>NC_142782.1:30828417-31203417 GCF_988280905.1 Pimephales promelas | reverse complement strand
GAACGCTACACACGACCGCGTTTTCCGAGCCTGTTTATAATGCAATAAACTCTTTAAATTTTTATTTTAAGCTCATTTGTATTATTAATAATAATAATAATAATTGTACATGCAGCTGCCTCACACAAATCTAATTTAATTGCAATTACAATATTTTATAATTTTATTTATTGCAAAACTGTGCAGCCCTTTTCTACGTCTCTATCCATGATATTGATCCACAATAGAAGGATGATTGGACGAGGGATTGATGTATGGATATCTGTCTATACAGATGCACAAACAATATCAAACTATACAAATAAAATGGTACTGAATTATGTGTGTTACACACGACACAAGTGTTACAACTAACCCCTCTGTCTGTTACAATTAACCCCGCATATGGGGTAAGTTGTAACATTTGCACTTCTGTCACTTTCAGTGCAACTGTACGAAAATGGTAGGTCCTAGAAAAAAACTTTAAGTGTTCATTTGTAGCAGAGATGTGCATGTTGCTTGTGTAAAAAAAATATTCATCTAACCTAATAATTTTTAATTAATTGAGCCAAAACCAAAATGCGTTAGGTTGTGCCCCACTCTCCCCTATTTTAACAATAATGGCTGTATGTGGAGTTATTTTCAGAGGACAGTAAATATATAACGCTATAAAAACAACACATTGACCACTCTAAAATATATCCACGTTTAATTTCTATAGCATTGTCCCTTGAGAAGATTAAAATGTTTGTTGAAATGTGAGGGCTGTACTCACTTTTGTGAGATACTGTATATAAAAATACACACTGTACCTCTTCATCTTCACACTCGTCATCATCATCATCATCAGGTGTTTTGGCAGGTGTGGCCTTTGCCCTCCCGGCGCTCTTCTTCAGAATCAGCTGGTTGATCTGCTCTCTGACATCCGTCAGTTTGCCCTGCTGACACTGCTGGAACATCACACACACCTTCTGTGCCACCTGAGCAAGACCAGAAGAGTTTCACAAACACACATGAACCATCTGTACGCAGATGTGATCCTAATCTATTCAAAAAGCAAGCAAACCTGAGGCAAGCTGCCATCATCCACCATCGTGTCGAATTCATTGTTCATGAGGTGTGAGATGAAATCCTCCACTTCGTCCTGCATCAGCTCATCTGTGGGGAAACACACACACATCAGAACATATCCTACAGTGTTAGTGGGAATCATTTGACGGTTCTGACCGTTGTCGTTGAAATACTGCTGAAGCGCGTCCACCATCCACTCCGCTTTCTGCTGACTATAAGCTCCACCAAAACCATTATCGACCGCGATCTGGGAGAAAACACTGAGCTCGTTAAATCCGTAATCCATTACATCTAGAAATCAGAAGTTGGTGCAGCCTCTGCCAGGAGGAAGATCACATCATCACAATTCCTGTGCAGCTAGACTAAATATCGCGACAAGAAGACGTGAATTAAAGCAAGTGTACAACATATGTTTATCGTAGAAACATTTCGTGTTTATTCTTTGAAGCGCTAACAGGCTAACCTGTTAGCAGTCAGATTTATGAATATGAAAGTGAAAATTGCCTGACAATATTCAACGAATAATATTATTTTTCGGAATGTAACGTTATAAATATACTAACTTGCAGCACCGGCCACGTTTCCAAAACAGCCCGAACTGCCTCACTGAACAATTCACGTGTGGGAGATGTGAGCGGCGCCATCTTGAAAATCAACAAGCCTGACGAGTCGATCACAGATTTCAGAGGCTGGCGTTGAATAAGACGAAATAATCTATCACAGAAACAGCTTTACTAGTAACTAGTGATCAATCTATCTACTAATTTTCATATCTATCTATCTATCTATCTATCTATCTATCTATCTATCTATCTATCTATCTATCTATCTATCTATCTATCTATCTATCGATAGAAAACATTAAAAAGTGACATTAAAGACTTTTGCAATACACACACACACACACACACACACACACACATATATGAAGAGTTCAGATGCAAAAGCCTCTAAATACCATTTGAAATTTTCTTCTTTAATGATGATTTTTATCAAACTTGTATATTTAAGTTCAGCAATTTCACTTAAATAACATTTAAGTGAAATTACTGAATTTAAATATACAAGTTTGATAAAAATCATCATTAAAGAAGAAAATTTCAAATGGCACTTAGAGGCTTTTGCATCTGAACTCTTCATATATACACGTGTGTATACATACACATACATTCATTACATTTTTAATTTTTTAGACAACCAGAAAGCATTTATATACCCTTAGAAGACAAAAACAGACCCATAGAAGACACAAATAATTGGACCTTGTACAAGTTATTATTCAGAAATGTACATACCTTTATTGAATTGTATATCTTTGATACAATTAATGAACAGAATAATCACATTTTTAAAGATGAGTCTGGGAATACTGGGGTTATAAGTATGTGGGTTTTATTATAACAGTAATTCTCTGGCTCAGTAAGAAACACAAAGCAGGGTGTCAGCATTATAACATTCCTCGGAAAAATTAAACACCAACCCATGCAAGGCTTCGGATAACTTTGGCATTGACCAATAGCAAAAGCTGAAAAGCAGTCAACAAATCAAGCTGCTCTATAATACATGTTGAGGCGCATATTAACTACGGAGAAATCTTGAAATGAGTAAGAACTGCAGTGAAATTCTCATTTGAAATATGTGGCTGCTAAGAACATCACAAAAATATTGCCAATGCACAATGGAAGGACTTTATATGGATTTGAAATAAGTTCTTGTGTCACTTTTCAGGTTCGTCCTGGTGGTCAACTGTGGTCACTGTGTGAGCCATGTATGTAATCATAAATATACAGTACAATTTGCTTCAAGGAAAACACTTAGAACATAAGTGTGAGGAAGGGTTTATTTTATTATTATTAATTTTTTTAAATATGGGTCATATTTCATAGAGGTATCGGTTTGGTGCCATTTCTCTTGGTTATTTGATTTATCGACTGTATTCACAATGCAAACAAACTTTTCATGCCAAAATTAATCACTTATCACATCTGTATTATTATTTTTTTTACTGAATCTGAAAGGCACATTTCAAAGTTGCTCCAAAACCAAGTTTGTTTATACCTTTTGGATTTGCATATACATTTTTTAGGGGTGGCTGAACACATAAAAACTCATGCATATATTAGTCAATATTAAGCCATCTTTATTTGTGAAAAATGAATGTGTCCAACTATGGGTGATATACAAGTGGAGATTTTATAGTTTGTTTATTGGGTTTTCAGGCTTTTTTAAAATAAAACAACAAGCTGACAAAAGACTTGTTAGAGCGAGTGACCCGTTGTGTAACTAATTGTCATTTTTGTACTGGTCAATATTATAAGCTTTTTCAATATGTATGAATTAGTGCCGTCAAATCAATTAACCACATCTAACAAAGGTTTGCAAGTGTGTGCATGCATACATGTACAGTATATATACACACAAACTGGTTAATCGCTTTGACAGCACTAATATGAATATTATTACATTTAAATACGAGTTACAAAAAGTAAAACAAAATTAGGGACATTGATTATATTGCCAGCGAAAATGATTCACATTTGTTCTGCTCAACCTGAATGTTTTACAGCTTGTTTTTGTGCCAATGTTCTCCATCCACGTCTTGCTTTATAATCGACAGAATTGGTCGCAAATGAGCTTTCATACAAGCAACATGAAGAAACAGTCAGTCATTGTTGTGTAGTGTAATTATTGGTAAAGGTTTTCCATTTCAACATACTTCTCAACCACATATTCTTGTGTGAAAAGATTTGACTATTGCAATAAAGAACTAAGAAGAGAAGGTTTC
The DNA here is from genome assembly GCF_988280905.1 of Pimephales promelas. NCBI lineage: Eukaryota > Metazoa > Chordata > Actinopteri > Cypriniformes > Leuciscidae > Pimephales > Pimephales promelas. The sequence continues at coordinate 31,199,582 of NC_142782.1, read as the reverse complement.
AACAACGCATCCACAGTTGTTATTTGTGGTTAACATCTCTAGACTCAAACGAGTGACCACTCATATACGCATACTTATTTACTTACTGTCAATGAGAAAATATACCATGGCTCTCTGTGAGGATTTCCTGCATTAGATCCTTGAGGTGTGAAATGTGCATTAACAGTGAGTATTGCTTAAGGTGGTTGATATGACAGCAGACCTCATTGTTCCCTTCATGCCTTCACACATGGACAAACGCCAACTGGAGAAGAGCAGTAAAATGGCTAAAAATCCACAAACTTTGGGCTCTTTTAGGTGTATACAATTGCAAAATGAAAAAGCTAAAAGCAAATAATACTGTACTGATCAATTATCAAATTTTGTTTAGCATAAAATGCCCATTCAAAAAGGTTGAGTTGTACAAAAGAAACATACTGAAAACCGTATGAAGTCCATATTGGCTCAAAGTGTCTCCATGTATAAAAGCATTTCACCTGCAGTCATATCAAAACCACATTCGATTTGAAGACCACAGCCTTGAGTTTTTGCATGACAATTTCTGGCATTATTAGCTTTTTGTATATTTAACAACATGCCATGCTTACCGAAAATCAGTATCAAATTCTTTTCAAATCAAGAGGATTTTGGGATTTAAAAAAACAAAAAAAAGTTATTGCGTAAAATGAGCAATTATTGCGCAGTAATGAACAGTTGGCTTCCTCTCAACCACATTTATCCACTTTCATCGTAATCCAGATGAAAGATTTATGAGCTGTTGTCATCCTTATGAACTAACAAACATCGAAACCAAATATCTACAACCACATGACTCTCCTATGGTAGTAACGTCTGGTTACTACATATTTAAAAAAAAAAAAAGAAAGAGAACAATGACCAACGTCATCAAAGATAAGTATAACAAAAATGATATTTTTCTTTGCTTTAAAAATTATACATTATTAGGAGGATCTTCTCATTGCACTCTCTGATCTTCAAAAAAAAAAAAAAACATTCTAAGGCTATTTACAAAGTACCACAGTCTTCAACTTTACAACACTGCCATGCAAGTCTGCATTCCCCTCTCTCTCACACTCACTCACACACACATATATGCAGCACGGGTATTCACAGGTCATCTCCAGCAGGAGGAAGGGAAGTCACAATCTATCACCAGACCAAACTTTTTGGGATTGCTTGAATTAATTTGTTAAAAAATTATATATTTACTAAAATATAATCACTAATATCAAGTCAACTCTGCATTCAGCTCTAATGGGGTGAATCTTGCACACACATAAAAAAAATCCAGTCTAATTTCACACTAAAATAGAGAAAATAAGACATTATATTTTGCATAAAAACAATTTTATGTCTTTTCCATGGTGACATTATTGGTTTTTTTTTTGCCAATTAAGCACATTTCCACTAATTACTGTAATGTGCCTGGAAGTTTTAGTCATACTCTTAAAGGAGTTCACTTTTAAAAAAGCTTTTACTGATAATTTACTCACCCCCATGTCATCCAAGATGTCCATGTCTTTCTTTCTTCAGTCGAAAAGAAATTAAGGTTTTTGATGAAAACATTCCAGGATTTTCTCCATATAATAATGGACTTCACTGGGAACCAAACGGTTCAAGGTCCAAATGAGAGTTTCATTGCAGCTTCAAACGATTCCAGACAATGAATAAGGGACTTATCAAGCAAAACGATCGCTCATTTAAAATTTTGGTCCCCAATGAAGTTCATTATATGGAGAAAATCCTGGAATGTTTTCATCAAAAACCTTAATTTCTTTTCGACTGAAGAAAGAAAGACATGGACATCTTGGAAGACATGGAGGCGAGTAAATTAATACAGCAAATAATGCTGTATTACAGTAAACAGTGTACATCAGCAAAGACGGTATAACAAATACTACCATTTTTTTATCTGGACCGGTGAGTCTGTAATAAAGTTTATTATTATTATTATTATTATTACCATATATATATGCTTTTAAAAAAATACAATATATTAAATACGCTGTATAAAAAAAGGAAAGGTTGTTATTAATCCAGATAGAATTTAAATCACATTCTCACATTAAAGGAATAGGAATTTGGGGGTTGATTTGTAATGAAAATAATGTCACAATCCAAAATAAAACAAAACAAATATGAATGGTCCTAAAAATAAGCTGTGTTTTCATGAAGCAAAATAAAATGTATTACTCCTCTTTTCATTTTGGTGTAAAACATCACCTGGACTTTTCCCCCCCTCAGAGATTAACCCAATGAATCACATTTGTGGGACTGCATAAATCGCCGACATTGTGCAGAGAGGCCCTGATTCGTACATGCCAGGAGACGGTATAGTGTTTTAAATTTGCGGTGTGTTACGCGACACCAATGCGCTCTGAAACCTGCGGGGTATGAACAACCGGGGCGAGATGCGGAACATTATCCACCGCACTCAGCTGTTCTGCAGAGTGACAGAAACCTGAGCCAGATACAAGTCGACCGGTTCTCCGCATGCGCCCGGGCATCCCATTATGGGTTCTCATCACCCCGACTGAACCGACGAAGAATTGAGCTCGGGTTTCAACTCGAGTGACAGCCCCAAGATCTGCGGTAATGGAAGAGATATCAACAAGGCCTGAACTAGGCATCCGGAGGAAATCCGAGGCTTTCCTTAATGCAACACAAACATAAGTTGCTTTGCACAATAATTATGTCCTTGACACACAGTGCAGCTGACCGAGGGTTCACTTGAACATGATGATGGAAGTGGAAGCTCAATACAAATCAAACCAAGGGAAAGAAAGACGGCATGTGGGTCTTTGGTGAAACCGTAGTCTAGATTATCAAACTGTATTGCAAACAAACATGTAAACAACAACTTAAAAGTGAAATGATTATGCAAACAAAAGCAAAGTCAATGTCATCAATGTTCTGATGAATACAAAAAAAATGAATGGATCGATTAAGGTTGACGATTGTGGTGGCATAGTACTAAATGTTCATCTTTGGATGGGAGGGCTGATGACACTAATGAAGAGGACTATTATTCTGGAAGACTAGAGAAACTTGGCTTCTTCTTGACAGCATTCATGATGACACGGTCCTTCATAAACTCGCCTTCTTTTACATTACAATTGCGAAGTATTGCAAATAAAACAGGTTGATTGGTTTCAGTCAAAGGATGAAGTCTATGCACTCAAGCAGGTCATCCAATAACATTCTGCGTCTGATTGGTAGATTACAGCGGCTGGATTGACGCAACCACGTCGAGAAGGTACAGCAAACGGGAAGAACGTGTTCGTGATGTGTACAGGGATGGGGGGAGTGCGTCATCAGTGGAAACAAAGAAAACAAGTACACAAACCAACATCCTCAGCCTTTCCATGTAAACAACTACAGCGACCCCTTCTAAACACATAATGCCACAGGACTAGCGAATGACTCGGACGGAGAAATGAAAACAGATATCCCTTGTCTTAGTCCTCTCTGCGTATCGTCCGTCGTCCACACGTGCCCTCAGAAGAGCAGACTCTGCCGTTGAGATATGCTGTTGACTGGAGAGAAAGAAGAGGACGTTGTTTAGGCTACATAGACAGCGTTCAGTGGCTGAATGGTGCATGCAACATAGCAGGATAAAACCGAACGCACTCGTAAGGACCGTCAGAGGGTAGAAAGGATAACACAGAGAGAGAAAAGCAGCGCTAACTTCGTTTAGAGAACTGGGCATGAGAGTAGGCGAGCTCACCAAACCCAAACACATGTCAACGTGCCACCCACACATGCTCAGTTTATAAGCTCTAGAGAAGCCTGAGCTGTTTTCTTGTTTGGTGAGGAAAGAGGGCTATTCACACAGCAAATTTATTTTTTGATGTACATTCAAACTCAAGTCCAATGCATTTCACGCATTAGTCTTAAAGTACGACTGATGTCAAGATCAGTTTAAAGGGATAGTTCATTTTGAAATTAATTTTTGGGATGTTTTAGCTTACCTCAAGCGCATCCAAGATGTAGGTGTCTTTGTTTCAGCAGTATTTTCAATTTTGATATTTTTAGATCAAACCGTTTGTGTCTGTCAGTCATATAATGGAGGTCTATGGTCACCACCTCAAAGAGCATGCACAGAGAAGTCCAAATTAAACGTGATTTCATGACTCGTAAATGTAAGTACACATCGATGGCCTAAGACACGAAACAAGCGGTTTGTGTGAGAAAACGAACAGTATTTAAATCGTTTCTACCTCTTTGTTAGCCACAAAGCAATCACTTGGACGTGGCTGTGGTTACAAGAGGTAAAAACGATATAATACTGTTCGTTTTCTCACACAAAACACTTGTTTCGTGTCTGAGGCCATCAATGTGTACTTACATTTCTGAGTCATTAAATCGTGTTTAATTTGGACTTCTCTGTGCATGCTTTTTGAGGTGGTGACCATAGACGTCCATTATATGATTGACAGACAAGAACGGTTTGACCTAAAAATAAAAATTTAAAATACTGTGGAAACAAAGACACCTACACCCTCAGAAAAAAGGTACGAAAGCGGTCACTGGGGCTGTACCTTTTCAAAAGGTACACTTTTGTCAATTTTAGGTACTAATTTGTACGTTTTATGTGCTAATATATACATTTTATGTGCTAATATGTACATTTCAGGTGCTAATATGTACATTTCAGGTACTAATATGTACATTTTAAGTGTTAATATGTACATTTTATGTGCTAATATATACATTTTATGTGCTAATATGTACATTTTTGGTGATAATATGTACATTTCAGGTGCTAATATGTACATTTTAAGTGTTGATATGTACATTTTAGGTGCTAATATGTACCATTAAGGTACCAATATGCACCCTTAAGGTATAAAAGTGTACCTTTTGAAAAGGTACAGCCCCAGTGACAGCTTTTGTACCTTTTTTTCTGAGAGTGTACATCTTGGATGCCCTTGAGGTAAGTTAAAACATACCAAAAATTAATTTCAAAGTGAATCATTCCTTTAATGTTCTGATGCATGTAACAGATGCACCTAATAATGATTTAAACTGATTTATTTTTAATTTCAAGCTCCATGACATCTTCAAGCCTACCTATGTCTAGGTACTCTGTTCAGAGAGAAAATGTCTTATGGAAATATCTGAGGAATGATTAAGATGTTATTATGTAATTCCTGTGGGGTACAACTGGACAGCACAGATGAACAGGAAACTCAAGGGAACAAATGCGGTTTTGGTGTTTGTGTCCTCCTGCCTTGAGAGGAGGGCGACAAATATGTACCTAAGGTATGCCGGAACCTTAGACATCTTTGCAAAAGCTCTGGAGCACAGTGGAGCAAGAAAAAAAACACACATCAACGCACATTCAAATAGGCAGGGGGAGAGAAACAGAGTTAGCACTGAATGAGCTGCATAATACACAGAACTTACTCCTGAGAAAGCATCGCTGTCAACATAAATGTGCCTTAATGAGTCTACACGAGAAATAAACTTAGAAATATTGATGAACAATATAAAGAAAAAAGGATGGATGTTAAGAAAAGAAAGAGATATCAAGATCCATTTTGGGCCATCACAAGTATAACGGTATGTGATTGGATCACATGACATGAATCTTAATACTAGGTATAAACAGGTAAAAATGAGGCAGTCAGAGATGAAGGATACAGAAAGATTGAGGGGTAAAAAGAGAGAGAGGGAGAGTAATTCAGCATCTCTCACTAGAGCGGGGAAACTATGATGAGCAATGCGAGAAGTATTAGAGAGCACAGAAATGATGAGCATCAGAGTTCATCTCTCTTATGATGAATATGAATAAATTCAGGAGGATTATGACTGGGATAATGGTATAGGATTAGTGCGGTCACCCAAGTCATATAAATGATAGGTTCTGCCTCAGAAGAACCGTGTGATGTACACTACCGGTCAAAAATTTTAGATCAGTAAGATTTTTTCTGTTTTTAAATGAAGTCTCTTCTGCTCACCAAGGCTGCTTTATTTGATGAAAAAAAAAAGACAAACAGTAATATTGTGAAATATTATGACAATTTAAAATGACTGTTTTCTATTTTAATATATTTTAAAATGTAATTTGAAAGCTGAATTTAACATCATTACTGTTGCTGATTACACATCAGTTTTCAGTGTCACGTGATCCTTCAGAAATCATTCTAATATGCTGATTTTATGCTCAAAAAACACAAATTATTATTTTCAATGTTGAAAACAGTCGTGCACCATCCCCCCCCCCAAAAAAAATTCTATGATGAATAGAAAGTTTAAAAGAACAGCATCTTTTCTAACATTATAAATGTCTTTACTACAACTTTTGATCAATTTAACTCATCCTTGATGAATAAAAGTATTTTCTAATTTCTTTCCCCCCCAAAAAAAAAATTCTTACTGACCCCAAACTTTTGAATGATAGTGATTAATGTTACAAAAGCTTTCCATTTCTGATCAATTTTGTTGAACTTTCTATTCATCAAAGAATCTTGAAATAAAAATGTAAAAAAAACATAAATGTTTCTTGAGCATCATATTATAATAATTTCTGTAGACTCCACGTACCGCTCAAAATGGCTGAAAAAAAGTTTGTTTTTTTCAGTGCACTCGCGAATCCTCTCAATAACAAAATGTAGACGCGATGTAAATAAGATAGCAGTGTAGACCACTTTATTGATTATAATGGAACTTTTTAAGTTTGCATACTGAGATGAGTGACAGCTCAGGGGAGAGGTCATGGCATGCTTTCTAGGCTATAAAATAATCCATTCAGAATTTGAAACAAAAAAAAATTGACATAACAGTAATTGATATGAATAGCCTTTGGCTATCAAACAGCTAATAATGTGTTGCTAATGTTACACAAACGATGTTCCCGTTGGGAATCTTAAGAGTCGGACAGATGCTTTCTAAAAATCCTTAGAAATCATGAGGCAAAGCCCCCCCCCCCAAACGTTGACAGGATTAGTTACATATTTGGTAGAAAACATGCAGTTTCAAACCTCGTATTTGAGACTGGTTTTAGTACACTGCAGTTTCAAGGAGAAAATACTCAGCAAAGGTGTTGAAAATTTTGTTGAAAATTCACATTCAAAACTTGACTTTAAACTGAATTTGTGACCATAAAAATAAGTGTAAAGGCTTGAAAGCAGATCTTCTGCTGAACACTATTTAGTAGAATGTTGATAACCAAAGAGTTTCAGTTCTCATTGACTTCAATGTATTTTGTTCATACAATGGAAGTCAATGTGAACCGAATCTGTTTAGTAACCAACATTCTTCAAAACATCTTTTTGTGTTCAGCAGATGTAAAAGTCATACAGGTTTGGAACGACATGAGGGTAAGAAAAAGAGAGAATTTACATTTTTAGGTGAATTATCCATTATCGATTCTTAGATTCAGATTAGTGGCGCAGGAATATTTCTTCAGCATAAGAATGCAGATGTTCAGGAACCATCAACAAAATCATTTATTAAATATTGGTTTTTGATTCCCAACCCAATTGTCTGATTTCAGATCTGTTCACTCCAGAATTATATTCAAAAGTCACACAAAAACATAGTTGGTCACTTTACGGCCCTTTTGTGTCTTCCTGTATGACGATGTAAGTCGAATGTCGGCCAGATTTTCACAAGACTACAAAAACGGACAGCTTGAGAGTAACTGACAGTTTAAGAGTAATGCCAGTTGACGTGGGGGCCACAAACACACAGTACACTGATGGATGAAGCTCAAAACACAAATATCATCATGATTCATCAGCGCTGTGTGTTTTTACCTGATTCTGACAGAGAGTTCGTCCTCATTCCTGGCTCCTTCTCCAGCTGAATTTCTTGAAGTGCAAATATTGATGTAGCTGAGAGGGAGAAATTCAACAGTTAAGAGAAACAAGTGCTGTGATACCGTTAAAGGTCAGAGTAAGCTTATTTCCACATACACTCACTTGATTCAGTGCAAATACAGAGCAGCTTATACCGGCTCGGTGGAATTAAATGTCTTTTGAACTTAAGTGTGTGTGTGTATGTGTGAGACTTCTGTCTGACACTTTAATATTTCTGTCAGTGTGAGGTGTGTGATCGCGCATGCATCTGTTATCTGGCACCATCATAAATCTCTGCGGTAGGAGATATGCGCGTGTGTGTTTGTGTGTACGTGAACTCACTGTCTGGCAGTGTGATAGTTCTCTCTCCCAGGCAGTGGAAGTACGGGTGTCTCATGGCTTCCTCTGCTGCGATCCGTTTCTTGCCCTCAAACTGAAACACAGTGTGTTAGTGTTAGTAAAATTACTTCATAGTTTTTACTTCATTTTTTGATAATAAATGCAGCCTTGGTGAGTATAAGAGTCATTCCACAATGCCAAACTTTTGAACAGTATTGTATAAGGCAAGCTACCAAAATACACATTATTTTTTAAAGTCAACCTAAAATGGCATTTAGTTTAAATTTTGTTATTTTGTCTTTTAAATGTGGCTACATTTTCTTTTAACTTAATGTGTTAGTTTATTATTTGGAAGAATATTGTGTGTTAAATTGTTGTATGTTAAAATGCATATTTATATAAATGTATATATTTTTATGTTTTGTTTATTAGTATTTAGTATGTTATCGTAGTGTTGTTTTTGTTTATGTATGTATATATATATGAAGAGTTCAGATGCAAAAGCCTCTAAATGCCATTCGAAATTTTCATCTTTAATGATGATTTTTATCAAGCTTGTATATTTAAGTTCAGTGATTTCACTTAAATAACAATTAATAGGTAATTATCATTGCCATTTAAGTGAAATTACTGAACTTAAATATACAAGTTCGATTAAAATCATCATTAAAGAAGAAAATTTCAAATGGCATTTAGAGGCTTTTGCATCTGAACTCTTCATATATATATATATATATATTTTTTTTTTTTACTAAGAATTTTTCTTCTATAAAAAAAGAAAAACTGATTTTATTTTATTTATCAGGAACTGATTGAATTATCAGTAGTTCTATATCAAAATGGAGTGAGACCTGAACTTGAGTTTGCACAGTATTGATCTACACCTAAATCATCATTTTTGAGGAGACTTTTAGGGGTGACGCTTTACTTGAAGGGGTGTGCATAAGACTGACACAACACCTTCATAACCATGACATGACAGATGTCTTGAATATGAAGTAAGGTTTATGCATGTTTGTGACAACTGTCATTAAGTGTCTTTCGCTCAATAATGACATTTTGAATGCAAATATGACATTTTTTAAGATGTCTTTGTCATGATATCTAACCTGTTAGTGTCTTTGTCATGACAACTTAACATAAAATTAAGTTAAACTGTCATGTGGTTGGCTAAAGTAAAGTGTTACCGACTTTCTGACTGGGAGTTGACCCTCAAGATCATCTCAAAACATCCCAACACTTTTCAAATCTATTCATATTTTTTATATCACACTAATGTTAACACACATTACTCACTGAATATTGCTAAGACTTAGCTGTATTACAACAGCAGCCTAAAACAATGAGTTAAAATCTATTAGATAATACTGTGAAACACACTATGAAAAGTTGTTTCAAGAAGATCAAATAACTGTTATAATGAAAAACAAAAGGTTTTTCTTTTTTTGAATAGCACATGCTGAAGGATCACGATTCATGCACAACAAAAATATACTGATTGCATGTTGACTCAAGCGTTTGCCATGTAAACAAGAGCTCCATTAATTTTCAGTAGAGAACGTACATTCAAATAGCTAAACTCTGTCAAGAAAACAGCCATATAATAAAAGTGTCACTATTAAAAATGCTTTATCTTATACGTAACCAGCTTACTGTAAAGCAAGGCATTCGTAGGTGTGATTTCTAGAAACATGCAAACACTGTGGTTCAAACACAAGCATCTGTGTGGCTCATCAAATGGGGCGAGTTTGAGATGGGACCATCTTCACCTTCTATACATTTCTATTTTAATAAATGCAAATCACCTGCAGCAGTTTCGACAGAAGATCAACTCCATCATTGTCCAATCTGCAAGAGAGTAACTGCAACTTCAATAAATGACCTCCGACAGAGTGTCGTTAGTTTTTACAACAGGAGCGGGGATGGTTTCAGGCATCAGGCCCAGAGGACAGCTGTTGTTACCGTGGAGTGTGGTTGTGGAGACAGTCAGGACGGTATCGGGGGTAGTTATAGGAGATGAATTCCTCATTAGAGGTTATTCCAGGCCAGGTCTCCTCTGTGGGCGTACCTGTGAAAAGACGCAGGAGGATTTATAAATATCACAATGACACACACGGAGACAAACCGTCAGATCTAGAGCCAGAAAGAGCAGAGTGAGAGAGAGCAGTACCGAGCAGTTTGAAAATAAAGTGCAGCTCCTCTTCCACCGTGGAGCCAGGGAACAAGGGTCGACCTGTAGACATCTCGTAGAAGATACAGCCAACACCCCTTCGAAGAGAGACATTAAAACTCAATTTAAGTACACCTTTACAGAAGCTATGACATAAACCAGAGAGCCTCATTAACAGTGTTTCCTGCACTGCTACTTCAATCTACAGGACAGCACCATGGTAAAAGAAATCATTTTAACCAAAGTGTGCACTTGCAACCTGAACTCAATTCGAGGTAGAAGGAAAAATGAGTTATTTTAGTATAATTTATATACTATTATAGTATTTATTAATTAAATGAAAAATGAAAATATGAAAAATAAAAAAGCTAATTCAATTTAAATTTAGTTTAAGTTTTAGTAATTCTGTTATGTGCTTTTGTCCTTTTTATTAGATAAAAAAGACTTCTATTTAGCGTTAGTTTATTTTATTTCATTTCAGTTCTACTTTTAGTACTATACAATTAGGCCACATTTACACTGCAGGTCTTGATGCCCAATTTCGCCCAATTTTTTCTTCTTTTAAAAGCAATCCATATCTGATCTCTGCATTTACACTATAAATTTGGAAAAACAACCCAAGATAAAAATACTGACCCAGAAAAGCTTAAGCCGAAAAAGGAAACGGCACGATTTAAGATGGACTCAAACAAAGATAATACAAGCTTTTGCTTTACGCACCACCTTTAAAGGTCAGCAAAACATTGTTTTCTTAAGGAGGAGAAAGTAAAAAAAAGACAAGGGCCCTTGTTGCAACCTGGGCGAATGTATCAATGATTTTTAATAGTATGAATTTACAATAACAATATTGAATCACACTGTCTTGGCACATAAAACTGTAGTGTGATGTATGAACATTACTCTTATGAGTAGTTTCTTTCTATGAATAACATAAAAAGACTACAAAGGTGATGTCTGAATCATTCACTGGCTAAATCCATCAGAGCCGGTCTCTGAATCAACACCAGACTGAACCACAAATAATCACTCCTCGATAATCAAGAACGTTTACAATGTTAGGGAGGGACCATTCACACCTAACATGTTAACAGTTCTCGATTAATACTTGTGTCAAGTTTTAAAAAAAGTTCAAAAGCGGGTCTTTGGTATCTGCTGCGCGACATCTAGCTGTTGTTCAATAAGTACATGGAGGAAAAAGCAATAAAATAAATCTCAACTTTCAATAAAAAAGGGAAATAATTAAAAAATAATAATAATAATAGCCAATTCAGCAAAAGATGTATTTACTAGTGATAATCAGCAGTGTTGTTATTGTTAACTGAAACTATTAAAAACGGTTTTCTGTAATTGAAATAAAGTTGTATGAAAATGCGAAATAAAATTAATTTATTATTAATTAATAAATATATAAATAATACATATTAATATTGATAAATAATAAATATATAAATAATAATTTACTTGAATAACAAACTCCAAAAACTTGACAAACTCAGAAATGTTGCCTTGTCAACTAACTGCAATAAATGCTTAACTTGAATAAATGTAAGTTTTTAAAAACTGAAATAAAAATTAAGCTATATAGAAACCTAAATAAATAAAAATGACAAAAGCACATTATAAAAATACTAAAACAAAATATTAATATATACTATAATATACTATAAATGCCACCAAAAATAACTGATACCACAAATAAAGTATAAATCATCAGTTTATATGCTCACCACATGTCAATCTGAGTGGAATAATCTGTGCTGCCCAATAGGATGTCAGGGGGGCGGTACCAAAGGGTCACCACCTCATTGGAGTAGGTCTTGGTGGGAATCGACTTTGCTCGTGCCAGACCTGAGGACCAAACAAAAAACTAATTTAACCAGTTTCAGCAAGCTTTCTAAAGCTTTACAGGATATTATAACTCCACTTAAGACATTTAGTAGTACACTACATGTTTTTTTAGCAAAGGAACTTTACATTTACAGTACAAGGATAACAGAGACAATGCAACTAGAGCAACCTGAGGTTAAGTGTTTACAGTTGGTTTTTATTAACCACACAAACCATGAAAAAAACAGTCAGTTAGTTAAACCAGGTATGTGTGTTACAGACCAAAGTCAGCCAGCTTTAGCTCCCCGCGGTCATTGATCAGGAGATTTTGAGGCTTGAGGTCTCGGTGAAGGACTTTACGTCTGTGACAGTAGTTCAGACCTCGCAACAGCTGAAACAGGAAGAGCTGAGAGGGGAAAAACACGCACACGAATAAATAAGTACACCATCTCAGATTGACAAGTGCAGTACCACAATTATGAGAAAAAGAAATGAAAGATACTTGTCCAAGTTTTACCTTGACATTGTGCATATGAATGCAGTTTCCACAATCATCTAGGTACTGTTTCAGGTCTTTATCCTAGGAGACAAAGGAAGATAAAGATTAGAAAAATAAGCAAAATGGAGTTATATTCATTTCAATCATGACAACTCTCTGAACAGTTTTAGCATGCTATTGAATATGGCAAGGTAAATGTATTTGGTCTTGGCGGACTAGATCTGATACACCTTGCTATTATAGACTTGCTAATTTCATTTCCTTTTTCATTTCAAAAACTTTATTTATCCCCATGGGGCAATTGCAAGACCCGTGGATTAGTACAAATGAATCTTTCATAATAAAGATAAAGATAACCTTATAAATAATAATAATAAAGGTAAAAATAAATAAGTAAACAAATGGACAGATATATATCAGCATTGGCAACAAATACAAGCAGCATTTACCAAATGATAGACAGGATTAATTAGATTGTAGTATAAGTAAAAGGATAAATACACAGACACATAACGCTGTGAGCATGCAAGATATGCTGCTGCATAAATAGACATCAATCCACCACTTAAGCTGAAGAAAAGATATGCCATCATGTATGCCACGTTGTTTGCATAAGAGTAACTTGACTGTAGTTGAACTACTTTTAATTATGAGTAGCATGCAGCTTGGCAAACTAAGTTTCCAAATAGCTTTTCCTACACCGGTGTGTAGATGACTGCATGTGTGAGATCATGAGTACCCTAAAGAGTGTACAGAGTGCAGTGAAATACTGGACATGTGAGTGACTCACCAAGTACTCAAACACAAGTGTAAGAGACTTCTGAGTGTGGATGATGTCATGAAGAGTCACAATATTTGCGTGTTTCAGGTCCTTCAGCAGAGACACTGCGGAGACAGAGACAGGTTATTCCTCAAACACGTGACATCTAGTACTTCACATGCCTTTATGAATATTCTTAGAAAAATGACAAGCACAAGCTACACAAAGTTAGTCTGAAGCTGCAAACAGAGCTACAAAATATTTTTTTTTTCCAAACGTATATGCACTTTTGCTACTGTACCTTTAAAACTTTAGTTTGTATAATATATCTGGCACGTGACATCTAGTACTTCACATGCCTTTATGAATATTCATTGAAAAATGATAAGGACAAAACGACAAGCTACACAAAGTTTAGAAAATAAAAAAAATATTATTTTTCCAAACATATATGCACTTTTGCTACTGTACCTTTAAAACTTTAGCATGTAATTGAGGTTTGATAGCCTCAAACAACCTGTTTTTGCAGTTTAATTAATGGTCTGGCTGTGCTGGGAAGAAGCTTTGAATAAACGTTACAGTACATAAAACTATTCAAAAGAGCACAAAAATCCTGCTTTCCATTTATAACCCTTTTAACCAGCTGAATGGCTTGAACAAAAGCTGCTGATGGTGAATTTATGGATTCACTGGCTAATTTTGAACCTCTCACATATATGAATACAAATGTCGGTCACTGCGCAAGCATGTGGGAAATTTGGGGCAGTAGTTTGCTGATCTAATTTTAGTGTCAATCCACTACGGCACGCTTGTAACTCACCTTCTCTAATGGCAGTGCATGGAGCTCCTTCCTCGTGCTCCAAACGGATCTCCTTCAGAGCCACCAGGTTATCCGTCAACTTACTGCGGCCCTTATATACTGTAGCGTAGGTGCCCTGAGAGAGAGAGGAACGTGACTATGCTGTTTTGGCTGTGAATTAGGGTTATTATCATTAACGAAAACTATTAATAGATCTGTTCATCATTTAAATACAATTGAAACAAGTAAAGGATAATCCATGGCTAGCTGTGCATTAAACATTTTTAATGCACGACGTGGATGCAAAGAACCACCCGACGTGAAGCCGAGCGTTTAATGGGTGGATTATCCCACTTACACCAACCATGGCCAGCATTGACAATTTAAAGCTGTTATGCAGAGTTTGCAGTGCAATATTTGAACTGAAGGGTAAAAATTATGGTTTCTGCCCGCTTTATATCAGACACGGATAAAGTAGTGCCGTGCGTAAGATCAAATGTATTTGAATGAATGAATTACAGCATTTATTTGAGAGAGAAGCATTAGAAATGAGAGATGTGTGTGTGAATTACCTACGTCTGTGAAGCTGTGAGTTTAATTACTTCAAAACCAGCAGTGTTACCCTAACGTTGCTGAGAAATATAATGTAGCGATTCAGTGGCAAAGCAAATTTATTAATAAAACTTGTGGGGCAGTGTTGGTAAGTTTCTGTGCGGCCAAAAGTTGCGCTTCAATATGCCAGCACGTAATAGAATGGCGATTAAACTGACTTGGAAATACCTGTGTGTGCATTAAATGTGTTTATAGCACACCCTCCGGCCAATCAGAATCAAATATTCAGACAGACCATGAATTATTATTTGAATATTAGTTGAAAAACTTCAACTAAACCAAAAATTAGAATAGCTAACTAACTAAAACTGATTAAAAAAAAATCTAAATAGCAATATTTAAAAATAATAACCAACTAAAAACGAAAAATATAAGGATAAAAGCAAATTCAAAATATTAATGAAACTATAATGAAATAAAACAAATGAGACTACTATAATGAAATAAAAACTAAAATAACACTGCTGTTAAGTTACCTCCCCTAGTTTATCCAGTTTCACGTACGTCTCCAACTTCCCAAATCCAATCTCAGACTGCAGACACACAAAGACAAAAAGTATGTCACAACATGGTCCTAAAAAGCAACACTTGGCACAGGGAGACAGGGTGGAAAATTTCAAAGGCATTCATGTGAACTCATTAAAACAGCAAAAAAAAAAAAAAAAAAAAATCACACTGCTCCCGTTTCAGACGGCTGCGCTGGTCGCAGAGGTTTATATAATGCACACAGACAACATGAGCTTAAATATCCCTCCCCAACATAAATTGGGAACAACTGAAGTGTAACAAATTAGGCGTTTAAACGCATCACAGATTGTCAACAGCACTGAATATGGGTTTATATATCATATCAAGGGTGGCTGAAGTTGTAGTATTTTATAATAATGAACTGAAAAAACATGATTTCAACTTTCTGTTAAGAATATTTTCCTTTAAAATGAACACAATGTGGGAAAAAAAAACATTCTATAGCGAATTTAAAACATAATCATATATGATTTAAGTATATCTTATATGATTTAGCACGTCTTTCTCATACATTTGAGGTATTTTATATA
Source organism: Pimephales promelas (assembly GCF_988280905.1). Classification (NCBI taxonomy): domain Eukaryota; kingdom Metazoa; phylum Chordata; class Actinopteri; order Cypriniformes; family Leuciscidae; genus Pimephales; species Pimephales promelas. Next base: position 31,183,713 of record NC_142782.1, on the reverse strand, counting down.
TATATATATATATATATATATATATACACACACACACACACACACATATGAAGAGTTCAGATGCAAAAGCCTCTAAATGCCATTTGAAATTTTCTTCTAAAATGACCATTTTTATTAAGCTTGTATATTTAAGTTCAGTAATTTCACTTTCAGTAATCTTCATTGCCATTTAAGTGAAATTACTGAACTTAAATATGCAAGCTTGATAAAAAAATTATCATTTTAGAAGAAAATGTCAAATGGCACTTAGAGGCTTTTGCATCTGAACTCTTCATATATACATATGCACATATATATATATATATATATATATATATATATATATATATACACACACACACATATATATATATACATATACTGTATACACACACACACACACACACACACACACACATATACATACACACACATATATATATATATATATAAAAAATCAGTATATCAGTAAAAAAAGGAAAATATAAAAGTCCCATAATGATCCTAAAAGTTAAGCTAAGTTAAGATTTTTGGGGCATTACTTTTTTGAGCTTCACTCTTTTTCCAATGACACTCTGGAACTAATATTTTGAGAACGGTTTTAGCAGCTAGACATGCCATGAAAGTCTGTCTTGTCTGTGTGTTCGCAATGTTTTTAAAGCAATGATAATGTGACCATGAACAATAAGACAAGTCAAGGAGAAGAGAAAAAAACACTCAAAGAGAATGAACAGTAGACAGAGGGATGAGGCTAAAAGTCATGAAAATGGAACTTATAAAATATAAATATAAAATATGATATATTAAGTTGTGTTACAAAATGTATTAGACTAGCATGATATGACCCACATAAAAAAAGTGAACAACCTCATGAAAACACTTGATTTGAGCGGAAAATCAAAACTGGCCATAAAAAGAGACAGGCAAAAAAACAGAGAAAGAATGATGGGAAAATAAGAGGGAAAACCAATGGAGAGGCATTACCAGCGACACTCTGCGTAATCTCCGGCTGAGCGGTTTGTCAAACAGGGGGCTGTTGAGGCTGAATTTCTCCAGGTAGCCATCAGGAAGCCTGATATCGGCAGGCAGAGACAGACGTTTATTTATGTCCTGAGAGGGAAGGAGGAGGGGAAAACCATTATTAGTTGAGGCCTAAAGGTTCTCTTACACTCCATAACAGTAATAACCCATCTGGCCCACAGGCTAGTCATCTAACTGATGGCTACCATGCCGTGGAGCGTTTTCAGTACCCACAATGCACCGTTAGTCACACACAACTAATGTACCTTCAATAGTAACAAACAAGGTAATGGTTATTTAATTGAAACAAACAGAACAAAAACAGAAGGAAAATTGTATGTTTTTATAGCCCAAACCCCAAACTGTCATGTATTATTTACAGAGTCACACTCTAAAAATAGCGGCTAGAAAAACAAGCCATGCACGGTCAGCAACGTGACGTACCTCTGAGGAAATTTTCCGACCAGGATTGTTTCTCAGACGAACTCGGACAGGGCTGTGCACCTCATCTGAGGACGTGGCCGAAGCCTGATCGCTCTCTCCGTCTGAACCCATTTTTACATCCTCGTGGACGATTTCTGCATTTTCAGACACAACCACACACACACAAAAACATTGGCATGCTATGCTGACGTCACAATTTCAATGATACAAATTATTGAATAAATCCTAAATGTCTCTCCACTTCTTCATTATTCTATTTTAAAACACGCAAGTAATGCTGATGTATCATCTGTGAGCCTGCAAATGCATCTCTTACACATTTAGCTGTCTGCTTCTCGCATCTGATGCATTTATAAGACTGGGAGATTCAAACCACTACAGCTGAGGAACTACTTAGGCTACTCTGAAAGGAGATCCGTCTCGTACCCACACAAAAGGAAAAAAAAATAGAAGTCATTATCTTCCACTCTCATTTATTCACTCGCTGCCCCATCCCCCCCATTAAATCATAACCCAACCTCCCACCCCCTCTCGCTCCACACTCAGCCTGTCTATATCAGTGTGTAACAGCGCAGTGGTTCTCAACTGGTTTTGCTTCTAAGAAATAAATCAGAATAATTAAAAACAGAAAAAAATCTAACACTGAAATGCAAAATTATTAACAAGACAACTGCAGAATAGGAATATTTGTCACATTTCTCTTGAATTTTCAATAGTTTTTAACGCTCTTGGTAGCCAATAACAGACGTAGATTAGGTTATTTTCTTTTATCTCATAGAATTTTTCGATGGCATGTAAACCCACATTTCTAGTCTGTTTTTTATGTTAAAGTTTATAATCGATTGTCTTATCGAATCCTATGATTCATCTTATTTTATTTTCATCATTACCACTTGTATTCTACTTTGATTTATTAACATCACATTGTGTTACTGTCACTGCATATATTTTGTGTCAATTGCTTGTTTACACGTGTAAAGCACTTTAAAATTACATTAGGTTTAATTGAAAGGCGATTGATGTAAACTTTTCCATTTTGGAATCGGTCTAAGTTTATTTCGCGTTTATTTATTACGTTTATTTTTATTCTAAGTGACATTTGTGAATATACAAAAATATTGTAGTGTCTGACTGGATGTATGGGCATTAAAGCAGTACTATGTAACTTTTTAAACTTTTTATTAGGGCTGTCAAACGATTAATCGCGATTAATCGCATCCAAAATAAAAGTTTATGTTGAAATAATATATGTGGGTGCACTGTGTATAGTTATTTATATATATATATATATAAATAAATAGACACACATCCTTGTAGTTGTATATATTTAAGAAATATTTTCATGTACTGTATATAGATTTATAAGTTATATTATATATAAATATTTTATATATAAAAAATAAATTTCTTGAATATACATGCATGTGTGTGTATTTATATATACAAAATAATTATACACAGTGCACCCACATATATTATGTAAACACAAACTTTTATTTTGGATGCGATTAATCGCGATTAATCGTTTGACAGCCCTACTTTTCATATTATTTTTCCAAAACCCTTGAGATGGTACATCGACTTACAATAGGTTGAATGACAGGTCTGCCATAGCCTGACAGTGTCTGTATCGCTTTTACTGGCACTCTCTAACTTCGGAGAGCGGGTAGGAACCAGAGCACATAAAGAACTACAAAATTCGACTGCTTTACGGCATACGTCACTTCCCCCACTTCCTCAAATTCTGACGCGAGAGCCAAACGAGCGTTTTTTTCCCCCTCTGTATGTTGTCATGGGTGAAGCAGTAAGTAAAACCAAGAAGCCAAAGGTTTTGTCAGAGGACAGTAGAAAGAGAAAAAGGGAGAGTGGCAAAATAAAAGGACGAGGATCAATATTGGTCCAGCGTTAGCTCGCTGGCGTCACGCCAAAATGAGCGAACGAGTGATTTTTTTTCAAACTAATACTATTTTTAAAAACATTAATTCGTAAGACTACTCCACAAAAACGTAACTAAGTCCCCCGATTCCGGTCTGGTGCATCAATCTTTCCCCGCCTAGCAAATGTGAAGTGCATCAGAAACAGAACGCGCGCGATCAGTTTACTATTGGCGATGTGTAGCTTTGTCCCTCGCCGCATCCAATGAAGACTGCATTGCTTTCTTGTAAGGGCGCTTAACACACTCAAGCATCCCCGTAGAGCCGGGGCGGGCAGCTCGCGCCAGCTCAAGACGTGAAAGTATACTGATTACTGAGTTTAGTAGGGGCTAAATTCTTGCAAGTAAATACATGATTAGACGGACAAAATAATCGGTCAGGATAACTATCCTATGTCTGCAGGCTGATAGTCATGTTTGTTATTTATTTTTCTGGTGAAAGTGTCTGGTCTCAGGCTATAATGCAAATCGATTTTTCAAATTTGTAGATTCATCTATGGTAGCTTGATATTATAATATTGACGATATGGCTATTATCGACCACACAAACATTGAATTGAATTAGCATATCCATTGTGTAAAACAGTAGCCAATAGGCTAACGTTACTATAAAGACTTGTAAACGTGAGCTATGCGATTTTTTGACGTTTGAAAAAAATAAAAGCCCATGACACTATATTCATATGACATGCTGAAATATATGCCAATGTACTTGGGATGAAGACATTTCACACGCAACGCTGGAGTCTGCCCAAAAGACCTAAGAACTCCTTCCTTCTGCAGAGTTCGGGGGTATCGCTTGTCAACAAATGCACACGTGTATTCCCTAGTGTAACCATGACAGATTTTACGACAGTAGTAGAAGACAATACTCTTTCCCAACTCTAGGGGGACCCCGAGAGGTTACTTTCCAAAAGAACATAATGCTGCTTTAACAACAAAAGACATGGGAAATGTTTCTTTCTTTCTCTCTTTATAAGCATATTTATTTTGCCATCCTAATTATGCACAATTAAAGTGTTAGTTTAATTTGTATTATTTGCATTTAGCAAATTGCACTTCCCTGGGTTGCAACCCACCAATTGAGAACCACTGTAATAGTTGAATGTGTCTACACTGCGTTATACGAGAGTCCAAGCTGTGCAGTAGAGATGGGAATCAAGAACCAGTTCAATTTTTTATAAGAAAACACGGCAACCAATTGATTTTATGACGATCAGTTCCGTTGATCATCTGAAACGCTTGCAATCCTTCAACAATGTGGATGGAACTGCTATATTGCGTGTGAATCAACATTTAAGCAAGTGGTTTATTGTTTCTCGCAATTAAAAAGTCTGAATAACGCGCTTTTTCAGGATACATATGCCTTTTTGTAGACATCAATTGTATGAGATAAATTTAGCAAAATACTAATAACAGATCAGAAGCACTTACACAATCAGAAACAGCATACATTCTTAAAAATATATATTATTTCATCTTTGCTGCCTATCTCTCTTAAACCTACTATCTCAGTCGTGGATTTTGAGAAGTTGCTTCGTCATTACTGTTCTGCTGATATGATCTAATCGTTTGAAAACAGGCCTTTAAGGGAAGTGAATGCAAAAGGAATGGAATCATTAACAGAAGCGATAAGGAACATGGAATCGGAAGCAACAATTCCTGACGATTCCCATCCCTACTGTGCAACTTCACACACATCACACTCTGGTCCACTGTGTGCATGCGTGTGAATGTACCGAGGCGTGTGGTGTGGTTGAGATAGGAGCTGAGACTGCGGCCCAGGCTGCGTGGTCTGCGCAGGGCGCTGCTGTAGGACTGCAGGAGGGAGTGCATGCTGAAGGAACCCCCCGAACCTCTCACTGAACCCCGCAGACCGCCACTGCCGCCAACTGGCATGGCCTCTGGGAGGGAGGAGAGGGGAGGAGGACGACACACAGAGGAAATGAGGACGAAGGAGAAGGGGGGGGAAGGGCAGAGAAGGAGCCGGGAAGGAGAATGTAAATGTGGCGGGACACATAATGGAATTGAGCATTATGGGTAGGGGAAAGAAAAAGGGGTGCATAAAGAAGATTATCGTGTTATGGCGATAAAAAGAAAAAAGTGGTGGTGTGAGTGATGAAATGGTAATGTTGGGTTGCAAGAGTTTGAGATTAATAGGGAAGAAGGAAAAGGAAGAAGAAAAACGAGGTTGGAGGGGGAAAGGTTACAGGATGAGAAGGAAAAAAAAGAGGAAATATCAAATTAAAAACAGAAAAAGTCAAATTTTAGAGCATGCATTCATTTTTCCAAAAAAAGTATTATTAAAGGGTCAATTTACAAGGAACATCTTCAGTGTTAGTAAATGAGGTTCAAGGGCCACAATTGAGCAACGACACTGATAAATTCATTTTCTCGCTGCCGGTAATTGTTTCTAATGATTCTCTGCACTGTGGCGGCGATTAAAACGGCACACAAGGGCATCGATTCATCAGCATATGAAAGCCAAATGCATTTCAAATTTGCGCAGGGTTTGGAGAAAGGCCAAAACACACTACAAAAGAAAGAGATGGATTTGCAATTTGATGATATGTTGGCATATGGTAATTACAACACTTAGCATGTACATATATATCATCAGCTTGGGTGAGACGGTTATGGGGACAGATGTCAAACTGAAGCCGTTTCGTTGAAACCGTCGAGATGAGCCGGAACTGTTAGTGCAGTTAGCTTGAGATGGGAAGCCATGCTGGAAGACGCATGCTGATTTGGTCAGAGGGGGTAACAGCAGGCAGGAGACGGTAGCTTAGCTCAACGCGCACAGAGCCGTAGCCAGCCCTGACAGATTGGCTTTAAAACTCATTTCAATCTATTAATGCAATGCTTTACATCTGCATATCCGGATCACACTTGCAGGCAACACGAAGGGAGGCGGAGGTGAATGTATGCGTTCGATGACGAATGGCTGAAAGACACGTCATGTGTTTGATAAAAAGACCTGGTTGAGCTTTAAAAGCACATCGACTGAAGCGTTCAAGTAAATCAGGACTTTTAAATTCATCATGGAATCAAAGTCGACTCTTACTTTCTGTATAAATGTCTTATATGTTCATCAGTGCATGCTACTCGTATACAAAGCACAACAAATGTGTTTTCATCTTTCATCAAAATACTTAAAGGAGTAGTTCACCTTTAAAAAAAAACTTTTGCTGATAATTTACTCACCCCCATGTCATCCAAGATGTCCATGTCATTCTTTCTTCAGTCGAAAAGAAATTAAGGTTTTTGATGAAAACATTCCAGGACTTTTCTCCATATAATGGACTTCAATGGGAACCAAACGGTTCAAGGTCCAAAAGACAGTTTCAGTGCAAACTGCGAACTGTTCAAAGGAATTTAAACGATTCCAGACGATGAATAAGGGTCTTATCAAGTGAAACGATCGCTCATTTAAAAAAAAAAAAAACAAAGTTTAAGTTTTATAAGCTCAAATGCTCGCCTTGCTCTGTACTGTGACGAGCGTTCATGACTCTCCTGTTCAAACTTGTTTATCAAAATGAACGAATCGTATTTCGTGTCATTTGGTTCATTCAACGAACAAAATGAATGAGTTGACTCAGGAAAAGATTTGTGCATTTTGATGAACAAGTTCGAGTAGGAGTCATGAACGCGCATCACAGAACAGAGCAAGGCGAGCATTTGAGCTTATAAAAAGTAATAATTTTTGATTGAGCGATCATTTCGCTTGATAAGACCCTTACTCATCGTCTAGAATCGTTTAAATCCCTTTGAACAGTTTGCAGTTTGCACTGAAACTGTCTTTTGGACCTTGAACTGTTTGGTTCCCATTGAAGTCCATTTTATGGAGAAAAATCCTGGAATGTTTTCATCAAACACCTTAATTTCTTTTCGACTGAAGAAAGAAAGACATGGACATCTTGGATGACATGGGGGTGAGGAAATTATCAGCAAAAGTTTTTTTAAACAGTAATTTTCTCTGTATTTAATAATAATTATTTAACCTAATATGATCAAATCATGACGATAAAATCATGTTCCTGCTGAATATTCTGCTTTGTTTTCTATTGCATGCTGTCAGCAAAGACAGTCTATTTTCATATTACATGTCAGATGCAAGCTAACAACTTGTAAAATGTAATTTCTTTAGCCATAGTGCTGTAGAATCAGCAGAAGTGCAGCACCTCCACTGAACACTGCTGTAAAGTCAATGCACTGTATTCAAATTTATAGCTACTCTGTTCCAGATTTACATCATAGCTGAAGTAAAATCCACAAATCTCTCATTAAACCATAAGCATAAAGACAGGAAATTAGCAATTCAACTAAAACTACATATTTTACACTCGACATGCTGAGAATTACAGCACTTAGAGAAGTCTGTTTACAGAATAAATGTTCTTTTTGAAGTCTGGCCATTAACAACAATTCTGGCCACTTTCTGGCTGCCATTATATAAAAACCCTGGAACAGATTGTACAGATGGCGCTGAATTTGAGCTGTTTTCATCCCCTCCGGTAAGAACGCTCTCTCTCATGTAAGCTACACACAAACACATACACACTGGTTATGAGTGTGTGAAATATTACATGCCACAGAATTCATGCACATCCCAATATTGGGAAAGAATGACTAGCACGGCCTAGAGATGAAAGGTAATTATGTTGCAAATGTTTGGGTTAGATGTGCTTTACCACACTAACTTTGATTAGTGATCATAAAACACATAAGTACAAGTTTGCACATTTTCTGCATCAATTGCATCTGTGGAATACGGCAGTTATGGCCCGTTCACACCGAGGACAATAACTGTAACGATAATATAGTTAGAAAAATCTTTCGAAATATAAACAGAACAGCAGAGTTCAGACGACAACTATTACGATAATGTCACTGAGATATGATGTCATTGGAATCACTTTCAGAATGATTTTTTTCCCCATTGATGAATGATAAAAACATTGACAGCCAATCAGAATCCATCCTGCTTTAAAGCAATTGAGAATTTAGACAAACCTTCAGCAATACGATATTGTGCATTGGTGTGGACGCCAAATAAAGTTATCGTTCTTGGTGTGAATGGGCCTTTAAACATGGTAAAATTAGTTAATCAGTTAAAAGTAGCATAATAGTCTAAATTTTTGGTCCCACTTTATATTAAGTGGCTTTAAGTACTATGTACTTACATTTAAAAATAAGTACAATGTACTTATTGTGCTCATGTTTTATTGTAAATCACTTTTGGTGCTATTGAGGTGGGATACGGGTAAGGTTAGGGACAGGTGTGGTGGTATGGGTAGGTTTATGGGTAAGGAATGGGTCAGCTGTGTAATTACAGATGTAATTACATAAATTAATTACGGCTGTAATTACATGCTGGTATTTTTTAAATATAAGTACAATGTAAAAACATGTATGTACACAATAAGTCCATTGTATCAAATTATTAATTTCAATGTAAGTACATGGTACTTAAAGCCACTTAATATAAAGTGGGACCAAATTTTTAATAAACAAAAGCAAGGGATGAATTTTAGTTCTTAGGAAATCAGTGAGTTTGGAAAGAACTCACATTCATTTGAGTTTTTTGTGATTTAATTAAATAGATATAGGCACTGAGTTAGGCATGGGACGGTATGAAAATTTCATATCACGATTATACTGTCCAAAATTATCGCGATTATCAATATTACCATGGTTTAGTTAAAATGAGATGAAAGTGTTCAAAAAGAACTGATGATCACACGGAAAACATTTCAACAAGTTGTATAATTGACAATCAACAAACAACAAATTTTAACCATATCACAACGGACGTGCGCTCTCCTTTCATTCAAATACAACTTCCGTCTTGCGTCTCCGGTTTTTGATTATATTGAAAATGAAATCAGAGATATACAGAGTTTGATGATATTGGTGTGATATATCTTGTCTGGACGCTTGTTTTACAAAAATGAATTTATAAACAGGTAAGATTTAAAACATTAGCTAATCTCATTATCAATTCAATATGTCCCCGTAATTATGTGGTAAAATTAATATCGGTGTAATGAGTGATGTATCTATGCATTACCATCTTAACGATAGTCTTATTTGAAATTGTTCGTTCGTCTTTGGCTCAAATCCACTTGCTGCGAACTTTTCTTCGCGGACGCTTCACGTCTATTTCAAGTGAGTGACATAAAATGCTTCAACTCAAAACAACATTTCGTGCCCAATTGTTTCCCAGACGTAGATTTGGTATTGAGGTCAAAGTTAACCTGCCTTGCGTTCGCTATAACGTTACAACAGAGGGTGATGCTCACAGAAGACGACTCGGCAGATTTGAAGTGTTTCTATTGCAGTGACTTTTTGTTCGGCAGACAGGGTAATTTATAATTTACTCATCCTCAATCAAGTTTCCCTCAGGAGGACTTTTGTAAAAGCCAAAATATGACCACACCTCAGATTTGGTCCTCCTAAAAACACGTGCTGCATCAAGACTGTTGCTGGCCGACAGGATTTAAAATCGCGATAATCAAACACGCTTTTAATGATAATAAAATTTTAAAGGATAATACTAACCGTCAGTATATTTTATCGTGGTTTATCGTGAAAACGGTAATCGTCCCATCCCTACACTGAGTGAACCCTGACGACAGCCATAAATGTTAACATTGTCATTTTACAGTTAAAATAAATAAATTGAGTATTTAAGAAAAAAATGTCAATTATTATTTTAATTTTACAATAGTAGCATCACTTCTATGCATTAAATAATTTCTATAATTTTATTTAATAACAATAATGATAGGAATAATAAAACATTCATAGTTATTATTTTATAGCCTTGATACGCATTTTAATAACAACATTTTGCAAACCTGGAATTCTTTTAATCACAGCTTAATTAAGCTGTGATTAAAAGAATTCCAGGTTTGCAAAATTTTGTTATTAAAATGCGCAAATATCACAATTCGATTTTTCCACAAATCCTGCAACCCTAATGAGCACTTTTCTATGCTTTACTGGTTAAGTGCAACTGGATCCATTCAGTAAACCACGTGTGTGCCGAGTGCGTGTGGCTTCCGTGCCGTATTTCAAGAAAGTGAGCGCTACTGTACCGGAATCGCTGTGCGCCCCTGTGTCCTGAGAGCTGATGGTCTCACTCATGGTCTTGTCCCCGCTGTTACCCCCTCGCAGTGTCAGGGACAGCTGCCGCTTGATCTTCCTCATGCGGTCCATCAGTGGGGGTAAGGGGGGCCGAGATGAGGTGGGTGGAGGGGCTGCCACTGTTCAACCGCCCTGTCGGAGACACACAAACACACAAGCAGGACGTTACAAGCTGCTTCCTGGTACATTTGATATCTTCCGTGATTACCGGACAGAGCAAAGTCATGCATTTTCAAGGACGCCATTCTCTTAAGACTGTAATGATTCAATATATTATGGGATAAATATTATCACAAAGGAGTAGTTCACCTTTAAAAAAACTTTTGCTGATAATTTACTCACCCCCATGTCATCCAAGATGTCCTTGTCATTCTTTCTTCAGTCAAAAAGAAATTGAGGATTTTGATGAAAACATTCCAGGATTTTCTCCATATAATGGACTTCAATGGGAACCAAACGGTTCAAGGTCCAAAAGACAGTTTCATTGCAGCTTCAAAGGGCTTTAAATGATTCCAGATGATGAATAAGGGTCTTATCAAGCGAAACGATCGCTCATTCTAAAAAAAAAAAAGTTTACGTTTTATAAGCTCAAATGTTTGCCTTGCTCTGTTCTGTGATGCGCACTTGTTTTCTTGTCTCCTGTTCGAACTCTTTGCCCGAGTCAATTCGTTCATTTCGTTCGTTGAATGACACAAAAAAAGATTCGTTCATTTTGATGAACGAGTTCGAACAGGAGAGTCACGAACGCACACCACAGAACAGAGAAAGACGACCATTTGAGCTTATAAAACGTAAACTTTTTTTTTAATGAGCGATTGTTTGGCTTGATAAGCCCCTTATTCATCGCCTGGAATCGTTTAAAGCCCTTTGAACAGTTTGGAGTTTGCACTGAAACTGTCTTTTGGACCTTGAACCGTTTGGTCCCCAATGAAGTCCATTATATGGAGAAAAATCCTGGAATGTTTTCATCTAAAACCTTAATTTCTTTTCGACTGAAGAAAGAAAGACATGGACATCTTGGATGTCCGAGTAAATTATCAGCAAACGGTTTTTAAAAAGTGAACTACTCCTTTAAGATTATGGGTTAACAATGGTAAGACAAATGTGGAGCAGAGAGGTGATTCAGGACAAAATGTGTATTTCATAAGCACTGAACTTTGAGCGGATGGCACGAGTGGAAATCAAAGTGAGAGACATTAACTGTAAAAGGTTCACAGTAAGAGATCACAATCAACTGTAGTTGCACACATTATAGCAATAATAATTAGCAACGGTGTTTTCAAACTCATTTTAAATTAGATTGTTTTCATTTACAAATCAAGTGATTCAAGGATTGCAGTCGTTGCGGAGTTAAGTGTATTTAGGCCGGAAATCGAAGTAATCCAACTGGGAGACTCACAGAGAGGTGCAAACAGAGATCCATTAAAACTCTCTGAAAGAGAGTCTTAGAGAAGAAAGCACTAAACACATGTTAATGATCACAGAACAGACTTGAGCATGAACATTCATCTCAGTTCAGTGAAGTTCAAAGAAAACAGTGAGAGACTATGGGAATGTTGAGCATATTACTTTTTGCAGTATGCACAAACAAAACACCAGATGATCTACTACAATGTGCAGGACATAAAGCAGAGCACACCGAGTGGGATACCACAACGCAAAGCACTTAACAGTCTCGAGTCGACTTGACCTTCCATTTGCCGTATGACAATAGAATTGAACGTGATAACCATTACATCGCCTTCTTGACTCCTACTGTATAATTAAAAGAGCCTTTCCCGTTATGCATTTGCAGTAACGGTAGCTACAAATAATAAATAGCAGAAATAAATACTGGTAGCATCTGTATATGCTAGTCTTAAAGGGATACTCCACTTTTTTTGGAAATAGGCTCATTTTACAACTCCCCCAAAGTTAAACAGTTGAGATTTACAGTTTTCAAATCCATTCAGCCGATTTTCTGATATTTAGAAGAATATCAGTAACCAGACAGTTTCTGGTCTCATTGACTACCATAGTATATATTTTTTCCTACTATGGAAGTCAATGAGACCAAAAACGGTCTGATGACTGATATTTTTCTAAATATCAGAAAATCGGCCGAATGGATTCGAAAACGGTAAAACTCAATGGTTTAACTCTGGGGGAGTTGTAAAATGAGCCTATTTCCAAAAAGGTAAAGGTATTTTAAGATAGCAGGCTAATCAGTTAGGGCATGCCAAGCTAGCATGTAAGTATGCTAACCGGCTAATAAGCTACCAGTACATTAGATCTGTAGTATTTCAGTTTTGGCTGTCCCTAAATGTACAGCGGGTATTTTAAACAACAGCATAGAGAATATATAAGGAGCCTAGTTTTCCATTCATGAACACACAGCCTTAAAGAGAAAGCTAAATTATCCTCAGTGCTTGTGGGGAACACAGGGGCTTCTCTTTGGGAACAGCCAAAATGCCAGAAGGGTTTGCTTTTCCTTTAGACTAATCACATGCTTTGGCACAAAGATGGGCAACAATCTCAAATGCAAATCCAAGATTTGGGTGCTTGGACTTAATGTGACCCACTAACAAGTTGCCCGAGGATGGGATTCTACCCAGGCACAGGATTTCAACACTTCAGATATCATGTTAAACACAGGCCACATGTTCTTTAGAAATATTTCCTTAAGATTTAATGGAAGGGTTGTCATGTCACCTTTATTTATATAGCGCTTTTTAGAATACAGATTGTATCAAAGCAGCTTCACACACAGTGATAACATGGAAATACAACAAGGTTTGTTTCTAGAAGAAAACTGAGTCATCGTCCACTTTAAGTAAGGCAGATCAATAATATAGTTGAATATTAAATGTCCCCAACTTAGCAAGCCAAAAGCCGAGGCAACATTGGCAAGGAACCACTCCATGAGGTGACAGAATGGAGAAAAAAAAACATGGGAGAACCCAGACTCAGTCGGGGGCCAGTTCTCCTCTGGCCCAGGCAGCATTACAGGTCAGAAGTCAGATTGGATCAGAATATTAATCCAGTTCCAATTGGTTGTAAGTCGAAGTCATAACTCCGGTATGTTGTCTGAAGTTGAAGTTGTCTGAACATCTGTGAGATATGATAACATTAACAAACCCCTCAAAAGTCAAAAGTAAAAGTGCAGTGAAGCGTTCACACGTGGCATTTTTGGTTCGATTAAAACCAACTCTGGTGCGATTGCTCTGTTAGTGCGGTTCATTTGAATAAGCCTGGTGCGCACCAAAAAAGCTGACCAAGACGCTGAAAAGATCTCGGTCCGCTTCCAAATGAACTCTGGTGCATTTCGACTGAAATATGAAGGTAACATGGACCAAATACATCTAAACGAACCAAAAACAGAATGTGATGTCAGCTGATACGACCCTAAAAAAGACAATGGTAATGGTAATGGTAAGTTGTCCATTACAATTCGGTAGAGGCGTTGGAAATGCTGTATGCTCACAGCACATCTTCGTTTGTGAGTGGTATGGACTTACTTGGGAGGTGGACTTGGACTTGGTCCTGGTCCCCAATGCATCTTTTTGTTTTTTGATCATGGACTACATAATATATGCCCTTTTCTACTGGTAAAATTTGAAATTTGCCATTATCGGGACCCACAAAGATTCCCCCATTTCATTATTATACATTATATTCAACATTAAATATAATGTAGTACTGTGACTGAAACGCTGAAAACTGACGTTTTTTCCAACGCAGGACACTTGCGCTTTCAATGCAGGCATTGGTAAGCACAGAGAGTCTCCCGGTGCTCACTTAAAGCGTGTCAAAATGACTATCCCCAAACCTTATTATTAGTTCATCCAAAATGTAAAAATCTTCATTTACTCACCCTCATGTCGTTTTTGCGTGCCACACACACACACACTTAAACGTCCGTGTTTACTACAGTATGTGTGTTGTAAATCTGTTCATCATATAAAGCCATCCTGTCTCTTCAGAAGAGTTGATTGGAGTACACCACTCGATTGATTATATTGATATAAAAGACATAAGGGTGAGTACGTTTCGTTACACCCTTACAAAATACAAAAGCTTTTTTTTTGTCTTCTTTAGGTTCAGTGTTAAAAATGACAGTGCAAACGCTAACCGAACCAGGACAAAAATATATATAATTTTCTTTTCTTTGGTCCGGACTGGAACAAAAGAACCAAGAGAACTGAACTGTGTGAACACACCATTAATTTGCCAAATAGACAAGAAAATACACATCCCAGCAATATTTCAATGTGATATAGTCATGTAAATCCAAGTTGATGGGTTGAAAAGCACATTAAGCAGAATGCATATGGTTTGGAATCATCCACGCAAGCGATGACAAAAGAAAAACCTTTATCAATGTTTTTAACCATCACGTCATTTGAATGTAAAGGCCATGTGGTGGCACATAGTGAACAGTCCAAAGGGTTTTAAACCACTCCAAGCCAAACAGTTGGAAGGTTAACACCAAACATATTATAAATAGTTGAAATACTTGAAATAGTGAGAGTGGAGTTTCCTTTCTTCCCTAAGGGAGAATCACGGAAACACGCCTGAAATCCAAGACGGGGAAAAAAAATACAGATGTTCAAGGGAAATATAAAGCAGAAGAGCAAATGGGGACAGAGCCAATGGCAATAAAGGCACTACAAGGCATTTGAAGCCTCTATGGTTCATCTTACCTATAAACTATTATAAACCAACCAGCCTAAAATCAGATCTTCTGAATCAATCACGACAATCAACAGGAAATACAAGGCGATCCATAAACATTCGCTCTTGTTTAGGGTAAAACAATGCCAACAGCCCTGAAGACGGACTTTGACTCTGGACACTATGGAAAATATTTAGGCTATTTTCATATTTTGCATTTTGAACAACAATCAGTCGCATTCAATTGGAAAAGAAATGTGGCTGAATGTCTGACAAAGCAGTGTGTTATACGATCAGCTGCTCTGATGCAAAGATAAATCTAGTCATTGTCCAATCATTTCAGTAATCAAAGACAAACAAGACACAGTTATAAATATATATACGCAAGCTTAACCTGTTTGCCCTCCACCCATTTTCCACTACACACAGGCTTAATTTGAGACCTAGGGAGCGATTGTGGCCCCAGAGGAGAGCATCAGTGGTCTACACTGGGTTAAGGGCCGTTTTCAGCTCTCAGCAACGTCTTACTTAGTGCTGCTTAATCAGGGTTGATGACTCTTTAAGACTCTTTCTATCACTTTTCATTACTGCCTTGAGCAGTCGACCATCAAAACCGCATGCAAGACAGCATTCTCTGGGCTAGCTAACATAAAAACAGACTGCAAACAGACCGGTTTCAGAGCCACTATGTTCCTTTAACTGACCTGCATCAATACGGCACAGGCTGAGGCTCATTTATCCACTCCATAAGTCAATAAAAGCTTAATGGGGTTCAGACAAATGACAGTGACAGCTTGGTCTTCGCCGATGTGGATGAGTTTACAAACCAGCTCAGTCAAGCGGCAAAAAGCGGCCTGTTTCCTGTAAAACATCTTTAATTCGCATTTGATCATATGCAAGAGTTAAACAAAGCACCAGTTCATACTAGCATAGCCACAAACATCCCTCTCCAACTAGACTGACATGCATCCAAACACAAGGTGACACCCCAACGGGGGTGACCTTCATAGAGACTGATTCTGGAACACCAGGTCCAGACAGCACTACATCAACCAGCCTCTAAGCGCAAATGTGTTGCTGTCATTTCTCTGTGGGAGCAGAAAAGTTGAAGAAGGTGTCCGTACAGTGCAGCACTTTATTAATTATGCTGGTGACACATGCCAGGACTGGAAAAATCAGCCTGCTCAAGTAGGTTACTTTCTAACTGGACAATGCTATTCATTGAGGAATTATGAGGAATTAGGAAACATTCTCAAATACCACCGCAATAATGAAGAGCACTTGCAAAAGGATGCAGCATTTGTCAATTATGCCCAATGCTATAGAACACACTACCAAATATTAAGTAGAGCCAGACCGATATATCGGCAGGCCGATATTATCGGCCGATATTAGGCATTTTCCAAATTATCGGTATCGGCAGTTATAATGGCCGATAAATGAATATTTTGTATCATATTTTGATAATGGATATTTTAACAAAATTTGTGACTATCATGTCCAGTTTTGCTGCTGTTAAATAAGCCGAAAATGAAGCGGAATTATCTAGTAATAGTTACATTATGTTGTTACAGTGTAGTCCTTTTAACTTTTAACAATGTGACTGAAGTATTTCTTTAATAGCGCCGCGTGACAGTTATAGCAATGAGACGCATCATCTCTCCTTGGCATGTTATTTTGAAAATATAGCCTATGGTTTACAATTTGTTGCGCGTTTCTGAAATAATAATTAAGAAAAAATATCGGCCGATATATCGGATTTTAAAACCAATAAATATTTGTATCGGACTTCAAAATCCTTTATCGGTCGGGCTCTAATATTAAGGAAGCTGGCTTGGTAACTATTTTTGAAAGAAAGCTAAAAACGGATCTTCTTATTTTAGCTTTTAATTATTTATAGAATTTTTACTCGTAGCTTATTGTAATGCAGTTTGCAAAATGATTTACAAAAAATTTATAAAAATCCTTGAAAGATAGCCTATCATACAAATAATGTTTATTATTGTTATTCACTTACTCAGAGGAATAGTTTGTTGTCAACAATGTGTCACGTACAATAGGCTATATGCACGCATAATTTCCACATTTGACGCAAGGCTGCTCTTGAGTTTCCGGTTGGAAAGATTTAAAGCGGAGGAAAACGGGATTATGGCAGAGTCTTCAAAATGTACCGTCCTCCCGTCTTTGAAACGAAACTTTAATACGTTTTTATGTAATTTTATATACAGTTATGTTTATTTAATATAATAAACAAAGAAGCATAAACAAAATGAGGGGTGTCTGTTTTGTCTGTTTTTGTGACTAACGTTTCTTTAGTATAGCCATAGAGTATAAAAAACAATATAAATCCTCGGTATAGCATTGGACTCTACGATCGGCGGAAGTAATCCAGCATCCTTAGACCACCGCCGTGCATTGAGCCCATTCCAAAGTCAGGAACGACGCCAGAAATATTGTGGAAAAAAATGGTATGAAGGTACTTTGGGAATATATCTTTAATCCTACAATACCAAAAACAAGATCATATAAACAAAATATGCCAATGCTTTAAGGAAAACAGCCTACAATACCAAAAACAAGATTATGTAGCCAAAACATGGCAATGCTTGACCAATGTTTTTTTCAATGGCCGATGCGGATACTGAGACTTAGAGAGCAAGGCTTATTACACAATCACAGAAAATAAAATACACAGAAGTGCTAAAGAGAAACAAACACTAATTCTACTAAATATTTCCCTCAAATACTCTAAAAAAAAAACTATATGCTTTGAAAAACAAAGGTGAAGTACATGACAACTTCTGTTTATCAGTCGATCATGAACAGATTTCAGTCAATATATCCTTCTATGCGAGCATCAATGCACGCTCCTTTGGAATTATTCGTCTTGCTTCAAAGCCAATTACTCCCAACACGGAAGCCAAAGGTCAAGTGCTTTCCCTAATTCTTTCAAGTAAGCAATCAATGGAAACTATTACTTAAATGTGGGTTGATGAACGCCATCAAAATTATGCATGCTACTGCTACAACCTGTGTAAAACTTAAATACTCCCAAACCATCTGTCACAACCTTATGATAATACTCCAGAAACCAGCCCACTCAACATGCATTTACGCCTCCAACAAGCCATTCTGAATCAGATGGGCAACTGTCAAACATGTGCCTCTATCTGCACAGACTTGAGTCTTTAACTGGTGACTTCTCTTTGCAGCATCTTACACAATGTTTTGATCAAGTCGGACAGGATTACCCTGACCCTACCTCTTTCCCCATTCCATCAGTTTAAGTAGCACCAAAAGTGGTTTCACCAGCTGGCAAATCATTGTGCTCTGGAAGGATCATTATGGCCTTTTAATGCAGCTTTAAAAACGCAGCTTTACCCCAAGAATAACATGAAAACAATACCACATATTCACAACAATGACGTAGACTTATATAACTGCACGTCATGTTTTGAATGAGTGACGTTACGCTGTCATCACAAGATACATTTCCACAGTAAAGTACGTCATCGATTATGTTTCCTCTCTTTTAAAACCATTTCACGAAATATTATCTTTTATAATATAAAAGTTAAACAAAACTGGCTAAAATGAACATACATTTTAATAAATGCATACTGGATAAGCATTTGAGATAATTCAATGACATTATTAGAGCTCAAAATTACTGAATAAAACACACGACTCCCTCAGGATAAGATACTTACTCAGGCAAGCCATAAATATGTCAAAAATCAGGAAATTAAACATTGATTGCAGACTGCTGACTAATTCACAGTAAAACACACATAAACAAGCTAGCCAGGTTAGCTAGTTAGCTGGCTTTAAAGACCAGCATGAAACGGCCATTGTACAGGAATGCGAGAATGATTCCTCTTTATTTTTATTCATTCATTCTAGTTTTTCTGTTGTCCATTCGCATATATCATAAAACAATCTCTCAGTTTCCATTCAGACAGCCCAACCGACCCAAACAGGATATCACACACATAGTCCGGCTCAAATAAACTCACTCAAAAACGGCCTAAAATGTACTTTTACGGTCACATTATGATGCTTTTTCCACTTTAAGATGAAATATCAGGGTGGACAGGAGTGGTTTTCTTACCCGTGGAATTGAGATCCGTGTGCGCTTTTGTAAGTGAGTGCGTTTTGCTCGTGTAATCTTAACAGCAGTAATAAAATCCCAAAGCCGCCTCGCGCTCCCAATAGTCCTCGGCCATGATCATCTAGTGCTGCTGGTGCTGCTCGTCCGGTCTCCAATGTTGCTGGAGCGACTCCTCCAGACCCCGCATGTCTCACTACTGCTCCTTTTTGCTAAAACGTTACAGCAGCTGTTCCTTTCCTTGCCAAATCCGGACTGGAGTGGATCATGGAAGCGACAGAGCAGCTGCGAATAGATTCAGGAGTCACTCACTCCTCCACCACCACCAGGACTCTTTGGATAGGCTGGATAACATATAATTATGCCGTTTGGGTAATTCGTATGTAAATAATGAGTTTTATGTTATAGCTCAATTTTATTATAATGTATTCTTGATTCGACTGGTTCAGTAAATTATGCGTCCCTGCAGTCATGAAATTGAAATATGAAGTGCAAGCGTCTACCCCCTAATAAATGACACTGGCTTATAATGGGCTGATCCAAATTAAATTCAAGCAAGTCAGACTGTACCATTCATGCCGAATGCGCAGGGGAGAGGCAGTGGGAGTGCAGTAATGCAGAACGCCGTGAGCCACTGTATGTCATGCTGAGCTGTTACATTTTTGCCATATTATTTGTTTACGAAAATACGTTAAACAGCATTTGTTTGTAATAGGATCAGTTTTATCAGTTAAAAGGTTTTTAGGGTGGATCCACCCTAGGTTAGGCCTACTGTAAGATCACGAGTGTCTATCTGTCTGTCTGTCTGTCTGTCTTTTTGGTAGTTTGAAGTAATAAATCATCATTCAATTAGGATTATTTGTAATCAAGCATAAATTCAGACATTTAAAATATTTATATATTTATTTCAAATAAAATAAACATCCCCCAAATTTACTTGGGAAAAACATTGATCATATCCTATAATTTTATATGTGAAATGTTTATTTATTTACTTAAAATTATTTTAAAGAATGCAGTACATTTCAGTGTATCCTGCAATGTCAAAAATGGCATAACAACTTTAATCACATGTAATCTTATTAGAGCATTTTGTTTTGAATATCTAGCCTGATGGACTGACAGCATTGATTTATATGATAATTAAACGAAATGGGTTAAAGGGGCTGGGGAACCTAACCTGAAATCTAACCCCCCTCTCTCTCTGTCTGTCTTTCTTTGTGTGTGTGTGTGTGTGTGTGTGTGTGTGTGTGTTGCAGAGCAGTGGAGCCCCACAGTGAGTCACCACTCTGGCATGCCTCAGAGCCCCCAGCAGTTACTTTAGTCCTGGAAACCCACTGTATGGGGGTTGCATCAATGTGCCTTGGGTGCAAATGAACATTTCTTTTGTTCTTTTGATAGCTTTCAACATTTTTGCTTCACCAGGGAAGATACCGAATGCAGGGAATTATCTGGAGTTAGAGGTTTTGTGCACACCGTGACCCTGTCTGTATGTGGGTGCTGTATCTGAACCATGTCACCAGGCTATTTCATTTAATAGTCATCACTATTAAATGAAAAAATTAATATATCAAAAATATATATCTATCAAGTATAAATACACAAAATACAACATAAATGAGCAGTAAATATTTATACGCTGCAAGGTTATACTTTTTGTTCAGTAACCATGTATTAGGAGAGAAAAAAGCATTACAAATCGTGTTGTTTTTCAACATCCATGCTCAGAAACCCTTAATTACTGTATGTGTAACTCTAGCCACCAGCAAGGGCACACATGCATGTTCGACCTTGTCTTGATTAAGAGAGCACTTCTGAAAATGCCTCTTTTACCCACCAGTAGCCACTGTTCAGCCAGGTCAGGTGACTTCAGCACCAGGCCATGCTTATTATTTCTTGAAGATGACCACATATGATTGGGCTCTCATTAGAAATAAGGATGTTATTAAGGTCTCATTTATGCTGGTTAATATTAATGCAGATAAGAGGAGTTAAAAAGGCAAACCCATTGACGCATGCTTTAATGTGCTGCATTCATTAGCGCACAGTCACATTTCAAGTGCCTAACATGTTAAGAGCGACACTGCAACACCATTATGTAGAATTAGATGTTCACAGAACCACAACACAGAATGCCGGAGCTCTGATGTACCTGTGTGTGTGATGCACAAACTGTGTGTGTGGATGATTTAGATTGGGAATGACATGTACTACATTTAAGATCTGTAACCTCTCTCTCTCTCTCTCCTTTCTCTGTTTTCTCATAAGCCTCATGCATGAGCTCATGTTGTGTGTTCAGCACTATGCCATGCTTATTACAGTATTTCTTGAAGATGACCACATATGATTGGGCTCTCATTAGAAGAGCTCCTAGACGTTTCACATTTGAAAAAATGGTTTTACAAAGCAAATTTAAAAATCTAATCTAATTTTAATCTAATCATCTGGTAGGAACATGCACAGATGCTCAATATCAATAATATAAATTTAAAAAGTGGACAATTTCGGCTGATAATTGTAATGGCATATAGAATGAACGCATAGAATGTGTGTGTGTGTGTGTGTGTGTGTGTGTGTGGTTAGAAATTAGTTAGAAAAAAGAGAGATTAGTTAGAAATAAAGATAGATTGGTTGAAAGAAAGAAAGAAAGAAAGATTAGTTAGAAAGAAAGAAAGATGGATTAGTTAGAAAGAAATTTTAGTTAGAAAGAAAGATTAGTCAGAAAGAAATAAAGAAAGGTAGATTAGTTAGAAAGATAGATAGATTAGTTAGAAAGAAATAAAGATAGATAGAAAGAAAGAAAGATTAGTTACAAAGAAAGAAAGATGGATTAGTTAGAAAGAAATTTTAGTTAGAAAGAAAGATTAGTCAGAAAGAAAGAAAGAAAGGTAGATTAGTTAGAAAAATAGATAGATTAGTTAGAAAGAAAGATAGATAGATTAGTTAGAAAAAAGATAGATAGATAGATAGATAGATAGATAGATAGATAGATAGATAGATAGATAGATAGATAGATAGATAGATAGATAGATAGATAGATAGATAGATAGATAGATAGATAGCATGTATGTTTATTGAGAATTGCACTAAATGAACTGTTCATGTGTTTTTGCAGAAGACGTGTCACGCCTTACAATCACTCCCCCTCATAATCCCATATGGAAAATGGTGATGCCTAGGCCTCTCTTTTGTCATCATTATCCATGTGTCAGAGTGTGAAAAGGGAGGGCAGGAGGAAAATAAATGGGGGAAACGAAGGAGAAGGAGACAGGAGGCAGGAGGAACGCGCAAGAAGATTAGAGAATGATTGGCTAAAGGAGGATTAAAAACTCAGCCCAGTTGCCCGAGGTTCAGCTCCTACTCCAATCGTGTGTAAGTGCGTATCTGAGTATTTATGAGTGTTGCATGCATGTGTGTGTATGCACCTGCTTGCATCTCTCTCTCTCTCTGTAGTGTGACCAATGGCTGTTTACCGCTCTCAACACATGTTGAGCTGACCAGCAGAACAGGTTAGAAAGAGCAAACAGAAGTGGGAGGGGAGAGAGGTAGAGTAGAGAGAGAGAGAGAGAGAGAGAGGGGCCAGCGAGAAAGACTTGTCAGAGAAAGCCACAAACGCATCGAAGGAAAAGGGAAGCTCATCTCTCTCTCTCTCTCTCTGTGTGTGTGCAGCCTATGTGAAGACAGCTGCAAAAGGAAGTAAGATTATGGAAATGTTGTTTGGCACAATATTGCAACAGATTGTTCTTTGTTGCTGTAAATGCATGCTGTAAATATGTGAGTTATGTATCATGTGAGAATCATGTCTTGCAGTAACACGTCGTGTTTATGTAACTTTATGCATGATCCAGCTCAACCAATATCGTTCACACGTCAATATTTATTCACAAGCAAGATGGTGATTGAAATCTTGACACATCTCGCACACAGCATGCAAAGGTGTTAATATGGTGCCTACGTGTTAACGGCACACTTCAGCTTCATGTCTAGCTGCAATCTATAATTAAGCAGAAGATTTAACTATTCAAGTGGCCTTGTTGTAATCAGAATGCAGTCCTGCTTAAAGTCGTCAGGTCTCTGAAACCTACTCTGTCAGCACGTGTGGAGCAGCCAGAAGCTGTCCGACACTTCTGTCTTTCAGTCTGTTTGCTTGTTTTAGGGTTTGTATTTTCAGCTGCAGGTCTGCACATGTTGATATCATCTTTAATTAAAGCACACTCTGACAGCACACAGGCTCCTCTGTCACTATGTGCCTCCAGTGGATCGTGTTTGGGGTTCTTATAAGCGACCCATTGTGTTTGCACATAAAGTCGGAGCTGAAGTCCTTATTCTGAGCTTTAATAATAGGAATGTATTAGGATTAGTGCCAGCACTGTAATATCTCCAACACGTGGTGCCGGTGGCGGTATATTGCACACATGCGGTATTTTGTACTGCCCACACACCAGTGTTAATTTTGGCAACCATTTTTGATTTAGTCAACTTTTAGTCAGACTGCAGATACCGACATCAATTTTTGGTAGCTATTTATTATGTAGTCTTTACTATTTTTTTTTTCTTTACTATCTCTTTTTGTTGAATTTCAGTTTTATCAATAATAGCCATTATAAAAGTATAAGTAAAAGGTACAAAAAGATATACAGTAAAGCTTTAATAACATAAAGAAACAATTCAGTCAGTCAAATAGGCTACAAATTTAGCGCCAAAAGATATGAAACTTCACGTAGCCTTCTCCTGCCAAAACTATTGGCCAGGGAACGAATTATAGATTCACGAGACCAAAGATCGCCTGTTAGGTTTATACAAGGCGAACTATATCTCATGTTTAACCACTACAGAGACGTCCGAATCAGCGGCAAACATCAGAACGACTAGCCGAGGAAAGGCTGTTCCAGGCGGGGGACACGAGCGCGAGCGTCCGGTGATCGCTTGGAATGGATCTCAGTCAAATGATCATAAATCTATAAATATACCACAGATTTGAGCTTTAAAAAACTACTTTCTCGCCTGAAAAATTCTTACAACTACATTTCGTGACAAAATAGAATTATATTTCAACTGTATGCTTCTAATGCCCTTGTAGCACGCGCGAGTGAAGATACTCTGTCCACCAATCAGCGTTCTGCAGTGAGTCTAGCTCCACCTTTTAGTACCCTTTCACTGTGCTAGGTACCCTAACGAAAGGGTACCCAAAAAGTGGTACGGTACGGTTCGGCTTTTTGGTACCATTCACAACTTTTGACAGTGGAAACGCAAATAATTGCGTACCGAACCGAACTGTACCGTAACGTACCACTCAGTGGAAACGAGCCATTAGAGAGTTTTAATGGATCTCTGTTAGTCTCCCAGTTGGATTGCTTGCATTTCCGGCCTAAATACACTTGACTCCGCAATGACTGCAATCTTTGAATCACTTGTAATGATGTGTAAATGAAAACAATCTCACTTAAAATAACACTGTTGCTAATTATTATTGCTATTATGTGTGCAACTACAGTTGATTGTGATCTCTACTGTGAACCTTTTACATGTCTCTCACTTTGATTTCCACTCGTGCCATCCGCTCAAAGTTCAGTGCTTATGAAATACATATTTTGTCCTCTGAATCACCTCTCTGCTCCACATTTGTCTTACCATTGTTAACCCATAATCTTAAAGGAGTAGTTCAATTTAAAAAAAAAAACTTTTGCTGATAATTTACTCACCCCTGTCATCCAAGATGTCCACGTCTTTCTTTCTTCAGTCGATAAGAAATTAAGGGTTTTGATGAAAACATTCCAGGATTTTCTCCATATAATGGACTTCAATGGGAACCAAATGGTTCAAGGTCCAAATGAGAGTTTCAGTGCAGCTTCAAAGGGCTTTAAACAATACCAGACGATGAATAAGGGTCTTATCTACCAAAAAGATTGGTCATTTCAAAAATAAATAACTAAGTTTTATAAGCACAATTGGTCACCTTGCTCTGTTGTGCGTTCGTGGCTCTCCTGCTCGAACTCATGACAGAACACAGACCGGCTGAAAATCTCAAATTAATACCGCTGAACTCCACTTTAACTTGTCTGTGTTTTCTGATCATCCACACTTCTTCGCATGGTTTCCAGATACTATTGAAAATATCGTCTAAAAATCGTGTTCTTTTTACATAGCTCTGACTGGGGGTTTAAATTTTGAAATCTGGCAACCGTTAGCATGAATGATCGTAAAAACAGTTGTCCTCTCCTTTATTTGACAAAAACAAGTGGTTTTGTCAAGTTTTAATTTTTTAACACATTTCAGTCTTGTTTTTTCATCGACGCATGTCTTGATATAGTCACATCGTTGAATGGCGTGGGTGTCGTCTCTCATCGTCAAGGAAAAAAAGGTCGTCAACGAACATTTTTCGTCATACTTTTCGTTAACAAAATTAACACAGCTCTGTTCTCTGAGGTTCTTTAGTTCATCCAAAAATTATATTTATGTCAGTGTCTATTCACCTTCATGTCATTCTAAACCTTCTTTCTGTCCGTGGAACAACATGATATTTCAAAAAATGTCTATGAAAGTCAGAGGGGTCCGATATAGGCAAAATACTTAAACTTAAAATGCTAAAACTTAGGCTAAAACTTTTTTGGTTGAGTGATGATTTATTTTGATTTTTGGTTTTAAAAAAGTTGGCAAAAAAACGTTTAAATTGTAATTTTTTTACAAAGCACACTCTGTTCATGTTAGTGGTAAATCAGTTGTGGGATGAAGCTGAGTTCATTCATTTCCTTCCCCATGCTTGTGGCCAAATCTGCAGCAAAGACAAAGGAGCTTTCACTGTTTCCAGGAGCACTGGATTGAAACAGGAGAGGGGATTTTGGCACTCGACATCTCTGAGTCAAACGATTTTTTTTTAACCCTGCCCTGTCTTTTATTTCATGTTGCGTGTTATTTTTAATATGGCCAGTCAGAGTACTTCTGATTATTTGTAATATCTTAAATATTGGCTATGGCATGCACACCATGTCTTGCATCATTCTAGCACTTGCTGCTAGAAGTGTGGGTATTTACATTGGCGTTGCTGTATGACCAATGAGTTAGGCTAATCAATAACTTAGGTCCAAAGGTTTTGTTGCTTTAAGTTTGAGGAAGGTCAATGTTGAAATGACAATGCATTTTAAGATTAGTTTCACAAAGTCTGTTGTATTTCTATCCAAAATCAGTAAAAGTAAACATTAATAAATACTAGGGCTGTGCAAAAGTTAATTGCGATTAATCGCATCCAAAATAAAAGTCTGTGTTTACATATTTGTGTGCGCTGAATATAATTATTTTGTATATATAAATACCTATGCATGCATGTATATATTTAAGAATTATTTGCGCTTAAATTCTGTATATATTTATAAAAACATAATCTATAATGTATAAATATAAATATTTTATTCATGCATGTGTGTGTATTTATATATACAAAATAATTATATACAGCACACACAAATATTTTATGTAAACACAGACTTTTATTTTGGATGCAATTAATCGCAATTAATTTTTGCACAGCCCTAATATTAAATCATATATAAAAAAATATATTTTGCATTAATAAACCAAACCTTTTTTTTTTTTTTTTTTTTTGCATTGTGACATTATTTTCACCACAAAGTTCAGGGCATTTTGCATGATTGTAAAAAAAATTGCATTGTCATCATGATGCATAAAAAGAAAAAAATTCACATTACTGGAACAGACAAAACAAATAATACATTGTTTAGACTGTAACATCTTTGAATGGTAGAATTTGTTGTTCTGCCTTTATTTTGTGTTTATTTAAATCATTGTGTTCAGACATGGTTCAATATCGTTACTTTATTAAGTTAATGCAAATCTATTCATAATAATTAATGTGAATAATGAGAACTCAATATATATATATATATATATATATATATATATATTGTAAGATATGCTGCATAATTAGACATACATAAATCCTGTAGCAGATCAAAACAGGTGGAGCTGGGGGTCGTTGAGAGTTTCAGAGCAACATTTAAATGTTGAGCAAGCAATTTCATTGGCTGGCAGGATCAGCAGAGGCCAATCAGCTTGTGCCTTGTGATAATGGTGTGAATGCTTGCAGATCAGTCAACACCTCTTTCATGATCAAAGTCATTAATAATCATATACAAACTTTATTATCTTTCAGTAAAATATAATGTATTAATTCTCACTGGCTTTGTAGATTTAGCCTTTGTCCTTCATCACATGATTTACACTGATCTGTTTTTGTGTAATTCTTCATGACAATGCTTTGAATTCTCATCCTTTGTGAATCGTGGTGCTGTTAATGTCATATTTTTTTGCTGACCTTAATAATTTATTATCTTAGTGATGTCTCTCTGTCTCTCTCTCTCTCTCTCAGGATGTTGTTGAGTTTGTTGGCAGTGGCGGTGGTTTCAGCAGCTGTCCTGTACGTCCTCTATCACTGGCTCATCCCTGCAGCTGTGCAGAACAGCGGCTGGCTGGCGCTCATCTGGCACGATGTCATCCTTGAGCGGGTCCTGAACATCACGACGGGATCATCACGACCTCAGGTGACCATCGCTGTCACTCATACATACGTCACTCACGTTTGCAGAGAGATCATCCTGCAGTCAAAGAGGCTGATAAAAAAGTAACAAAAGGTGCCATCATGGCATTAACATGTTTGGATACCATGTTTTGGGGATTGTACATGGTAATATTATGTTTCTGGTGAATTTAACAATACTTAAAAACATTATATAAATATATTTATTATTAAAAATTATATTATTTATTTATGTTGGACCCTATTTTGGGGTCGTTTCATCACATTTAAGAACATTTTCCAAGTTCTCTGCATTCAAAATCATTTTTAGGGATTTATGTATTATTTTTAATGTATTTATTATTACAAACTTAACATTATTTAATGCATTAACTATCATAAACTATAGCAATGTGCAATATATTAATACAGCATTTATTAACCAAGGTTAATAAAACTGTTCATGTTCACTTTAGATGATATTAACCAATAATAACAGATACAACTTTCGATCTTAAAAATGTAGAAGTAAATGTTGAGATTAACATAAACTAAGATTAATAAATGCTGTGCAAGTATTGTTCATTGTTAGTTAACAAAGTGTTGCCATCTTTCCATTATGAAAATAAAGCCATAATGCAAAGAGAAATTCTCTTTACAGTAATAATAATAAATTATTTAAATTGTAAAATATTTATATTAGGGTTGCATAATGCACTTAATTTAAATAAATAAAGAATTCTATTGATTTTCATTATTGTATTGTATTATTAAGAATCGATGCATCATATAAATGCTATGGATTTCTTTGAAGTACCTCTGATGGTACGTGAATAAGTACTATATTAAAGTACCACGGTATTACCATGGTATACTGTGGCAGTAATTTTATTTAAAGAAATGCTGATTAAACAGGATTATAAAACCCTATAAAATAGATAAAATAGAAAATTACTTCCTGTTATGTCTGTATCTTGCAAGTCTTGTTGTCTGGCTTTGCTGAAGAACACTGGTGTTGATCATTTCTGATTTATATGAACACAGCGCATACTGAAAGCTGTTCAAAAGAACGCCACAAAAGGTGACTCTCAGAGCGTGATCTCAGCCATCGACTACTACTGCCGGCACAAAGAATGGGCCATGAACGTGGGCGATGAGAAAGGTAGCAACCTATTTTACATTCCCTTACATTCCTGTTCTTACCAATTTCTTGATTTTTCCCCCTTGTATTATCTCTCTCTCTCTCCTATTCTTGAGTAAATGGCCTTGAGGCAGCTCACAGCCGGCTGTTCTGAATGAGAAGTGATGGCAGTCTCCTGTCTACCGGGTCAATATGCTCTCTGCGTGACTGCACACACACACACACACACTAGTTGCATCAACAATGTGCATGCAGCCATTGCATCCAATGCACTAATGCATTATGGGACTGAGGGTGGATTCATTTCACATGTGATCCAGAATGGGTTGAGAATCTATTTTATGTGATATACAAAGTGTCCATAATTTGAATTTGAGGGAAATTACTTCATAAATCCTTGAAAGATCACCAAAAAGAGGGATGATTGGAGGCAATGAGCAAAAACACTGCAAACAAGATTTTTGTCTTGTTTTACAGTTCATATATATTTATAAATATATTAAGATACATACATTAACCTGAGAAGCAAAATAATTGAGATATTGTAGTTTTTGTTATTTTAAATGTTTAAATATTTCAATATATTTTTTATTTTTACTTTAACGTTTTTGCAATTTTGTTGTTTTGTCATTTTTATTAGTTTTAAAAAAGTATTTTAAAAAGATGATATTTTAGTTTTAGTTATTTTAGTTCATCAAGCTA
Organism: Pimephales promelas; assembly: GCF_988280905.1. Taxonomy (NCBI): domain Eukaryota; kingdom Metazoa; phylum Chordata; class Actinopteri; order Cypriniformes; family Leuciscidae; genus Pimephales; species Pimephales promelas. The sequence goes on along the minus strand of NC_142782.1, from coordinate 31,154,054 downwards.
TACCAAATGAAAATGAGAAGTGTTGCCTTGGCATGTACTCCAGTTTTTTTCTATTTTATTATTGTTTCAGTTCAAGTTTGTTTTGTTGTTGTTTTTTTATGGTTTTAGTTTAACTGCAATAACCCTGCATCCATGGTTTATGATTAAATCGACAAAAATATCTGCCAATGGGGTAAAAAAATAAACTTAATTCAAAGGGAAAACAAGAATTTTTTTTTCTCATCCAATTGACAGATACTATTTAATGTTTTAAGGAAACTTCACTTCATTTTGAAACACATTTCTTGTCATTTTGTATATCTTGTAAGTCATTTTGCATCTCAAGTAAGCTAAATGTATTTTAATTTAAGCATGTTTATACGTTTGAATTGGAAAACAAGCAAATGCAATGTAAGAAAAAAAATATTTGCACTGAATTAGTTCTGAGTTTTTAGTTTATTTTTGTACTGTTTTAAGTTCACTTCTGCAATCTGCGACAGCAGGCACTGATGAATAAATGCTGCTAATGGGGCAGGAAGGCCCTAATGATATTTCGCCTAAGCCATTAGCCATCTCATTGGTATGTTTTCTGAATTGAGTTCTTCTGTGTCTCTCTGAAGGGCTCATACTTGATTCAGTGTTGACGGAGGTGAACCCCAGCATGGCTCTGGAGCTTGGCACATACTGTGGTTACTCCAGCGTTCGTATCGCTCGACTGCTGTCCCCCAACTCCAAACTCATTACCGTCGAATTCAACCCAGCCTTTGCCGCCATTGCTCGTCAAATCATCGCCTACGCAGGGCTTCAGGACAAAGTAAGAAAAAAAAGAGCTAGTATACATAGGCTATATATGGAATAGAACATTATTATTATTATATATTATTATTATTTTGTTGATACCAGCAGTGACACGACATCTCAAAGCACTGAAAATATCTTCGTTGTTTTTTTAAAGGTTACTATAGTGGAGGGAGCCTCTGGTGATTTGATTCCTAAAATGAAGGAGCGATTTGGATTAAAATCTTTTGATTTTGTGTTTTTGGACCACTGGAAAGATCGTTACGTCCCAGATACTAAACTTCTTGAGGTAAGAAGCCCCCAAATTACCCTGTTTTACACATTTAAAAAATAAGTTCATTATTGACATCTATGGTTCCAATGAATTTTTAACATCCTTTGAAGTTTTCTTTACAGTACCTTTTTTTCCAGTGAAAAACCTCCCTTTAGGAACGTTTATTTTTAAAGTTGTCATCGGATGCCCATTTTCCACAAGTTGGTATGATTCTTCAGGGTGTTCATGTAAAGTTTGTACATTTACTTTGGTTAAAACTCCTTAATGATTGTGTAAAGCACCCTTTTTACCTCTTCAAAAACAGCTCTGTTTAGGTGTGCATGTCTTCCATGGGGGGTGTCGAATGGCTGAAGGTAGAAACATGCTAATGGGCTCTATGCACGGCAGTATTTCCGGTGAAGCATTAGGAATGCTCGATAACTTCCGCCGATCGTAGAGTCCAATGCAATGCCGAGAATTTATATTGAATTTTATACTCCATGGTTATACTAATGAAACGTTAGTCACAAAAACAGATAAAACAGACACCCCTCGTTGTGTTTATGCTTCTTTTTAAAATTATATTAAATAAATATAACTATATATAAAATTACATCTAAACGTACGTTTCATTTCAAAGACTGGAGGACAGTAAATTTTGAAGACTCTGCCATAATACCGTTTCCCTCAGTTTTCCTCCGCTTTAATCTCCACAACCGGAAATGGACGAGCATCCTTGCGTCAAATGCGGAATTTATGCGTGCATATAGCCAATATAGCCCATAGGGGATTATCACGCTGATACGTAGGACTTCCGGATTCAGTGATCTTTGTGCACTGCCACTTCCGTTGAATGACCGATAAACTGATGACGGAGACGGACTACATTAAGTTTATTTATACAGCATCCCTGGTAAATTAGTCTGATTCACTAAAGTGCCGGCTGCAAACAAACGTGCTACCTTGTTTTATTTTAAAGTTTTAATCCAGTTCTTCCTTATACTCAATTCAGATGGGAATCCATGAAAACCTACGTAGGGTTGGCGTTGTTGGCTAGATTTACAAAGTGGAACAGAACAGTGACATATATAGCCTTCGTCTAAGCCATTGTTGAACTGCGTCGGAAAGTGGACATGCACAAAGTTGACAAATCCCACCGATGAAACCCGGAAGCGTAGTTGTGGGCGGAGCATGGGCATTATGACGTCATAGTGCCCAGAAGACCTAAACAGCCTGATTATCGAGACTGTTTTTTTTTTTTTTTTATTGTATAGTGGATGTGTCCACATACTGCAAAGACACATTTATGCAAACACCATTTAAAAAGTGAATTTTGCATCCAATGACCCCTTTAAGAGTGTACTCTAACCCCTTTAGTAATCATCCTAACATAAGGAAAATTACAAATGTATTTATTTTATGTCATTGTAGGACTGTGGTCTACTCAAAAAAGGCACTGTCCTGTTGGCTGACAACGTCATTTGTCCTGGAGCCCCAGAATATTTGAAATATGTGAGGAACAACCCACGCTATGAGAGCCGATACTACCCGTCCTACCTGGAGTACACCAAAGCAGAAGATGGCCTGGAGAAATCTGTCTTCTTAGGATGAGGAAGATCTCATTTTACAAGCAGATGTTTATAAATGGTGTAGAACAAGCCAATTCCTCTAAAATACCCAATGTTTCTGTCTTGTGATGCCATGCCTTCTAAGATCAGACAAACCGATCTTTTTGTCCCTTACCAAAAAAACAAAAAAAAAACTGTCACAATGTAATGCTGTGAAATGTCATTGTACACCATATCTACTGACCTATGGTTTAAGATATTTTACAATATAATTTTGTACAACTTTTCAGGAAGGAAATTGTATTGTTTGATAAACATGAAATTCAATCTCTTAAAAATCTCGTTTGTTTTCTAAGCAGAAAGTCCTTAATATTGAGATTGTATTAATACAATAAATAATGTCATTACTTTTGGCTCTTTACTAAGGACAATTTGTATCTAAAGACAATATTATTAATATTAAATTAATATGAATAATTGATACCGACCCCAAAAACCCAATGATCATTTATATGTAAAAAAACAAAGACTAAAAATAATTTGAAGGTAGAATTAGACTATAATTTCATGAATAAACAATTTATTATGCTTTCAGAGGACATTAAGCCTCTTTTCATGGGAAAACAGAGCACCGTTTTCACAATAGTGGGGCGTGTGTGAGTTATGCAGTGTTTTACTCTGAAAATATGAAACTGTCAATCAGAATGATTTACAAGAGGTTTCCATCTGTTCAAAGATTGAATGTTGAGAAGTATGCAAACAATTACGAGAAGAAAAAAAAAAATGCATCCGAGGTAATCGCCAATCCCACTCTGTCTGCAGTATCACCAAAACCAGCAACCTTAATGTTCTCAGCACATCATTCCTGAGCCCTTCCACTACTGAAGATCTTGGCCAGGAGGGAAACGTTTGATTGAGCTTTGTCCTGGATGGTTTTGCTCTTCTCTTGTGCCTTCTGGAGGTTCTTCTTGGATATGCCTTTGTTCTTAAACCGTTTCAGGTGGATCTCTTCTTCTGTAGAACGCTGTTTGTAGTCCCATGTCTTCTCCTCTACAACCTCTCCCTTCTTCTCCTTTTTCTTCTTTAGTTTCTCCAGATTCTGGCTCTTTTCCACACTAGCCAGGTAGAAGTTGGTCTCCTTCTTCGCCTGGGAGATTTCAGTCCTCATACGCTGGTGATAGACCGTCTGCTCATAAGCCAATCGTTCGCTGAGATGGCACCAATGGAACCGGTGCAGATACTTGATGAAAGAGAAAAGAAAAAAAGTCATTTTAAATTGTGCAAGTCGGACTGTCAAACGATTAATCGCATCCAAAATAAAAGTTTGTGTTTACATAATATATGTGGGTGCACTGTGTATAATTATTTCATATATATATAAATACACACACATGCTTGTATATATTTAAGAAATATTTTCATGTATATAGATTTATATATAATATATATAAATAATATTTTTTTTCTTAAATATACATGCATGTGTGTGTGTGTATTTATATATATATATATATACAAAATAATTATACACAGTGCACCCACATATATTATGTAAACACAAACTTTTATTTTGGATGCGATTAATCGTGATTAATCGTTTGACAGCCCTAGCTGCAATAATTTGATCAAAATGACTCCAGTCTTCAATGTCACATGATCCAGTTCAGATTCTAATATCCTTTTCATTATCGATGTTCCAACCATTTGCTGCTTAATATTTTTCTGGAGACCATGATAAAATTAATTTCAGGATCTTTTGAAAAATAGAAAATTCAAAAGTACTGCATTTGTTTGAAATATAAATATTTAGTAGCATTAAAAATGTCTTTATTGTAACTTTTGATAAATTTAAACCATTCTTGCTAAATAAAAATAGTATTTTCTTAAAAAACAAAAAACAAAAAAAAAAACGTACTGAGTACTGAACCTAAACTTCTGACCGGTAGTGCAGTGGTGTAAAGTATTTGAGTAAATGTAATTAGAATAGTACATGATTACTCGACTGATGACGAGTAATGCACATTACATTCTGCACCAGAATGTAATGTGTAGCACCACATTACAAATGCCCAGGGTTTTGTGTGTTTTTTGTGTGTGTGTGTGTGTGTGTGTGTGTAATGTCTGTGATGTTTTGCTGTTTTGTGAGGTTGAAGCTACTTAAATTGCCCTGTAAAGGGACACATAAAGATTTTTACTACTTCTACTACTACTACTACTACCAGATTGAACCTTTTCTGCTACAAAATAAGTGATAGCCATCTACAGGCCATTGAAGGTACTACATCTAGTGCGTTTTGTCCTTACTCACCTAAACTTGTCAATTGCAGGTGCAGGTGCATTAGCATGTAGTTGTTAATCAAATGCATTTCAAATATGAGATGAGGACATGCAGCCCGTGATGAGGTCCAAACCAGTGTAAGTGCAACATTATTTGATTGATCTGTATTATGTATTACCTTGATGGACCACAGGTCACTGCTGAAATGGCTCCTCTTCCTGTTGGCCATGGGTGTGTTGTGCAGAGTGGTTGCGACTCTCTTAGCGATGCGCTTGTCTCTGAACTCCACCCATCCCTCAGTGAAACTGGATGATCTGCTCCCTGCCTTCTTTTTCTTATTTTTTACACAACGATCTAGAAGAGAGTCCGATTTTTAGTGGGAATGAATGTTGTTGGTCAAACATGCACTTTCACACAGTAAGTGTGAAATATTGATGTGCCTCTTGATGGAAATAATATCACATTTATTACCATCAAGAGGTGCATAAATTTTTGGCCAAAAACATGTGTTGACAATGCAAGAGTCCAGTCTCCTCCAGAACATCCCAAAGACTTACCATGAATTAAAGGTCTGGACCCAGAGGTTTCAATTCATGAATGAAAATGAATCTTCATGCTCCCTCACAACCATTATTTCATAATTTGAGCCTGATCTGGACATTGTCATGTCTTTATACATGATTGTTTAACAAATGAATAGCCATGTAGGTTGTTTTTTTTTTACCTTCAGGCTGTAGGAAGATCCTGCCGATCTCTCCGTACACACTCAGCATATTCCGCATGTGTTTTGGTCTCATCCTCGGAGGGATGTGTCCTATATACACGATACCTGGAATAAGTTTCTTGCCATTTGGGTTTTCAAGCACATCTTCTTCATTAGTCCCCGCTTCAAGAGCTCCACCATCATCATCATCATCTTCACAGTTCATCTCCTGGTCGGCATGTTGGACACAGTTTGCTTTCTCCCCCTCCTCTGGTTTAGGGTCATTTAACGTTAACTCTTCTTCACTGGCCATAGCTTGTGTTTCTAGGTTTGTTGTAACGTCATTCTTCTCCAGGAGAGCCATTACTGCATGTCACAACTATTACAGATTGAAAAAAAGAATGCAGGATATCGGTAAATAGCTCCAGCTCTAATATATATAATGTGACGCTGTACTCTACAAACCAATAACTTACCTTTTCAAAAACAGTAATTCTTACATTAAAAGAGTGTTTCTTATAAAATATTGTCTTTATCCATAAAGATTTGAGTCCATTCCAATATGTTTTTGAGTAAAACTACAGAGATAAATCGACTCGTTCAACACATGTGGCGCAGAAAGTAGCTCTGAGTGACGTCTAAATCAAGCGTCAAAAAAACAGAATGGTCTTTCTTAAAGAGACAGAACTCTTTTATTATATACATGTAATGCGTCCAATAATACCCATTACAATCAATTTTATTATAGGTTTAATGTAAAATGTATTGTTATGACATCATTAAATAATATTCTAAACCTATCTGCATTTAATATATCTCAGGCATTACTACAGGAATGGAATATGGAATGGAATTTATTGTAGTCTTCCTGTTACACAGTAGAGGGCGACAAAATACAGGAAGTAAATAATGGGAAAAGGAAATATTGGAGCTAATGCATTTTACAACGTCATATAAAAGGCATCAATTAAAGAATTAAAGTTATAATGAGCACATTTTAATGCTAAAACTTAGCCCATACGTTTGCACGTCATGATCAGTAATGTATTGCTGAAAAATGATAAATTAAGAAAAATTTACTCTTAAGACGAGAAGATGGATGTGGCAGGGATGCATTGCAAAACATTGCATTTCTTTAATGATAAATAAATGTGATGGCAATTATCCAGCATTCTCAGGACAGATATATATATATATATATATATATATATATATATATATATATATATATATATATATATATATATATATATATTACACTATGTAGAAAAAAAATTACTGTTCCAACTTTATGATGATTTTGAATTTAAACTAGGTTGTTGATTGAATGTCGAACATAAATGCTTACACTGTTGCTGGTAGATGCATGGGATCATTTAAAACATTATATATGAAATATAAAGCATTTAATCGTATTGTTAGTGCTGGAAACATATCCTACATTTCCTATACCATTTTTAAAAAATAAAAATTGTGGCTATTTTTATAGAAGCGTCAGTTTATAAAGAAACACATACAAAAAAATGTCACAAATTCCCCAGGTCTTCTCTAATTTATCTTTCAGCTACAGCAAACTTCAAACCAATCATCAAAAATTCATTATTGCATTGCTGGTATAAATAAAGACCTCTAAAATAATGGCACGATGAAAAGGGAGGGATGTTTAGAAGCGTTCAAAAGAAGTAAAGACATACTCTACTGTTATCCCCAGGAGTGTGTTCCTCCCTGCAGGGATGCTCGGCTCTATGCATGGCCATGTGCCCGTCACATGTGGGTTCCTGCATTATTGAAGAGGATGGCTTGGGTTTACAGAGAGCTCTGCAGCAGTTCTGGCTCTGGCACATCTGTCTATTCACATTTAACCCCGAACACCAGGGCCACAGGCTCAAGGGATTCATTAGAAATGGCATCTATCGCTAAGCGGAGGAAGACAATCTCCTCTTTAAACCATACTTTGCTTCTGTGACTGTGCCCATGGAGAGAGCAGTGTTTAGCTCATGTAGTACAGGAGACCGGGGCTTGTTGTCACACAAGGAAGTTTCCACATTAGCCTTAACAATTGATAATTGGCAAAATGTCAGGTTTCATTCCAATAACAGTGTGTGGATTTTAATGTTTTGGGAGAAGTCTCTTTTAATAAGGCTGCATTTATAAGATCAAAAATACAGTAAAAACAGTGAAATATTATTACAATTTAAAAGAAAGGGTTTCTATATGAATATATTTTCAAATGTATTTTATTCCTGTGATTCAAAGCTGAATTTTCAGCACCATTACTCCAGTCTTCAGTGTCACATGATCCTACAGAAATCCTTCTAATATGCTTGATTTATGATTTAGCTACTGCTCAATTAGTATTGGTGCTCAATTATTAATGTTGATTCTTATTATTATATGTTGAAAACAGTTTTTGCTACCTAATAGTTTTCTGGAAAATTGGATTTTTTTTTTTTTTTTCAGAATTCTTTGAATAGAACGTTCAAAAGAACAGGGTTTATTTGTAGAACTATAAACGTCTCTTTACTGTCACTTTGGATCAATTAAATGCATTTAATGCAAGTTAATTACTGGAGTAAATCTATAACACAAAGATTTGTTTAGACTTTAATTCCAACTGCTAGACTTTTTTAATTCATTTAATTTAATTAACTTTTTGTGCTCATAAAAAAAACAGTTCTTTCAGTGCATACATTGGTAAAAATGCAAAATAAAAAATAATGTGCACAAAGGCAAATTGCTTTGGACATGCAGTATTGCAGGCGCATTATACCGAGCCATTGCACATGGATATTATCACTGACATCATGACAGAGGAAATGTGATGTGATACACAGATGGACTAAACCTAAATTGACATTTTTAAAACAAGTTTCATTTTATATGAATCATCTTCATGGTCCATTTGAGCCCTGGCCAGTTTAAACACCAAGAACCGCTTGACAGATGTGAAATCATCTGAGGAACACATTTGCGTGTGTGTGTTTTATGCAGAGTGTGACTGACAACTAAAGACACGTTTCTGACAGTACACTGTCCACCAAATTTATACGCACACCAAACGGGACACGGGTCGTGATGGTGTGGATAGATTGCGACAGGCAACAAAAGCAACAAGGGTGCACAGAACAAAGAAAACTCCAGCCAATGTTATTTGCAGCTCAATCCCCGCGATGCATTTGTTTGATACATCATATATCAGCAAGAAAAGTCTTGCATCTAGGCCTCATGAAAAAAATAACAAAAACTCTAGTCCAATTTGTCAAATCCATTTCATTTTTTGTAAATGATCTTTTGATACAATGTCTTGTTAATGGGCCGAAACCCCAAAGAAACCAAAGCAGACCACATAATTAATGGAAAGACTAGGAGAGGGTAATGAAATGGGTTTGCGAGCCATGACTTTGTTACCGCAAACTTCAAACAGCATTCATAACTGCAGCCAGAACCAGAGAGAATAAAACAGAGCCATCTGTCTAGGCCCCTATGACAACACTAGTTAGAGTCACACACACTAATCAAAGCACCTAGTGGATTTCACATAACTCAAGGTGCATTGACCTTGTAAACACACACTTACTCGATCACGCAAAGGTGAAGTCTCAAAGCAACACAAACACAACTGTGGACACTAACAACATCTCTAAATGAACCCTCCACTACCTGAGGGGCTTCATACTTTAATGATTTATTTACACATTTTAAATTTTGATCAGGTTAGGGGGGAAAGCAAATGTGCAATTGAACTGCAGGAGGTTCTGTTCACTCTGAGATAAATGGGAAATGTGCCACGACATGAGGTTTTATCTCAGTGTGAGTCCAACTCGCACGCTTTACAGTGAAAGACATGGCCAAACATGCTTTGCATTTGTAGGCACACATAATGTATATTAGTTGTTGCTTTATTGAATGCAGTGGAAAGAAAATCAACAAATGCACGCGTGATCTCGTCAGTGGTAAGTTGCTGGTCATTCTTCTGGCATTCATCTCTCAACTTTGGTCTTGTTTTATTTATTGACAAGACTGACGGGTCCCCAGCAAACAAAAATAGTTTTTTTTAAATGTTCTCCAAATGTTCAAAGCTTCCATTCATTTTTGGTTATGTGAATGTTAGTTCACTTTTAACAAAATGTTTGCTGATAATTTACTCACCCCCATGTCATCCAAGAAGTCCACGTCTTTCTTTCTTCAGTCAAAAAGAAATTAAGGTTTTTGATGAAAACATTCCAGGATTTTCTTCATATAATGGACTTCATTGGGAACCAAACGGTTCAAGGTCAAAATGAGAGTTTCAGTGCAGCTTCAAAGGGCTTTAAACGACACCAGACGATGAATAAGGGTCTGATCTAGGACCCTTCGAGTCATGACTCGAGGGTCGTGACTCGACCCTTTGACCTTGAACCGAAGGGTCGAGTCACGACCCTCGAGTCTAAACTGTCGTTTAGTTCATTTGTTCGAGTTAAGTTCATTTGAACCTTGAACAAGAGAGTCACGAACGCTCATAACAGAGCAGTTGCACTGAATCTCTCAGTTGGACCTTGAACCGTTTGGTTCCCATTGAAGTCCATTATATGGACAAAATCCTGGAATGTTTTCATCAAAAAGTTTGTGTTTATTGAGTTTGTGTTTATTTGAAATTGTGGACTTGGAAATTGTAAAAGTGATTTTGAACCTTTGTTTATTCTTGTTGACTGACCATGCCTGTTTGACTACACTTTTGGATTAACAACCAAGTTTATAGTTGTTAAAATGTATGCGTTATATATTAGAAATGAGTCCCTCTACCTGTCCGAAACACAGTGAGTAGAAATTTTCAGCCGTCCGGAACACCGTGAGTCAACTTTTCTTTCCCATCTGTGATTTTGTTGGTATTAATTTTCCCTGTTTAGTATACAGTATCTGGCCCTTATTATGCTAATTTTAGTAAGTGTGTAAAAAGAAAAGTAGCCTTGGTATCTGTGAAACGGGTTGAGACTCAGACTTTTTCAACATCATTACTGTTTACTATACGCAAACAAGGGGAGTACCAGGAGCTATTTTTTCCCCATTTCAAGCTCTGGTCATCAATGAAAATAAAGAGTGTGAACTGATCTGGATCTGTTCTGTTGCTGGTTTGGTGCTTTAATTGCCACTGAATAATTCAGACACTCTTTGAGAGATAAGGTCTTCTTGAGCCCGACATCAAACTCAGTTAGGCTACTCGCTGGCTATTTTCTGGAAGAGCCACATTTCAGAGTCATGGACATTCAGTAGATCAGATGTTCAGCCCCAAAGTGGCATCTGCAAATAAATGTTGCTAGAGCTTTTCTCAGAAGAACTGACATTATTTTTCGTTTGTGTAACTTGGTGGATGTATGAAGTCAGTTCTCCTCAAGTTCACACACTTTTTCTAGCAGAGGAACCACATAGTTCATGACTTTATCAAACACTTTATTTTAAAAATTATGTCATCCAATGTATTATTATTTGGTGAAATGTCTTGCTTTAAACTTTTTTTAAACGTTTTTGTGCTACATTTCTCTAACAGATTTTTTTATCCGTGGAAAACGATGATCAGCTGCTTCCGTGTTAAGTGGGTGGTTCCAGGTCTTGGAACATCCCCCTTGAGTTTATGCAACTTTAATGTCTTCAGACCCTGCACAGTTTCCTTATTGAACTAAAAATACAACACTGGATTTACTTATGCATGGACTCACAGAAGAATGCTGATCTCTACTTTAACCTTTAATGCATCTGCTTTTTTGCTTTATTTTCCCCATACAGTACGTGTTATCTCTATAATTTAGGTGTCATATTAAATAATTGTTTTAAAATTTGGTTTGTTATTTTATATTAAAAGGAAATTTTTGTAGTTCACTTTTAAAAAAAAAAAACTTTTGCTGATAATTTACTCACCCCCATGTCATCAAAGATGTCCATGTCATTCGAAAAGAAATTAAGATTTTTAAATAAAACTTTCCAGGATTTTCTCCATATAATGGACTTCAATGGGAACCAAACAGTTCAAGCTCCAAAAGACAGTTTCAGTGCAAACTCCAAACTGTTCAAAGGGCTTTAAACGATTCCAGACGATGAATAGGGCGAAACAATCGCTCATTTAAAAAAAAATAACAAAGTTAAAGTTTTATAAGCTCAAATGGTCGCCTTGCTCTGTTCTGTGATGTGCGTTCATGACTCTCCTGTTCGAACTCGTTCATCAAAATGAACGAATCTTTTTTGTTGTCATTTGGTTCATTCAACGAACGAAATGAACTTGACTCGGGAAAAGGTTCATTCATTTTGATGTGTACACACACATTGTGGTGAGTATTTTAACTGTAATACCCTTTTTTCCCCTCCACTCTTTGTAATAATAAAAATGTGTTTGAGTTAATTCCCCATCTGTTGTCTCTAAATGTCATGACAGACAATGTAAACAATAATGTCCATGTTCAAATGCTTATTTGGTAGGAAAAAAAACAGCAAGATGCCAAGATGTTTTTTTTTCTTCTCCAAATGGATTTACAGTGAACTATCACTGACAACCTCCCTGGAATAGCCCAAGGTTACACACTCTAAATGAGGGCATGTCATTGACTTAAAGGGATAGTTCACTTTGAAATTAATTTTTGGTATGTTTTAGCTTACCTCAAGGGCATCCAAGATGTAGGTGTCTTTGTTTACGCAGTAGTTTCAATTTTGATATTTTTAGGTCAAACTGTTGTTCTCTGTCAGTCATATAATGGAGGTCTATGGTCACCACCTCAAAGAGCATGCACAGAGAAGTCCAAATTAAACATGATTTAATGACTCGAGTCGTAAATGTAAGTACACATTGATGGCCTAAGATCGTTTTTACCTCTTGTAACCACAGCCACAAGTGATCTGAGGGCGGAGACGCTTCGTTCTGTGCGAAGTGAGTAACAAAACCTCAGTTATATTCTAAAAGAGAACCTTGGGCATTTTTAAAGTCTAAAACTAAAATATTCTTTAATTATTCATAATTTTCCAAATAAGGGCGTCTCCAAATGTCCCTTATAGAATTTAGCAACAAAAATGTCCCCAAACTCTACATCCAAAATCTCTAAATGATCTCCAATAGGCCTATATATTTTACTGACAAACTTTTTTCAGACAACATAAAATGAGATCCCATGTCAGTTTTGAACCTGTAAATATTCCATGGAGTAATATGTGTTTTAAGGCTGGCTTCTTATTTGTCTCTCTTTATGCAGATTTTCCAACCTAATCAGCATTTAGACCTCTTTTGAGCTTGTGGGTGACAAAGTCAGGCTTTCTGGCTGATGATGCAGTGCAGTTGTTTTAAAGTCATCATTTCAGCGTTTACACAGAAAACAGATGGTTTCTATTCAGTTTTGTGTATTTGCTCAACCTGGAGCCACTATAGGTGAGAGATTGTTCTGCTTTTGACAGGACGTCACACCGGTTAGGCTGAAGTGAACAGACAGCGTTGTAGTTAAAGGATCTGAATCATAAAAAGAAAATCCCAAGGGAATACTAATTGATTGTTTTTATTTTTTTAAGCATAATTTGACATTCAGTTTTATCTATATAATAATTTTCACAATACATTTTTTTTCAAAGCAGCCTTACAGAGTCTCAATGCCCCCAGTGAACAAGTCAAAGGTGAAAGTGGCAAAGAAAAATCTCAATAGACTCAACCCATTCTCTACTGGTACATGTAAATGCACATACTTGCATAGGAGAGATGCTTTTTGAATAAATGATAATAATGTTACAGAAGGATCTTATTTGATTTATAAATGTTATGAATTTTTCACAAAGATTTGAACCAAACTCTAAATATGGATTTTTAAATTTTTTAAATCTGTTTCTTGCAATGAATAAATATTACAAATGCACAGCACATAACATGCTCTGTGATGTTCTGTGGAGATTTACTTTAATGTTCATTTAATGTTTTTTGCTCGCAGTCACAGTGATGTATGGATTTTCTTTGTCTGCATCTATAAATCTATTAAAAATACATTAAAATGTATGGCATAAGTAAGACGCTCTAAGCCGTTTTATTGTAAATTGACAAGAAAACCATAAAACAGAGAGGACACAAAGGCGCGAAAAATATTTGTTCACCTTTTTCTGAAAAGGCTTTTTGTTTGGGTCAAATGGAGTAACTCTCAAAAAAAAAAGAAAAAAAAAAAGCTTAATAATATTCATGACTAAAAAACGTTTTTCTGTTGTTGTTGTTGTTGTTGTTGTTGTTGTTTTTGTTAAAGGAGTAGTTCACTTTTAAAAAAGCTTTTGCTGATAATTTACTCACCCCCATGTCATCCAAGATGTCCATGTCTTTCTTTCTTCAGTCGAAAAGAAATTAAGGTTTTTGATGAAAACATTCCAGAATTTTTCTAGGATTTTTTACATATAATGGACTTCAATAGGAACCAAACGGTTCAAGGTCTAAAAGAGAGTTTCAGTGCAGCTTCAAAGGACTTTAAACGACACCAGACGATGAACAAGGCTCTTATCTAGTGAAATGATCAGTCATTTAAAAAAATACATAAAAAAGTTTAAGTTTTATAAGCACAAATGCTCACCTTGCTCTGTTCTGTATTGAGCGTTTGTGACTCTCCTGTTCAAACTCGTTCATCAAAATGAACAAATCTTGTTTAAGTCATGACTCAAAGGGTCCAAGATAAGACCCTTATTTATCTTCTGTTGACGTTTAAAGCCCTTTGAAGAGCAATGAAACTCTCATTTGGATCTGAACCGTTTGGTTCCCAATGAAGTCCATTATATGGAGAAAATCCTGGAATGTTTTCATCAAAAACCTTAATTTCTTTTCAACTGAAGAAAGAAAGAAAGTTAACCTTTTTTTTTAAAGTGAACTACTCCTTTACAGCCCATTCTCACTCCCAAGGCGTCACCTAACTGACGCCTTGGGAAGCATTTGGACATGCTTCAATATCTGACGCTTTAGGCGCCCTTTAGCGTCAGTTAGATGACGCCCTAGGATCGCGTGTACCCTACCCCCACCCCACACCTAAACCTAACCGCGTCCTCTAACTGACGCTTTCCTTTACGCTGCCTTCACACTGGCAGTTGAAATCAGCTCCGTAATACGCAGTACGTTCCCAACGGACGTCGTACTACACAGTGAAAAGCGTCGGACGCGGGTAGAACAAAAATGGCGGAGAGATTAAAGTTTGATTCTGTCAGTTCTGTATGATCTCTCTGATTAGGGTTATGCTGCGTGAGGAAAGTTGCTCAGGACGTATGTCAGGTCGGCTAAAAAATGTGATATAGTGGTCAATAGTTCAATGTCTACCTTCAATTTAATTGTATTAACTGCCCTTATAAACGTTAGAAAGTAATGAAAATAAAAAATGACATCACAACTTATCGTTATAAAATCAATATTTATTTTATTAAAAGTTAATAATTCAGGTTTGTTTATCAGTACCATAGCAACGGTCAACTTCCGCTGGAATTGTCGGATAGGAACCGTCCGTAGCTTTTCGCAAGAGTTCAAATTTTTGAACGCATCCGGATGACCAACGGACACGATTTTCTTCGCACCGCACTCGGTCGGACCCGTTTCGGACCCATTCGCATGCGGTCTGCGAATCTCCATAGGAAATGAATGACTTCCGGTCGTTTCGCAGCCGCATCGGAGCTGATTTCAACTGCCAGTGTGAAGGCGGCGTTAGCGTCAGTTAGGTGACGCCGTAGGATCGCGTCATGTAAGTGACGCTAAAGGGCGCCTAAAACGTCAAATATTGAAGCATGGTCAAAGGTGACGCCTTGGGGTGAGAATGCGTTGTCCTTTAAAGAAACAATTAAGCTGTAGGCTATGTGTAGGCTACTTTTTCCTTTGGTTACATTATTATTTAAGAAAATTATATGCAGAAGGCCTTAGCACAATGATTTAAACTACTAAATCATCCGATTTCAATAGATCTGTCTGAGCTAATTAAAACCCAGTAATTAAATTATTATTGAAGCCCCCCCCCCCCACACACACACACACACATACATAGCCTACTCATGCATTTTGTAAAAATCTAACTCGAATCTAATAACGAGCTGTGCTTGATGTCCTTAGCAAAATATAGCCTATTGCAGAACATTACAATAAAAGAGATGAAAATAAACTGAACATGAGGGGTGACCAGCACAGACAGCATACGTGGAGTGAAAAGAGAGAGAGAGAGAGAGAGAGAGAGAGAGAGAGAGAGAGAGAGAGAGAGAGAGAGAGAGAGAGAGAGAGAGAGAGAGAGACATTAGAGAGCGACAGAGCGAGAGGAAGGGAGCGGAATCGAGCTTTTAGGAGATTTGATGGAGATTAGAAGCGGCACAGTGTTGAGAAATACTGCATGCTCGATATGAATCTCATTTCATGGTGAAAACGCAGTTTGAGGCGAGAATTCGTGGACAGAACTGAGGAACGCAACACTGAATGAATGAAACAATGGAAAAGAGCTCAGACTTTCTTTAAACGGGTCAGAGGTGATCTCAATAGGTCATAGGAGAACTAAACAAATGCCAAATCTGCAGGTGGTTTGAGCGAGTCGTAATGTATTCGAGGGTTTGAGGAGAAGTCGTGGATGTCTCGAGTCGACAGACTTGGAGAAAGTTCAACATCAGGATGAGCAGGTAAAAAAATCAGACAGTGATGTTTATATTGTAAATTTAAGTTTTTGTCGTGTTGTGTAAATCTTTAACGCACGTCGTTTGTCGCGCGCGCCCACAAAGTTTATTAGGTTTTCAGTCAGTTTTTTTTGTAAGTCATTAAAACATGATACAATGGACGGACAAAAACTACCATGGTAGGCTTTTATCGTGTTTTTAGTACCCTTTTCATTTTCTTTTTTTATTCATGCAATAGCTACTCCAAGAAACTGTAAATGGAGTAGGACATGAATTAAATATCAATCATACAGTACCATGTACAAATCAAGGTATACCATTATGGTTTTGGACACTGCTATGATGATATAGCATTATTTGAAGTGCCTTGAAGTACGGTGTAATTCCATGCTATTTGAATATTTTTTTGACATGTTCTTGTTGTGTTAGGCTACTTACCATAGTAATAATAACTGTAAATTATGCATAATTAGGCTATGCACCTAACCCAAACCCTAATACTACCCTAACCTATAGTAAGTAGCCTACTTGTTGTTAATTGACACCTGAAAATAAAGTGTAGGCCTACTAAATTAGGATATTATGGATTGCACCATGGAAATAGGTTTTTGGGACTAAGAACATATTTTAGGAAACTATTATTTAGATTATGGTATTCTTTGAAGTGCTTGAAATACAATGTACATACTGTGCCTTGGTAAATGCATATGGTAAGTAATCATGCATTCAGAATCATATGTATTATTTAATATTATCTAATAACATCACTATATCATGGTACTTTTTTAAAGGTAAATGATGCGTAACAGATTAGTTTGTATAATATGCTAATCAAATTTGTATTACATTTTCAACTCGATGTTTAGCATTATAATGTAATAATAATAATAATGTTTGTTAATGTGATTGATGGACATTATTATAAAGTGCTAAATTTGATTCAACTTTTCTGAAACTTCTGGAATTCCCATCATGTTTTATTATAATTATTTATTATGACTGCAAATGAAACTGGCTTTCAAATGCTGCTGAGATTGCAGAGATTCCACAATGTTTGCATTTAGTCAACACAGAGCGATCTCAAGATTTTAGGCGAACATAATGGGAAGAAATGAGCTGGGATATAATTTTTTTTTGACATTCTGATCATTTTATCAAAGCATCTTTAATCCTGTATGGATTCTGTTTACTTGATGTGCCTCTATTATGCAAATTTAGTGTAGTGAGCACATGATGTGTATAAGCATTGGAAATGACATAGGTCTGCATTAACAGTATTGGATGCATATCTCATATAGCTCTTGACTTGTCCATCATGATTACACGAAAGAGAAGTTAAGTAGCTCTTGTAAGGCTTTGACAGCCTTAGCAATATAGCTGACTTTTGTGCTCTTTTGTGCATTTGTCTCATCTGAAGCTCCTTTTATCTGCTTTCCATGTCCTGTAGGATGAATTCCTAGTTTCTTAATCCATGCTATGAGGTCTGTTAAGTCTCTTTGAATTATCATTGCAACAGTGAACCCCCTGTCGGCTGTGTCATGCCTCTGTGCATGAGAGGTCAGCATTTAAAAGTCTTCCGTTTGTGTGAACACAATGTCGTGTGTCGTCAGGGATGTTTGCAAAAAGTGTTGTAGCTTCTCCCTGTCTCCTCTCGCATAATGTCAAGAATTCACAGGGTGTGATCTTTGTTTGGTAACGCATGTGCTCTGTGAGATGCTCCTAGAAAAATCAGCAAGAGTTCGTGTGAAATCCTTCATGACGGAAGTGATTGGCACTTAGTTCTATGCAGGAGTTTTTCCCCCCAACCACCTGAGCCATAAAAGCCATAAATTGAGAAAATTATGTAATGATAACTCTGATTGGCTGATGGCAGCACAGGACTGAAACAAATCTCCAGAAGTGGCTTTTGATGATGTCAAGATGGGGAAAATATTTTTTATAAGAAATTTTATTTACAGTTTTGTATTTTATTTCAAGTTTTTAACATAATATACAAAGCAAGGTGTACAAACAAATAGGGGTGGGAATCTTTTGGTACCTCGCGATTCGATTAAAATCGATTTTTGAGGTCACAATTCGATTAAAATCAATTCTCGATTTTGAATAATATTTCGATTTAGATTTGATTCTAATTTACTGTTTTGTGTTACTTTTCCTACTTGAAAAAATCTTACTGAATTAAATGTAAACCTTGACATTTATTTAGTTTTTTCTTCCCATTTTAGTCAACCCAATAAATGCCATTTAACTGACTGCAATCATAACACATGACTTCAGTCTTCTGTAATAAAGCAAGGCAGCTCTGAGACAAACAGAAAAACTACTTAGTACATAAATAAAACTCCTTGATACAGCTACTTTTGAATTCGTCAGTGGAGGAAGATGTTTTTGTGTCCAGCGCTGCACTGTAAAAATGAATGCACTTTATTTAATCAAAATAATTGTGGCAACAGATTACAAGCAATATTATTAATTCAATTTAACAAATTAGAATTGAGTTATGATTAATCAAATTAATTCCTTAAGTTAACCATTTAAAAAAAAATAGTAAAGTAAATTAAAGTCACCATTATGGTGATCAGTGTTTGTTTTAGGTTTCTCCTTCAGTGATTCTGCTTGTTTACATCAGGTGACTTCAATGTTGCCGATATAAAATAAAGAGTTCTTAATTAATCTTTGACTGTCTGTCTGTTATTCAGATATTTTTGTTGAATTTTTGGGTGTACACTTTACTCGTTTTAAATGATTAATTTTGAAGGAATAATTTCATTAATTGTTACTCAGTTCTAATTTGTTCAATTTAATTAATAATAATAATTATTATTATTATTTAATTTTACAATTTTTTTACAGTACAATTTAATTAATACAACAATTTAATTTATTTTACAACAGTTTAATTAATAAAATTGTTTGTAATCTGTTACCACAACACAAAAACGTCGTTTTTACAGTGTGTAGTAATAGTGTCTACCAGCAGGGGCTAACCAACCTAACCTTTTTTAATATTTAAGTTTTCCTGGTAGCAATCAGAAATGCCCAGATATGACATTACAAGTTTATCATGGTTTTAATTGTTCACAAATTCTGAAATTCTGTAACCCAAAAGCTGCATATAGCATTGGTTGCATGACATAGGCCAAACTTGATGTGCATTTCTTGTGATGGTCATATGTTACGTGTCAGTGAATCCAACAAGACCGTAGCATGTCTCATTTGTCATTTTATGATTCTGAAGGGACCTTTTTGAGGCCGCAGTGCACCCTCGCTTCGCCCTTTTGCCTGATGCGGACGATTACCTGTCCTTTTATGAATCATTACATCACTAAAGTATGCTCATGTTGGGCGGCATTTGGGACTGGGGTCTGGACCACTTTTTGCTGTGGATCTAGCTTGTTTTTGGCGCAATGTAAGATTTTCCAAAGTTCCTTTTGTCCATTATATCCTGAATGAACCCTCATATCCTGGTAACAAGAAGATGAATGGGTTTTCAAAATACCCCCAGTGTCTGTTACAACTATTATGGACAGTCTATTGCAAAGCCCGTCAGCTTATATCCAAACTGCTGACCTTATTATTGCAGAATGGTCCAGGTACAGTTCCTGTACGCGGGCACCCTCTTTTGTGGCGGGTCACTTTGACTTCATCCACGTCTAGTCTATCATTTCAAAACGAGTTCTCTCAAACTTCTCTCCAATGGCTCCTAATGGATATCAGCTGCAATATTTAGGTCTAATACGATGAAAAAAGCCCCCAATGATTTGTTGTATTATCCATTATTCCAGCCCTTCATTTCTGAAGAGTGATCCCATTATCTTGAGTAAGTATGTCACGCTGGGAATGACCTCATCATTCGTCACCAGCCCAGACACCCGAGTGGGCATTAATAGTTTCAGCTGATGAATTTTAAAAAGCATTAACTGGGCCTCTGTTCACAGACTACGAAATGAAATTGGGATTTTGGTTGAACATGAAAATACCAGAAATGTTTTTTTTAGATTTAAGATTAGGATTAAAGAAATTGTGTTAAGAAGTGAACGATTTATCTTTTTCCCTTTGCAGAGGCCATTCCTAATAATTAGGTTTCTACGTTAATTCAAGTTCTTAGTGATATAATACTTGAGTTAATTGCACATATTGAAGGAAAAGCAAAGAAACTGCAGTGAAATCTATTATAATAGTCTGCTATTATTGTCATAAACCTGCCTCTGATGTGCAAATGATGTAGAAAGCGTTTTCCTCTCCCTTTTCAAACGCCTCATAAACATGCTGCTTTTTTATCTTGGGGTGGTCTTTTTCATTGGTGGCTTTTATTGATCGTTTACAGGTTTGTCTCTTTCTTTAGCTGTGAAAAACATTCGCCCTGTCTGAATGAATTCACAAAGCGGTCTTGCGTTTATTTTGATGCCACATTACAGCATGCGGCCCCTGTGCTGTGAGCGCCAACCATGCAAGGTCCCTTCACAAACAGTGATTACTGTGATTAGATGATGCCACCATGGATTATTGAAACAGCCCATTATGTTTAACAACTTCAAATGTTGTTTTATCACCGTGAAAATGATATTTACCAGAGAGAGCGCCGGGAAAAGCTTGTCTCCTTCGATTACCGCCTGACGTTGTGCCTCTGCCACTTTAGTGCCAGCCTGGAATCAAATTACTTCTCACAAGGAAATGAACCCACTTTCAAAACAATTAGTTTGCGATATTAAATATGTCTTTTAATTTCAGAAGTGGCAATGGGGTGCTCTGGTAATACACACACACATCTCCAGCTCAAAAATGTATTCTTATTTCTTTGCTCTAGAAAGGGAGGGCAAGAGAAAAAGCCTTTGGCGGAAGAGAAGCTGGCGAAAAGAGCATACAGGTTTAGGATTTGATTAGGCTACTCCAAGCAAATGCAATATCCAGTTCCTACTGTAAATGCAATCAAGGCTCATAAAGAACTGAAACACCAGCGTTCGATATCTGAAGTTTCCTGCTGAACACCTGTCACTGAGTAGATGTTGCGGTTTTCAGCTAACGTAAAGCAACTGCAGCAAAAGGCAGATGCATTCGCTACAGCAGTGTGCTCTGGAGTGTGATGTAAAATTTTCATCAAAATGTAATGCCTCTCTACTAAGAGGTTCTGAAAGCTGTCAGATGCAGCCCCAATGATTTTTTTTATCCTCCACTCTCGTACATAAACCATGGCTTGTGTTCGGAATGGAATTATTGTGTACTGTTGAATGCGTGCTGCAAAAGAAAAAAAAAAACGAGTTTGCTTTTGACTTTGGCAGTCTGTCTGATTCAATGAAAAAATTGTTAAAGCTTTTTACCTTTATAATTTTCTTGCCACTTCTCAAATGCCTTTTTAGGCCCGAGCACCAATGGTACATTTATTAGGTGTTCAAGAAAACCTATTGTAATTGCTAGGAGAAAAAAAAAATCCCTTTAAACGCATCATGTAGCCCAAACCGAAAGGCCTAGAGACTTGAAACTCCGCTAGATGGTAGGAGTATGAGAGGATCAGAGTATGAGCCCGATTGGCCCATAGGTGGCGCTACAGCAACCAAAAGTACTAAATTGCTCATAACTCCTAGACCGTTTGACTTAGCCTCAAGATTTACACCACTGTGATCCAACTTTTGAACCAAGACGGAAAAGATCTATATCTCCAATTTGGATTTAGGCCCAACCCAGCAAACAACGTTATTTTTTGGTTCCCAGAACGTTCCTAGAACTTTCCCTAAAGGTTAGGGGTATAAAAATAAATAAAAATGAAACCTAAAAATAACCTACACATGGAACATTCCTATAATGTTCTTGTTTGGTTCCCAAAAAAATAACCTCATGGGACCATTCGGGAACTTTCGGGGAACGTTCTGTGTTTGCTGGGAAGATGTATATCTCTGATTTGGATTTAGCGCCAAAAAAAAAATGTTATGTCGAATTTTGTCCAAAACCTACTTTTGCGAACTAGTCCCTGTTTTTTTCGCTTAATCGGAACTAAACCAGTCTAGGCCTATTCTCTCGACTCTCTATCAATAATTATCGAAAAAAAATGATGAAATTTTGCATTTGGTTGGCTACAACATAATCAATAATTATCGAAAAAAATAATGAAATTTTGCGTTTGCATTACATTTAGAATGTGGTCCGTGGCAAAATACAGCCAAAAGCCAATAAAATGGCTTCATGTTTCAAAGTTTCATGGAGATTGGACCATAGGTGGCTATAACTGTCAAAAAGGTCTCATTCTTATTAGTTCAAGCACGAAACTATGGTAAATCACGCTAGATTCATGGTAAATCATACTGGAACAAGGCAAATAATGAAAATCACTCTGTAATGTGTAATGCTTGATATGAAATTAATCTCAGAAAAGACAACTTTTTCCAGTGATTTCCATCACCGTCATTTCCACAGAATGCTACAGAGACATGTTGGAGACGACATTTGTTGATTCAGGAAAATGACAAATTTGACAGAATTCTCCTGTGTTGCATCTATAAATAAACTAGTTTATAGTCAAAATCATTGAAGAAGCACCATCTTGATTCTCATGGTGGTTATCTTTTCATTCATATACAGGTCTGTTCATCTTTCCCTGATGGATTACTCTTTCTTGCATCTCTGAGTAACGGTATGATCATCCTATCGAGAACACACTCTCAAGTTAACTTTTCTTGTATTGAAGATTTAGCCGCTGGCTACAGTCTCTCTCATTCTTAGCTGAATTCTGTCTTTTCTCTTGCTGCTTTCTGAGCAAATCCAATCTTCCATTGACCTATGAACCCTTTGGAGAGGCACTCATACCACAGCTGGTCTTACAATCAGTACACATCATAGCAGTTGGGATCCATTCCCTGGAGCTTCACCACACGCCAGCCTATATCACTCTCCATTCACAGGGTTTCAATGCAGTGCCTTTCCCAATGGATGCTTTCAGAATGAATCCTGCATTCTTTAAAGCATTGTATCTGGTCTTGTTTATGATGTGTTATACATTGTGCATGAACAGTTGAGAGTACTAGAAATTCAAATTACTCCATTCAGAATCATTGTCATAAGAACATATTGTGAATCCATTGATTCCAATGGGAACTGTGCATTGTAAGAATGTATAGTTAAAACTCAAAGTTTTCAAGAGTGACACTTAAAAAGTTTCAAGTTTTGTTCTAGCACACTGATGGTTGCCAATTTGATTCATTATGTTTATTGTTGTGTGTGTTACAAGTTGGTTGCTAGGGTGGTCTGGGTTGCTAGGTGGTTACTTACTGACCCAAGTCAAAAGGGCATGCAGGACTTGCATGATTTTAATATGTTAGAGTTATGGCCAAAATAATTTTAAATGGAAATTGCAACAAAGAAATGGAAGACACAGCCAGAAATATTAGTATTGTAGTTAATGTCGTTTTTTTAATAGTTTTAATGTCACCCTAATCGTTTAGCCCTTGTTTAGTCAAAGAAAGCATCACTAATACGTGCTCCCCTATTCTTTGTTTATATCCTACAGGTTCCTCAGATAGTGGATGAACACTAACGTGTTTGATTCATTATGATGTCACACCCTCCTCCATATTTACTGAACCATCAGGTCGGGATGGTCCGGGTTTTAAGCTGGAGCAGCTGTCAATCTAACACATGGCCACGCCTCTTGTGGATTCTGTGGGTGTGGCTAAGCCCGTGTTCATCGGTTCACCACCACTCGCACCCACATTCCATCAAAATCCCTGGAGACATCACCTTGGGAGGCCTTTTCCCAGTCCATTCCAGGGGTCCCGCTGGGGTCCCGTGTGGAGAAATAAAGAAAGAGAAAGGAATCCACCGGATGGAGGCCATGCTGTACGCACTAGACCAGATCAACAGTGACCCAGAACTACTGCCCAACATCACACTAGGGGCCCGGATTCTTGATACATGTTCCAGAGACACTTACGCTCTAGAGCAGTCTCTGACATTTGTACAGGCTCTCATTCAGAAAGACACGTCTGACATCCGCTGCTCCAATGGCGAACAACCAATCATACGCAAGCCTGAGCGTGTGGTGGGAGTGATAGGAGCGTCAGGCAGCTCGGTGTCCATCATGGTGGCCAATGTCCTGCGATTGTTTGAGGTGAGAACCCATCTGCATTTTTGTGAGTGAGCCAATCAATATATTGTACGGACCAGGGTCATCTTCTTTCTATCCATTGAATTCAATTCAGTTCAAATTTATTTGTATAGCGCTTTTCACAATACATATTGTTTCAAAGCAGCTTTACAGAAAGGGCATTTCAGAAATGTACATGGAAAAATTCATTTAGTTTATCATGTAATAATTTAGGGCATAACATATCGTCGGCGTTGAGTCATCCCTTCACAGGCGTTTAGTCGTCTCTTCACAGGCGTTTAGTCATCTCATCGCAGGAGTTGGGGCATCTGAAGTCTCCGTGAGAGGCTGGATACAAAACTGGAGCTGATGGACGCCATTTTCCATAACAGCAGAAAAGCAAATGGGAAATAATTAGCATAGCTACTGTTTATAATTCGATCATTCGATCTGATTCAACAGAGGAATAAAATTTAAGCATTATGTGAATGCTTGGCTAAAGAGATGCGTCTTTAATAGAGCCAGACCGATATATCGGTAGGCCAATATTATCGACCGATATTAGGCATTTTCCAAACTATCGGTATCGGCAGTTATAATGGCCGGTAAATGAATATTTAAAAAATAAAATAAAAACGGACGAAATACGTTTGAAACATGTTATGAGTGTTGGAGTTGTATAGTTTGTCCACCAGAGGGCACTCAGTCATCAGTCTGTTCTGTTGTGACAATAAAAGAAACAAGTTTCTTTATAAAATGCATTATCATATTATTTTAGTTAAAACTCATAAATAACTACAAATAACTAATGTTAAGGAAATCTGTTCATTTTTTGTTGCGCGTTTTGAAAAAAAAAACAACAATATATCGGACGATATATCGGAATATCGGATTTTAAAAACCAAAAAATATTTGTATCAGTATCGACCTTCAAAATCCTTTATCGGTCGGGCTCTAGTCTTTAATCTAGTTTTAAACTGGGACAGCGAGTCAGAGCCTCGAACAATATCAGGAAGGCTACTCCAGAGTTTAGGAGCTAAATGCGAGAACGCCCTCCCTCCTTTAGTGGACTTAGATATCCTAGGAATGACCAGAAGCCTCGAATTTAGTGATCTTAAAGAACGCGATGGATTGTAGGGCGATAGAAGGTCCATTAAATACACAGGAGCTAAACCATTTAGGGCTTTATAAAAGCCATATCCATCTCTATCATTCTCTCCAACCATGAGGCTTATTAAACCATTATACAAATTAAACTAAAAAATATGATTGGGTGATCATAATTAGTTTCTTGAATTTAAATTTAAGGTAACATTCAATTTGATTTGCAATTTTGCGTAATGTTTGCTACCTCAATTCATAACCAATTCAAATTCAGGAATGTTCTGAATGAAACACAACTTTGGTATATTTGTGTATTTTCTTCAGCTTGCAGTGATTTCGACATGTTCAATATCGTTGTTGGTCCTGGAGCTACAATCTCGAATTCCTGGAACGAAATTCTGATTTTACAAATAATTTTTCCAATTTCGCTTTGATTTTAGAGGTAGTTTCATTCTGATTTTCATAATTTTTATTCCTTTGTACACCCATACCTTAAGCTAAGGGTTTGCCCCATTATACCTGTCAATCTGGATGATTGACTGGATCTCGATGCCTACAGGCAAGGACCTGGTGTGAATTGACAAGGAGGATTAGATAGACCAACTAATCATGGATTCAGCCTCTACCTCTTTCATATCCAGCAGGCTTTCTAATATTTGTTTGGCTTTGTCTTAAATCCAGCAAGCATTTAGGCTAATTTTTATTCTCAACAGCTCTATATTCTGCTTCTATGCAGTACCAAACTTTCAATTCTCAAATGATGTTGCAGTGGTAGTTTGTGCTGTTTGGTGCAGCAGTCATTAAAATTGCGTTCTGCGGTCGTTGAATTTTAATGGGAAGGTTTGGAGAATTTGCGTCTGGACCGCATTAACAATGGGCTGACATTACAATGCTCCATGCCACAAATGTTTCATCCGCATCTCGAAATGCCAACCTCCCGTGATGCTCGTCGTGGTTGGGGAAACTATCTTTGCATATCATATTCACTTTGAGCAGCAATCATATTTAGTGATCCTCATCCAAACACGGAGAGCTTTACTTTATTTTGCATCGTTGAACTAACTTTACTTTGCTTATTATGTTTAAAATTTTGCCGTTAGATTTAAACCCCACATTGTTCGTGCCTCATATGACCTCTTATCATCTCAGCCCAATAATAGTTGCTTAACATTTTCTGGAAATAAATCTTGCATATGCATGAGTGAACTTGTGACTCAGAGTGTCCAATTTGCTTGTCTGAAAAACTGGTGAGTGCATTGTTGTTGGATCAAGCTCAATTTGGACGAAGATTAGAGAGCACATTTGTGTAATCAGAGTTTTTTGTAGTGTTTGCTACAACAAAAGGATGGAGAAACAACTACTGCGAGAACTGAACAGCTTGCCAGGGACAAGGTTGTGATTGGGCATAATTGGCAACCGCAAGCATTCATGATCAGAATTGTACCCACAACAAAGCACAAAACCCGTGCACATTTTTCCTTTAGCAAACGAATGCAGGAGGAGATTGAAACAAGTGTGAACAACTATTCTTTTTTAGTCCTGAAACGGCTCCAACTTCCCCCCAAGAGGGTCATTCTTGGTGGCTCCCTCATTAAACTCGCCTGAGAACACATGGCTTCCTGGCATTGGACACCCTGCCCGAGAATGAGAGAATCTCTGTGACGAATAGTGTGATTTGCTCCCCTGGTGTAAGCTTTTTTGAGAGGGCTATCTTGTTCCCTATATATCCTCGGGTTCCACAAGACTCAAATCCCTTCCTACATGCTTCTTATGTTTGAAGCGAAATGAAAAGCGGACATATTGTTCTCGGTGCATGTAGAGGCTTTTGTAAGGTGAAATGGGAAATTGATTTTATGAGAGTCGACCGAGTGACAGACTAATAAAGCTTTTTTTTAGCCCTTCCCTAATGGAACAAGACAAGGGATTCTATATGCCTTCTACGGTTCAGTGTACTCTGGTTAAGACCCCAAGAGAAGCTGTTTTGAATGTCATATTACAATGTGTGCTCCCCTAGCCCATCTGTGGTGCATTATTGAGCTATAAAGAGCTTGTACTTCATTTGTGAACAAAGCTCGTAATGATCGCCGATTGATCTTAATCGACCTGATTTGGCAAAACAAAAAAACGTTCAAGAGAGACCACTGGGAAATAAAACCACAAATGAGATCCCTTCAATCTCATCTGTTTCTTGTTGGTAGAAATGGGAGAACACATTTATCTTATGAACTGAACCCTTTCTGTTTCAGTTTGAACCCTTTCTGAACCCAGTTTACAACTCTATACACTTGATATACTTAAAAAATGTGTCTATTTTTATCAAAGTCCCTTTAAGCCAAGTCATTTCAGTTGGTGGTGATCTTTAAAACGCCTCTCAGCTATTTCAGTATCCTATCTGTTTTAATGAGGAAACATCCAGTTCGTCCAAACAAGCTTACGATTAAATTTCATATTTGAAATCAGCAATGAAATCTGACAACAGCAATCTCATTCATTTGTTTTCTAAATGCTCAAATTATTACAAAAAGCAAAATTTTTTAGGCTGGACCGTATATGGACCTCTTTTATTTAGAAGTCTGAACTTATTGCGCTTTCTATCATTCATATTAAAATGACTGCACCATCTTTGTATATGAGCCATTCTACAGAATTGGTTGATCTTGATTTTCCTTTTTTCTTTTCTGCACACATTTTGTAATTTATGCAAATTGTAGTAGTACTGACAGTAATGTTTTGGTAGCGACCACATCACATTACAGAACACATTAAATATAAAGGTTCATGATTTACAAAGAAAATATAATTTATTTATTTTTTTTAAAGAAATTTGATCTTCACTTTTTTTTAAAAATCTAAAAACAAAATCTTTTTTTTAAAAACAACAATGTAAAAAAAATTGCAAAGATTGTTTCAATATAATTCTCACAAGTTGAAATTTAGGGGTTAGGGTTCGGGACAGCCAGCTCCCTTTTGAAAGTACCCAATATATATATATATTGTCAATATACATACAGTATATATATATATATATATATATATTAAGCCTTTTAAATATTATTGTGGAATTCAATACATCATCTAAGATTTGATAAGTTAAATGCTTTTTAAATGTGTTTTTTGGTTCTGGGACAGCAGTTTGCACCAATTCTGTAGAATGGTCCATATCTAATAAAAGATTTTATTTCTCCAAATGAATTTTACGGGAAGCATCTGAGATGAAGTTGAGTTTGCATTTGGATGTCAGATTAAAGTAATCGCATGAATGCCAAGGCCTTACGTGTTTATTTGTAATTGATCAAATAAAAAAAATACAGCTTTATTGTTCCCAAATCCAGCATTTCTAGTTCACAGTTGTCATGGAAATTCTGTAATCTCATTAACAGCGCCATTGCTAAGCCCCTAAGTTAATTTCTGCCCTTGTCAAATGCATATTTAAATTTTTTAGGGGATCCCATAAGCTGGTTATGATAAGATGTCAAAGTCTTCTCAAATTTAACTGTGTATGGTATGCGAAACATCGCCTTCAAGGCAGAAAAATCACACTTCCAGAAAATAAAATAAATCTGGCTTTTTCCTATAATAATAATAATGTAGTTATGAAATTGACATAACCTGATGATAATACCATGATATTCTTTATAATACCTTAGGGTACATGAATATTGTACTAAAGTATTATTCCAGCTTAGTACATAAGCATACACTAAAAATGGTTTAAGATTTACTTTAAAACTATTTTCACTCTCTAAAATTTTCTCATATGTTTACGAAGAAACTATAAGCAATGCATTGAATTAAACATGACATTTTGAAGTAGAAATCTTAATTAAACATCGAAAAATCAGGTCACAGTGTCTATATTCAAAATGTTTCTCTGTTGAATCTTTTCCAAATAGACTGAAATTCAAATTTCATTTAAAATATACAAAAACCATGAAGTGCATTTCAATTTCACAGGAAGTTATCCCATTGTGCTGTTGTGAATGACAGAAAGGTGTTAGACAATAGGCTGAGTCTGTGGGGACAGCTGTCGGTAGCCAACCCTCTAATTAAACACATGTGGAATAAAGTCTGAAACGAATGTGGAACAAAAGCAGAGGTACAGTGGATCTTCATTAGACGGTCCTTTTTGCGTCTGTATGATGAGGGGCACAGTACCACGGCGAGTGATTATTCCAGTCTACAGATTGCTCGCCGAAGCGTGGACAAAGGCTCGACAGCCACCTCTTTCCATTTATCATGTTTTTGTTGTTTAAATATGCTTGGGACAGTTTCAAACAGCCATTTAGCCCATGTTTTGCATACGAAAAGCCTGTTGTTTCACTGATATTTTTACACTGTCGATCATTAAAATGTGTTTGATGTGTCAGAACATCATGAAAATATCATGAGACAGATTGCGAGCACAATGCTTGAGTTCTGGAAATTTCTTTGATGTTTGTGACGCCAAACACCTGTCGTTTGTGGAAAGTCTTTGCATATTCGAGTCTTCCTGTCCGGAATGAATGTGTCTCAATTCGCATACTTCTGCACTGAAAGCATGTACTTTACTTAAGATTGTAAGATGTCATTCTATACATTTTACATATTGGACATTGGACAACTGATTCAGATCAGTTGGACATGGCTGTGGTTACACGAGGTAAAAATGATATAAATATTGTTTGTTTTCTCACACAAACCGCTCGTTTCGTGTCTTAGGCCATCAATGTGTACTTACATTAACGAGTCATTAAATCATGTTTAATTTTGACTTCTATGTGCATGCTATTTGACGTGCACCCCCTATACCTGCATTATATGACTAATAAACAAGAACGGTTTCGGCGAAAAATGAAAAATTGAAAATACTGTGGAAACAAAGACACCTACATCTTGGATGCTCTTGAGGTAAGCTAAAACATCAAAAATTAATTTCAAAGTGCGCTATCCCTTTAAAAACACAATTGCACAGTATTTTTAGTATGTATTGCATTTCCAAACTGTTAATATCCAACTAAATCATCTGTGTATTCGATACAGCTGAAAAAATTAAAAATAGCACAGTCACAAACTCTTCTCATCCTCAAGGGGTTGTGGCTTTTGTCAGCCAAACAAAGCATGCACGAATGCACACTTCGAAATCCATCCTGGCACCTTTGGCTCACTGCTCTACGAACTATAATTTGGGATGCACTAATTCTAATCTCACACACTGTTTAGGACAGATAGTATGTGAATCGGGATGCAGCATGTGCTGTCATTTCTCCGTTTTGAGCTCGCAAGAGGGGCCATATCTCGTGCTTTCCACAGTCAGGGCGAACGCGATCACAGCCGAGTTAAATGAGCTTTTACTTCACCCCACAGTAATGACTCTCCCTGTCAGACGCTCGCTTTAAAGACGGCACGTCCTTCCCGCTTAACAGACAGAGATGACACATCTATGAGCATGCATAGACCTTTAATGAAATGTTGTGCTCCAGAGAGCATGCTGGGAGTCATACATGTACACACACACACACACACACACAAATCTCACGTCTTTCTCTGAGTCGCTCGGACATCTTTTTCTCAGATGCACACACATGCACACTCTCATTTGGATTACAAAGACAGATCTTCCAATGGAAGAGCCACATAAGCCCCGACAGACCGAATGAATTGCAGTAAAATTCAGCAGTGCCGCATAATTGTGAATGCCGTTCCTGTGGCCGTTCTAGCTGGATGGGACACGGTAGCAAAACGCATGTTTTTTTAATGATAAGACTTAGTGCTCTAGCTCATGAAACAGCTCCACGTACTTAATTTTTAACGGTTCGTCTTTATGTGGCATACAACTCTGCAGAGATCCCTTGCTGACTCTTAGTTTTATCGGCCAGAGACCCAGATGCTTGTAGAACAGAGGAGTTTGATTGCCTCTTGCCAGATGAGATTATAAAACAATAGAACAGTGAAATTCATGGTATGTGGGGCCTTTTTTTAGCTCAACATGAGTATGTTGTTATTTTTTTTTTACAAAAAATGCGTTTCTTTAAACCTCGTGCCTAATTAGGTGAACCAAGCAAACAAAATGTGGGAAATTCGAATAGAATTATTATTATTTATTTTTTTTGGTGGACTCCGCCTTTTTAAGTCTAAAACTCATTGCAAATTATTTAGTGTTATTTAAGTATTTTCTAGGAGACCTCCAAAACAAAATTAGGCCCCTTTAAAATAGCAAAATATTGGCATCGGCATTTGCATAGTTGCATAAAGTGCATTTCAGACATCATTTCATGAATTTGGCCAAACACATATTTTTTGTAACTCACCCTCATTTGTGCTTTTAATAGAGCCCGACCAATAAAGGATTTTGAAGGCCGATACCGATACAAATATTTTTGGGTTTTAAAATCCGATATTCCGATATATCGGCCGATATTTTTTTTATTATTAAATAATGTTGGATTTCACACACGTGTAAAAGACAAGCTAACTTTTCTGCACAAGATACGTTTGATACTTTTTCTCTATGTCTAAATGTTCACTCCTCGCAAGTATAACTTAAATTTTACAATGCAGGGACTGTACTAGTTATAAATACAGTAATCATTACTTTATTTAGGCAGAAAAAGTTGATTGTGGTTTCCAAGCTCATTAATGTTAACGTTAGCAGTCTTCCACTGATGATAGTGGCATTAGCTTGCTTTGTGGTTAGCTAGTGTATGATGAGCCATAATTTAGCAATAGATAACATCATATTGCAAATTGTAAATACATTTTTAATATAACAGGCCAAGAAGAGATGATTAAAGCGTCTTTCGTCCGTTTTTATTTTATTTTTTAAATATTCATTTATCGGCTATTATAACTGCCGATACCGATAATATGGAAAATGCCTAATATCGGCCGATAATATCGGCCGGCCGATATATCGGTCTTTTAACAATATAGATTGTTTCAAAGCAGCTTTACAATGCTTCATTTGCTTCATTTCACTGAGGATTGTTTTGTAAACAAGACTGGATTTGCAGACCGATTAAGAGTAAAGAACGGTGCTGTGCCGTCTATATTGGATCTGACAGGAATTGTGCAACACACGGACTCTGGGTCGAACATGTATGGGCGAATCATTCCGGTTGGCATTTTACAACATTAAATTACGACGTTTTCAAAACAATTCCCCCCAAGTGCATCAACGGGTGAGTTGAAACTCATTATAATATGCAAAATTGTT
Source organism: Pimephales promelas (assembly GCF_988280905.1). Taxonomy (NCBI): domain Eukaryota; kingdom Metazoa; phylum Chordata; class Actinopteri; order Cypriniformes; family Leuciscidae; genus Pimephales; species Pimephales promelas. Next base: position 31,121,500 of record NC_142782.1, on the reverse strand, counting down.
ATCCAATCACAGCAGTGGGCGTTTACTTCCAAGTCTTCAGTGCGAGACACCCATAAAAACTCAGCGTTTTTCAGCTTGGCTCAAAACTAGGGTACAAAATAGCCTATTACTTGTTCATTTTGATGTTTTTGAATGCAAAAACCAAGCGAACGTCATAAGTTGACCTCAGACAACAATATAATAAAATGTAAAAAGCCAGTTCATGACCCCTTTAATAGCAAATACAAAACTTGCTCAGCATTGATTTTCTTCAAACTATTACGGTTCATTTGAAAGAGAAAACTGAATCCAGAAGATCACTATTTAATGCAGTGGTTCTCAGTTGGCTTTGCTCCAGTATCCCATATTTAATGTAAAGCTTTTCTTTTACCTTGCATCACAACCTGTCCATGTTGCCATTATTACCAACATTTAGAAGTGATGAATGAATCTGCGGCAAATACAGCAGAGTTTGAAGAACAAGATTTACTATCCAGCACATGATGGGATAGTGGAATCACATGACAAACAGAAAGCATGACAATGAAAACTACTACATAAAAGACAAACATGAACCAAAAACCAAACGTGACACCTAAATATGCACAATTTATCATGTTTTTTTCCCCTTCTGCTATTAGAAAAGAACTGCAATCCACCAGTTGAGAACCACGGGTTTGATGCATGTTTTTGCATCCCTTGCGTCAAATCGTTCTTGCATCGTGGCACCAACTGTCTTCTGACGCGTAAAATTGAGCTTGCGTATTTAAAAGTGTTTGTGTTCACGTACTTGCGTAAGCGTGTTTCTGGCCTTAATTACTCTGTCTTTGCCCTGAGCCGTTAAACCGAAGTCTGGGGGTCTAGAAAACACATCAGGCTCTTAGCTGCAAAATTAGAGGACCTTTTGGTACAATAAGCTGCTGGCTTCCGTTCATAAAACTCAAATTGAGTTTGTAAGAGTAAGTGAAAGCAAATCATCAGGGCAAATGTTTGACAGTTAGAGTTTTGAGGACTGAAATCACTTTGCGAGGTGCATGTGTGAGCATTAGTCGTTTAGAAATTGCATGCAATGGGTCAATGGAGAGATTATATTTTGATCTAAGATTGCTACAGGTTTCTTTGTGAATAAATAATCATTGCATAGTTGATCTAAAGAATCTAAGTGTCTACCGGCACCTTACCTGTCAGAGTTTCCTCTAATTGCGGTTATTGTGAGTTAAATGGTAATTGTACAGATGTCTGTGGCAGTTAATTCAAGTGAGAAAATTGTGGCTATTTTTTGTCGAACTTTAGGGAATGCTGCTTTTATGTGAACTTTTTCGTGTCAGTTGCTGTTATTATGCATCGAGACACTGAATTATCAGGCTGTCAGCAATACAATTTTCTCTTGCCAGTGTGAATCTCTCCTTATTGAATTATATATTTGTGTGAAATCAACCTTATAGGCCTATTAGTTGCAGAGCATGCACAATACACTTAAAGAAGATTCTGGATTCGGTGAAATGCTGTTTTAATTTGTATCGATCTGTTCTAATACAAATAAATAAATATAATGCATTTACCAAAGAAGTTTGTGTAAAGTTATATCCAGTATTTCAATGCCTGTTATGAGCATGTGAAGCCAGTAAAAGTAAACCTTCTCTGTTTACACAGAGGAAAATCCAAACAAAGGCATTATGTCAGAAGTTTATCCGCCGAATAGTCCCACCGCTTAAAGGATTATTACAATTTTGCAGCTCAAAAAACATATTTTGAATGGAAGAGTTAATATAAGTGCTTCAACATATAGCTGCACGTTTGTGCTTTTAAAACTTCCATTCAATGTTCATTTATAATAAATGTTGAGTTTTTTTGCTTGTTTTTACAAACCGAGGGATGAGTTGAACTATTTCTGTGGTTAAGGACGGCACTGCACAGATGCTGTTGAAAGAGCTGAACTTGTATTGAACCTGGAGCCTTCCTTTAAGGAAATAGGCTAAAAGCTCACTTCATTTCATGCCAGCGGAAAGCATTTGCTCAGATGTTCAAGAATAGTGTGTCGGATGTGGTAAACCTATGGTAAATTTGTCTGAGAGATTTATATCCGTCGGTATTGAGTCACACTAGAGCAAGACCTTCAAAACATGGTCTATTCAGGGGACAGAAAGACATACAATATCTTGGTAAACATTGTTCAAATATTGAGATAACTTTGAATATTCAAGATTAGTTTTTATTTATAACAATTGATTAGTTCAAGAAATCTCAGGTCGCAATACAACAGCAGTTGCGTTGTTATGAAACAAGAGTATGCGGTGTATCACCTTATATAATACTGTATATGATGAATTCAGTTAATTCAATAAAGGATTCATTAGACTTAATCATCAAACATTATCAGACAGAGTTAGTAAGTTTTTGATTGAGTCATTAAAAGGAGTGACTCAAAAGATTAATTTGTCCATGAATCATACACTGGTTGGATGATTTGTTTTTTGATTCTCTAAAATGAACTGGTTTAAAAGATTTGAATTTACTTTAATAAACAGGAATATACATGAATAATCACACTAACCACACTAAGGGGATGTTTACTAAAAACTAAAAACCTTTTTTTTTTGCCGTACATTTACAGTACATGACAATGGTGTTTTGGCAAGCAAGATTTGAAGCTTTTGGAAATTCATCTAGTCACTTGGACATTTGAGGAATTATTAATGTCTCTATTGTTCAAATCTCTAACCTTGAGTATGAACATTAGCTTGCATAAACCTCTAATAAGGCATATCCAGGGGTCAAATATCATAATAAACAATGTTTGGAGGTTTACAGTTATGATTTGTGACAATTACTTTTTTAAATATTATTTATAGTAACGAATGTAGTCAAGGTCTTTATTAACCACGAAACTACATTTTAAATATCTAATGTAGTGTTGGTAAACTTCACAAGCTTGAAAAGTGAATTTTTAGATAAACATGCTGAGCATTTTCTTTATCATATGTTTGTTTGGAGAGCAGAAGTCTTGGCTCAAAGCTTCTAATTAACTGCCGTGTCTAATTAATCAAGAAAATTGCAGCTCTAGGCTACTGCCAATGATTCATGAATGCGCTTTCAGCAAAGGGTATTTAAGAGTCGTCTCAAACTTCATGCGAACTGTTTTCGGGTCATTTGAGGAAGACCAGTGGCGACATCATGATGGATTGATTTGTTGTTGTCGAAAAAGACAGACAACAGATCAACTCCTTGAGGACATTACTGCTGCTCTTTCATATGTGGAAACTTATTAGCATTCTTCCATTGAAATATCCACTATGTTTGTTTATTTGTCTCCACTTTTCCTTCTTTTCTGCGTAGCTTAATCAGTTAAAATATGAAATTGGTTGAATTTTAAGACAAATAGCTTTTCCTCGTTTGCTTGTTATTTTGGATAAAAGCATCTGCTGAATTAATACATTTAAGATGTTTCTCATAAAAGTCCTTTGTTAGCAGACAATTGTTGACCCACAGTAAGAGCTATAAAATAAATGTGGATAGGAATTCAGATCATTTGGTGTTGGAAGAATTTGATATAAAATTAGTGATAATCTCTGACTTGTTGTTTGTCAAACCTGAGCAAGATTTCATTTAATTTGATAAACAACCTAGCAACCAACAGCCGTCATTCCATTGTCTCGGTTAACTATAGACCCGATGTAGTATCGCTATACTCAGAAAAAAGGTACAAAAGCTGTAACTGGGGCTGTACCTTTTCAAAAGGTACACGTATGTACCCAAAGGCTGCATATTGGTACCTTAGTGGTACATATTAGCAACTAAAATGTACATATTAACTTAACACCTAAAATGTTCATATTAGGGCCTAAAATGAACATATTAGCTCCTCAAATGTACATATTAACACTTAAAATGTACATATTAGCACCTAAAATGTACATATTAGGACCTAAAATGAACATATTAGCTCCTCAAATGTACATATTAACACTTAAAATGTACATATTAACACCTAAAATGTACATATCAACACCTAAAATGTACATATTAGGACGTAAAATGAACATATTAGCTCCTCAAATGTACATATTAACACTTAAAATGTACATATTAACACTTAAAATGTACATATTAGCACCTAAAATGTACCTATTAGGACCTAAAATGAACATATTAGCTCCTCAACTGTACATGTTAACACTTAAAAAATACATATTAACTCCTAAAATGTACATATTATGACCGAAAATGAACATATTAGCTCCTCAAATGTACATATTTACACTTAAAATGTACATATTAGCACCTAAAATGTACATATTAGGACCTGAAATGAACATATTAGCACCTAAAATGTACATATTAACACATAAAATGCACAAAAATTACCTTTTGAAAAGGTACAGCCCAAGTGACAGCTTTTGTACCTTTTTTTCTGAGAGTGTATAAGTAACCCAGTCAAAATAACCTTTAATTTGGTTACATGTCATTTTTGCCAAAATAACTTCCACAGTCATACAAGGAGTTTTGTTTAATTTCTTTGACATTATCTCTATGTGTTGCCTGTGTATCTATTATTAGGCTATGCTATGGTTAAATGTCTATTACATTTTCTCTGATAGCCCAATATTGTTATAGCCTAGACGTCAAGCCTGTGTTTGGACGTCTAGATATCTTTTAAACACAGAACTGATTGCTGGGAACTGAGATGTTAAAGATCACAAAATTAATTTATGAGTCTGGTTTTATGTCCTGTGCTGATATATTTCCGATTGAAACCGAAATTAGCATGACATATCGAAGAGCTTTAATTTTTTTTACAAATGGCAAAAAAACAGATTGACAATCATAATTCACACATAAATACAAACATACACATATACTACATGCACATCATTGAAATTAGGGCTTTTGTTGGGTGCGTAGACACAGATCAGGGGCAGACAGCAGCCATTACTGTGATTAAAAGGTTGGATTTGGATCGTGACGGCTCTGATGAGAGCTGGTGAACGTTGCAGAGTCACTAGTACAGAATATTAAATACTTAAATACTTCTACAGCCAGAGACCTGTCCAGACTAGTGGGGAATCATACCCCCAAAATGGGGTGCAGTTACATTTAAAGTCTGTGTAGTATTGGGGCAGAATTTGACTTTTTTTATGGCTGTACTTCCTGCTTAGTCATTATTTACTCACACTCTTATCTTTCTAAGAGGTCCATACCCCCTCTTGTACTACAGCAGTCAACATTTGAAGTGGATCAAAAACCTTTCATCAAAGATTTACATGAATTACAACAATACCCGTTCTTGTCTTATGACAACTTTGATCAACTTTTTTGATCCTCTTCAAATGTTGATTACTGTATATTTACTGTATATTCCAAGTATTGGGAAAGCCAATTACAGTAGCCTGGCAAGCCACACCCACATCAAGATGTTAGGTCTGGGAACTCACAATTGGCACACCTCAATCTGATTGTAAACAGCTCTGTTTTAAATTTAATGTTAATTATAATATTCAAAAAATTATACATAGCAAGTAAATGCAATATTTTTTTGGGCTCTGTTGTCAATTTTAACCTGTAATATCATAGTAATGTACTAAGCGAGAGGGTCTCATGTACAGTAGAGAGATTTTGACATGCACCTAAAATAGTTCGAGATGGGAATCTAAAAAAAGCGCTTGCGAATTAGATTGTGAAATCTGCGTCAGCTCCCAGTCCAGTACATGGTACTACCACAGTACTTATTTGCAAAGGTCTGTTATCTGATTAATTTCATCATTTCATTAGTGGAGTGCTCCATGACCTGAATTGGGTGTGTCATATTTTTTAGACAGTTGTAATGTGCAGGATTGTGAAACGCTAAGTTAAAGTCTCATTCGCGGGGGCCGCCGGACATAATCAGTGTTAAATGAATTCTTCTCCTTCCCCCCCTCCTGGTCTCTGTATCTCTCCTCCTGTGCTTAACTTAATTTGACTAAAACCCCTCTTATCCTCGCAGATAATCTGTCAAATGGATCGTTGATTCATCCATCTACCTGTTGTAAGTCTGCCCCCACAGCTCACCCACATGCCGAGACCTCGACTTGCCTTCTGTGCATTAGCTGACGAGACACTGCTATAAAAAGAGGGAGTCGATCTAGGTTTATCAGTCACTGGGTGAACCAAGCGACCAATCGTGATGAAACCAACAGCAGGCATCTGCGTTTGCTCCAGACAAATGATGTAATAGTGCAGATAATTCACTACAACATTTTGTTGTCAAAGCTTGAGTGGCTTACGGAGTACCTTTGAAGCAACAACTTTTTTGTCACCTTTTGTTTTCAGCAACGATGCATTTAATTGATCATTAAAGACGTGTATTTCAAATAAATACTGTTCTTTTGATCTTTCTATTTATCAAAGAATTCTGAATATAATGTTTCATGGTTTCCAGAAATATATTAAAGGAGTAGTTCACTTTTTAAAAAAACTTTTGCGGATAATTTACTCACCCCCATGTCATCCAAGATGTCCATGTCTTTCTTTCTTCAGTTGAAAGGAAATTAAGGTTTTTGATGAAAACGTTCCAGGATTTTCTCCATATAATGGACTTCAATGGGAACCAAACGGTTCAAGGTCCAAATGAGAGTTTCATTGCTCTTCAAAGGGCTTTAAACGACACCAGACGATGAATAAGAGTCTTATAGGACCCTTCGAGTCATGACTCGAAAAAAGATTTGTTCATTTTAATGAAGAGTCGCGAACGCTCATCACAGAACAGAGGAAGGCGAGCATTTGTGCTTATAAAACTTATTTTTGAAATGACTGTTCGTTTTGCTAGATAAGACCCTTATTGTTTCTTGAGCAGCATATCGGCATTAGATATGATTTCTGTAGGATCTTATGTCTGACTCCATATTTCTACTGGAAACCAGGACAAAAATACAGACAAAGAAAAGTTTTTTTTTTTTTTTACTTTTTCCTCCCACGTAGGGGAGTTAGCAAGATACTTGCTTTAAAAGGGAACTTAAATCTCCTCTCTTTTTGTCTTGCAGATCCCCCAGATCAGTTACGCCTCCACAGCACCAGAGCTGAGCGACAATAACCGCTATGACTTCTTCTCTCGTGTGGTACCACCAGACTCCTACCAAGCCCAAGCTATGGTGGACATTGTGAAGGCACTGGGCTGGAACTATGTGTCCACTTTAGCATCAGAGGGGAATTATGGTGAAAGTGGAGTAGATGCCTTCATTCAGATCTCTCGAGAGGCAGGTACAGTATCTGTACAGTCATCAAGCTTTGAAGCTTCTGGTGTGCTTGAGAGTCTATCGATGTGCAGCATATATGTTCCAGATTGGACTTTCCATTAATATGCTATCTTTCAAAAAGTTCCAAAGACTGAGACAGTTACATGCATTTGTACCCATCTACTGCCAGAAATTTATGCCGGTCATTAATATAAATAGAAAGTGAGTCACATTCTAGTCGAGAAAAATGTCAGCATCGGTGTCCATCTCTCTCTCTCTCTCTGACAAAGGAGGTCTGTGCATCGCTCAGTCCTTGAAGATCCCACGAGAGCCTAAACCAGGAGAGTTTGACAAGATCATTAAGAGACTAATGGAGACCCCCAATGCTCGAGGAGTCATCATCTTTGCCCATGAGGACGACATCAAGTACGTGAATGATATGCTTAAAGGGGTGGTAAAATAATGTAAAATAAGTCTCTAATGAGTGTGTGTGTGAAGGTTTAGCACAAAATACCCCATAGATATTTTTATATAGCATGTTAAAATTGTCACTTTTTGAGGGTTTGCAAAAACGCACCGTTTTGTGCCTGGCCCTTTAAATGCAAATGAGCTGCTGCAGAGGGTGGGGTTTCAAGAGCTCATGTGTGTTAGCAGCTGCGATTTCCTCACCCAGACACACTAAAATGACAGAAACTGTTCTCTATTTAATGTTAAAATGGAGTCAGTCAAAGATGGAGAGATTCAAGAAGAAGTGACAACATGTAGAACGCAACAGGACGTCACAGTCCAGCTTAAGTTCAGTAATGTTTCAATTTTGTTTAAAACAAGCCGCTCTGGAGTAAACCGTGGTGGCAATGTCCGGCTCATTTCAGGTCTTGTATAATAGTGTCAATGCAGATGGATCAATATTATTGTTGAATATTAAATTAAATGTTAAATTTAATGTCCCCAACTAAGCAAGCCAAGCCAATGGCAGTAAAGGTGGGAAAACAACAGAGCTCAATTAGAGCTCTTGCCATGAGAAAAGATTCAGCTACCTACCTGTAAAAAAAAAAAAAAAAAAAAAAAAAAATATATATATATATATATATATACAGTATATATATATATATATATATATATATATATATATATGTGTGTGTGTGTGTGTGTGTTTTTAAAGGAAAACATCTAATGCACTTACAATGGAAGTTTAGTGGACACTGTGAATAAAAAAACAGCTACCAAATTATTTTAAAAGTATTTAAATCAACAATTTAAACTTGTATGTAAACAATAAAATAAGATAAGAGAGCTAAACTTGTTTTATTTATTTCTCTGAATGTATAATGAAATTATCCAAAGCATTTTACAAACCCACATGCATCCATCTCAAAAGGAAGATTTCAAGTGCTTTAAAGGAGAACTCCGGCGAACAATGAACCTTTGGTCTAATAAAACATCGGTACCTAGTCAATCGTTCTCTGAGATTTGTTTTCATGATAATCGAATGTAAAGAGTTTTATCTCTAAAAACTGTTTACTGTATAATGCTAGTAATGGGGGCATTGAGTAAGTAAAAAGAAATCGCTAGTTTATACCACTAACAAGGCTCAAAATAGCCCCACACTAACGCAGTAACATAATGAGGCTATTTTTTAAGATGGCTCCTGTCTGTGAACGCGAAGTGAACTGTCTTCATAAAGTATCTTCTTATTAAACGGTCTGTACACTTACAAAGTTCTCAATGCTTCGTTTTGCATGTATGGAGCCTCATTATGTTATTGCGTTAGTGTGGGGCTATTTTGAGCCTTGTTAGTGGTATAAACTAGCCATTTCTTTTTACTTAGCCAATGCCCCCATTACTAGCATTATACGCTAAACAGTTTTTAGAGATATAACTCTTTACATTCGATTATCATGAAAACAAATCTCAGAGAACGATTGACTAGGTACCGATGTTTTATTAGACCAAAGGTTCATTGTTCGCCGGAGTTCTCCTTTAAGTTTCTACTTTAAACTTGAGTTTGTGTGTTAGATTTGCACATTTGCCCATTTCTTTTTGCTTTTTACAAACGTCAACATCGGAACGTCAACGTGAAGCAACGTTAACAACCCATTGCAGTTTTTTTAATGTATGTTTTCACTGTTTGGCAGGATGTTGGTGGGAAGCCGTAAACAAATAAGATAACTTGTTGATGTCAGCTGGAAAATAAAAAATAATTTGAGAGGCCCATTATGATTTCACTACAATACCGCGTCGTGCACTGATGACCAGGAAGGAGTGATAAGAAAGTAAAAAGGGCTCATTTTGATTTTATGTGGACCGAATGAATATTTGCTGTGTTTATTATTGTTTACAAGCATTGTCACACATTTAACTTTAATATCTGGATATTTCGTCTTTAACAGGTGCATAATGAAAGTGCATAATGTTACTTTTTTAAATGATTCTGTCTGGAACAAACTGTTCGTTCCATCTGTCGCTGTGCAGCAGACTAAGGATGTCACAGATTTGATAATGGTTGACTGGTAACAAGGGCACATGTGGATTATTTGATATGATTGAACTAACTTTTAGTATTTGTGACATTTAGGGGAGATTTGTAGAATAAACCAAATATCAAATGCAACGTGCATGCAATTAGAAAACGCCCTTTGATGTACTGATGCACGAGATACTTTGCTTTTGATATGCAATGCATCACACATGCTCCTGTATGCATGTAAATGGAGTTGGCTGCTGATCAACAAACCAGAAAAGGGAACAATCGCCACAGTTTTACGCCAGAAACATGCATGATTAGATATCCTGATATATGTACAGTAACAAATCTCAGTAGAGTTCCCTTCAAATATCAGGGAATTCAATTTAATAATCAGGGAATGTGCCATTAAATATGTTTTCGTGATTATCTTTAAATTGTTGAGACTGTAATGGCAACAGTTCACCTGAAAAAATACTGCAGAAGACAGCTTTTTATTGCCCACTTTAACACTGTGAATGCAACGTGCACTTGCATTGTGTTATGAATTCACATTTCTGAAATGCATGCTAATGTGAAACCAAAAATGCATTTGTACAGACATTATGTATAGCTGTAGGTCAATACGAATCAGAAATATAGAATTATGTCATTATACATAGAACCTTTTTTAAAATTCCTAATTCTATTTCTATTCTTTTAACCTCTTATTCCTGTTGTAATTATTTAGTTCCTTTGAGAAATAACCTATTTATTGGTTCTTTAAGGAACCCAGGCACACCAATACCAATAATGAAACATCAAGAACTTGTTCATTTACAAAGAACCATATTATCAACTTCAACTTACCCAAAAATAAAATGTTGTATTTTGAAGAATGTTGCTAAATTCAAGTCAATAGGAACCAAAACAGTTTCAACATTCTTCAAAGTATTTTCTTTTATGTTCCTCAGCAGAAAGAAAGTCATAAAGGTCTGGAGGTAAATGATGAGAGGTTGGACTATCCCTTTCGGACTTCTGCACAAAATATGTTTTTGATTAATGCCTCAGAACATCTGTCACGGGTCCTGGTTGCAGCAGAGATGTCTTTATTTCAAGCAAAATCAAAATACCCAGGACACTAGAATTATATAACACGGAACAGAACAACTACGCTTACAGTGACGTCTACAGACAAATAGACAGGATTAAACTCACACGGGCAAACAAGAGGAACTAATGAGACTGATTAAAAAGACACACCTGAACACAGTCAGTAACCATAGAAACAAACAAAGAGAGAACGAAGGAGATCTGAAGTAATTCAGAAGATTGAGCAACTCAAAACTGAACAGAACTCAAAACGTGACATCATTGAAGAACGTTCAATCTCAATTGTGTTAATGTACATCCTGTTACCGGTTCTCAAATACCAAGGGATGACAGAATATTTCTTCATTTTAAATGATGATCGGAAATCTGAAGTGTGACGTGTATCCGCGTGATTTTATGTACTCTTTGGGCATCTCAGGACTCGGGGTAACCCTTCACCCATGAAGTGCTAGCTGCCTAGGAAATGTCATTTTAGAAGGTGTTATAGTGTCAAATCCAGCTGTCTGTATCATTTTATCTCTGAGCTTAGATGACCTTTTCATATATGATAAGAGATATTGCACTCCTCCTGGCATAATGTCATTTTGCGTTTTCCATGTTTGAACTTGCAAATTCAGAAGTACCAAACAAACTCACCTTTTCTATTATCGTCAGCTCTCACAAGTGACGGTCGGTACGCTGTGATTGGGTTTCTCAGTCTCTAATCTGTATGGCTTGTTGTTGATACTTTTTGACAGGGTTATGAGGTAGAGAACATCTATGCAGAGGAAGCTTCCCCTCATTAAAGCACTCCTGTGAACATGAGCTGTCGCTCGCACTGCGTGAATTGTCAACCGCGTCTTCAAATGCATAACTGAATAGCTTAATTCATAATAACTTTGTTCCACTCTAACTAACAATTATTTGAGATATTTGAATTTCATGAACGTCTTTTGATTTAGAGAGACTTTTATATATTTATACGTTGCTTTTGCATATGCTCATGTTGGTGTACTAATACAATACAGGAGAACGTCCACAGTCTTTTTCCTCCCTGCGTTTATTCCACATTTACGGACAAATTACATTTGTGTGCATTTAGGAATTGGCCATTGGCAGTTGAGATGTTTAAAGGAGTAGTTCACTTTTTAAAAAAAACTTTAGCTGATAATTTACTCACCCCCATGTCATCCAAGATGTCCATGTCATTCTTTCTTCAGTCGAAAAGAAATTAAGGTTTTTCATGAAAATATCTGGAATATTTTCTCCATATAATGGACTTTACTGGTAACCAAACTGTCCAAGGTCCAAAAGACAGTTTCAGTGCAAACTGCAAACAGTTCAAAGGGCTTTAAACGATTCCAGACGATGAATAAGGGTCTTATCAAGCGAAATGATCGCTCATTTAAAAAAAAAAAAAACAAAGTTTAAGTTTTATAAGCTCAAATGCTCGCCTTGCTCTGTTCTGTGATGCACTTTAGTGACTCTCCTGTATCAAAATGAACAAGAGTCATTTGTTTGATTCAACGAACAAAATGAACGAATTGACTCGAAAAAAGATTTGTTCATTTTGATGAACGAGTTTGAACAGGAGAGTCACAAACGCACATCAGAGAACAGAGCAAGGATAGCATTTGAGCTTATAAAACCTAAACTTTGTTATTTTTTAAATGAGCGATCGTTTCACTTGATAAGACCCTTATTCATCGTCTGGAATTGTTTAAAGTCCTTTGAACAGTTTGCAGTTTGTACTGAAACAGTCTTTTGGACCTTGAACCGTTTGAAGTCCATTATATGGAGAAAAATCCTGTAATGTTTTCATCAAAAACCTTAATTTCTTTTCGACTGAAGAAAGAATGACATGGACATCTTGGATGACATGAGGGTGAGTAAATTATATTCATTAGTGTATGTTCAAACAAAGGTAATTCTGAGTAATGTTAGACATAGACAGGTTTAAAAAGTCTTATTTGACAACATATATTGAAAAGACAAAACACAAAAGAACACTCATGTACATAACAGAAGTGCAATGGGTTGTTAATGGTGTTTCAAGTTGATGTTCTCCACATTTCACTATATTTTGTAAATCATTTTCAGTATAAACAGTCTAATTGTGCTGTTGCTTCTCCAGGCAGGTTCTGGAGGCTGCGAAGAAGTCCAATTTGACCGGTCATTTTAAATTTGTGGGATCAGACAGCTGGGGTGCCAAGAGCTCTCCGATCTTGGACCAGGAGGAAGTGGCTGAGGGTGCCGTCACCATTCTGCCCAAGAGAGCATCTATTGATGGTTTGAAATATTAGATGCATGTTTTAAGTCGCCATACAATAAATGCATGTTACTTAACGATGATTTGTGCTTCTATTATTTTTATTTTTTATAAGAAAATTATTCTTCCTGTGATATGCTCACTTGATGTATGCAATGTATTCAATGCAATATGCATTGCTCACTTTTCACAATCGAATTAGATACTGATAAAGTATAAAATCAGTCCTGTACACTGTAAAAAAATATTGATGGTTTAACTTAAAAAAGTAAGTAACCTGGTTGCCTTAAAATTTTAAGTTCATTGAACTGGAAAAAGTGAGTTAATACAATGAAGGAGATTAATTTAACCATCAGAAACTCAAAATTATATGTTATCTAAACTAAATAAATTATTTAAGTTTATTTGAAAAAAGAAAAAATGTTGTGATTACTACACTGTAAAAATATATTGTTGGTTTAACTTAAAAAAGTAAGTAACCTGGGTTGTCTTCAAATTTTAAGTTGATTGAACTGGAAAAAGTGAGTTAATACAATGAAGTAGATTAATTTAACCATTAGAAACTCAAAATAATAAGTTATCTCAACTAAATAAATTATTATAAAGTTGATTTGACAAAAATGAAAATATGTTGTGATAACAAATCTTGAAAATATTTTTTACAGTGTACATTTCTTTCTAGTTCAATAGCTATTTCACTCTGAATTGTCACAATATGGTAGTAAAGTTGGTTGCAACGTCTATATCTGCCATGTCTACCATTCAAAACAATGGGCTCAGTAAGATTTTTATTAAGTAAATTAATACTTTTATTCAGTAAGGATGCATTAACTTGACAGACATTTATAATGTTACCAAAGTTTTCCATTTCAAATAAATTCTGTTAATAAGAGACTTCTTTCAAATCTTATTATTGTACTTAATTGTACTCTACTTAATTCTACTATAAACATAAAATTGGCAATTTTTCTGCTTTTCACCAGGGTTTGATCAGTACTTCATCACTCGATCCCTGGAGAACAATCGCAGGAATATCTGGTTCGCTGAATTCTGGGAGGACGACTTTCGGTGCAAACTGACACGTCCAGGTATCAAAATCGACCCAGAAAAGAAGAAATGCACAGGTGAGAGCTCCTGATAGCTGTTTGCAAGGTAACTGATGTTTGAAGCAATGACAGGTGACCTTAAAATGTCTTGGTCTTACTTATTAAAAGGTCTTCTGTCTTGCTTATCGTTCACCTTTAACACTTTGCTGTCTCGCTGTGTTCATTTCAACTTTTCTCTCTCTATCTGTCTTTCAGGAGAAGAACGGATCACTCGTGATTCTCATTACGAGCAAGAGGGCAAGGTTCAGTTTGTAATTGATGCGGTGTATGCCATGGCTCATGCTTTGCACAACATGCACCAGGATCTGTGTATGGGAGCCACAGGTGTTTGTGATAAAATGGACCCAGTCGAGGGACGTTTGCTGCTTAGCTACATCCGCGCAGTCAACTTCAACGGTGAGTTGACACACTCGATCAGAATCACTGAAGACGAGACGTGACTGTCATCAGACAATGCCAAAAGATGTTCAAAGGTCCAAACTAAACCCCATAGAGAGCTTTAGTTTTGCCTCGTATGCTCATCTGGATTGAGCACAAGTGTCATGCATATTGACAAAATTTCATTTTGTTTAAAAATGTCTGCTAAATGAATAAATGTTCATGTAAAAGTTGAACTTTTCTATATAATCACAGTGTAAGTGTAAGAGCACTTTCGAGCTCAAAAATTTATTGTGCTGTATAAGAAGTTTAAACTGATATTTGCAAAAAATCTTTTCATCAAAAATACAGTAAAAACAATTATATTGGGAATTTTAATTCTAAAAAGTTTTCTATTTTAATGCATTTTGAAATGTAATTCATTCCAGTGATGTCTAAGCTGAATTTTCAGCATCATTACTGCAGTGTCTTCAGAAATCATTCTAATATGCCGATTTACTTATTATGAAACATTTTTTATCATCAATGCTTAAAAAAAGTTGCTGTCTAATATTTTTTTGTGGTACCCGTGGTACATTATTCATTATTTTTTAGAGAAACCAAAAGAACAAAATGTATTTGAAATAGAAATATTTTGCAACATTATGCATTTACTGTCACTTTTGAAACATTTATTGTCTCATTTAAGGCTAAATAAAAGTATTCATTTCTTTAAAAAAAATAAAATCTTGCTGACCCCAAACCTTTGAATGGTGGTTTATATATCCTTACAGACAACATACAAATATAAAATCGTTTAATTATTTAATAAAAAAAGCATTTTGTCTACAATTCAAGGGTGCATAATATTCCAAAGAATTTTTTTTTTCTTAATTGATTTTTCCACTTCCAAAATGACATTTATTTTCTATTGATGTAACCAAGGCAGTGGAGTTAATAACCAGTAATATACTTTTCCCGATCCAATCAATTCCTGAAAGATGAAATCAAGCCCCGCCCTACATTATTATAGAATATTCGGTTTAATTTTGCAATATGTCACAATATTGAAGATAAATGTGTTGCGAATGACTGCTTCACAGTACCCGTGTGGCCTCGTAGTTCAGTATAGTTCGAAAACAGAAAAACCGTCTCTTTAAAAATGGCAAAGTTCTGCCAAAGTAAATCTAACTTTGCTCTGGTGTTGTGAAGCTGTCCATGAAAGAATTACCATTAAATCACTTTCTCAAGAGTGACTGTCATCTTGCAAACATTTGGTTGGGAGCTCGCCTGGAGGGGATCGGCTGAACAAGCAATATGCATTATTGTGAAGGAGAAAATCAGTCCTTTTTTTCTACACCAGAATTTCAAATGAAGCAGTCTTCTGCCAATACAAGAAAGGACAAACAAGCAAAAGACAAATCCTCATCCCTCCCGGGCTAACTGAAGCAGGTTATGAGTGGTTTAATGATGTGTTCTTGCTTAGTTGGAGGAAGGGATCTTATGACTGAACTAAATACACATATTCAGGTTGACAAAGACGGACTCAAAGCACTCACAATCAGAGCTGAATGTTTGTCCATAGTGCATTCAGAGTTTGCCGTTAAAATATAATCATGGACTAAAAACAGATATTGCTGCATGTAATATGCAGCAGGATAAAGTATGCATGAATGGAGCAAATATAGTATATGACAGATGGTTGTAGAGCGAAGTGAAGATGTTTTGAGTCTCAGTGGATCAGGAGTGACAGGAAGAACGTCTCTTTATTATATATCTAGCCGTGATCACGCTCATCCTCTGAGCTATAATTTACTATCACCTCTGTAATGTATTTCTTTAAAGACCCAATAAAATCAGAATAGTATTTTTGTCTTTTAGTCAGTTTATTAGTTTCTTCAAGGCTGACAAAAGTAACAATTTGCATTTAAAATTTGCAATAGCTTTCATAATAAAATGAGATGAGCCCATTGTCATTCCCCAAATTTTATATAAAAACTTATAATGTTGGAAAACATTATATGAATGTTTCTTTTTCGATTATCAGGTAGCGCCGGCACTGCCGTTCTGTTTAATGAAAACGGTGATGCTCCTGGACGCTATGACATCTTTCAGTACCAGATGACCAACACTTCTAGTCCAGGATACAGAGTCATCGGCCAGTGGACCAATAACCTGCGACTCAACGTAAATTGACTCCAATTGCTGATTAATAATATTGGCAGATAGTTAGAATGAAAATTCTGTCATCATTTACTCTTCCTCATAATGTTCCTAACCTGCAATACTTTAGTTCATCTTTCTAACACAAATCAATATACTGTATATTGAGAAAGATCATAAAACTAATCCACATTAATTGAGCGGTTTAGTCAAAATTTTCTTAAGAGACTTGATCGCTTTATATCATGAACAGATTGAATTTACAGGGGTTGGACAATGAAACTGAAACACTGGCCAATGTTGGAGGTTTCACATCTATATGCAGGCATGTACTGGCCATCGGGACTACCGGGACATTCCCGGTGGGCCGCGGTCTGGTTGGGCCGGCGGCCCGGCGCGTTATGTATTTTGTTTTTAAATCATTATTAATTGTAAATATAGCCTATTCTATCGTAAGTATATTGTTATATTGTCCAATTCCGGGCATGTGTTTCTCTCATGAAGCCGCATGAAGCTGACGCGAGCTGCGAGACTAACAGGTCTGATGGCCAATCGGAATCAAGTTCAAATCTAGACTTGAAAAGCGGCCGCTTTACAACAACTGCAGTGATGCGATGTGATGATGTGCAACGAAATTCATGTCAAAAGAGTAACATCTCTAAACGTAAAGGGGGACCGAGAAGTCGAGAGAGAAAAAACGACAAGACAACGACAATAACTTGAGGCAGATGCCACCAAATGTGTTAAAATAAATGAATTATTTGCTGGACTTTAGTGAAGATGTCAGCAGGGCGCGCCTGACTGCTGAGGTGAGACATTTAGAATGATAGGCTACACGTAGCCTTCTGCATTGTTTTGTTTAAGTATGTTACGATATTCCAGCTGTAATAGGCCTCCACTCACTGATCGATATAAATGACATTTAAAATTCTCAGCTCTCTGGTTCTGTCCATTTTATTACGAAATTCAGACAATACCGTTTTGCCGCTAGAAAATAACGTGACAGGTCGCTTTGGCGCCTCAGTTCAAGTAAACCGATCATCTGTTACTTTTTATTTAAAGATAAGATACAATAGCCTACAACTTATCAAACGGTATATGCCTCATAAATAATATCAATCAGTGCTTTTCAACAACGGAAAGAGATTAATAAAACAGCAGGAGAACAATTATGTCACAGAACGTTACAGTTACCTCAGGAAAGCCATTTAATGACAATAGCACATAGTTGACTTGAAAAATAGCTATAGAAAGGAGTATTTTGCATACTTGCATACCTTTCAAATAGCTATAGAAAGGAGTATTTTGCATATAAATATGCACATATATATTTTTTTTCAATTTGTATCCCTGAAAGTGCCAGGCAGAAGCCTTATGTGTCATAGGCTAAATGTGAACAAAAGACAAAGATAAATAACTCACTGCTCTTGACTAATAGCTTTAACAATGATTTATATATATATATATATATATATATATATATATATATATATATATATATATATATATATATATATATATATATATATAAATGATATAGTAGGCTATAAATGAAATATAGGTATACTATATAAACTATATTTCATGAGGTGAAACATCACTGCCAGGACATACAGGTGTAGGTCCTGGCAGTGATGTTGCACCTCATGAAATATAGTTTATATAGTATATAAGAATATTCTATTAGAACAATAAGCGGCACATAAATTAAGACCAGTTATTTACAATAAAGCCTTATAAAATCATTTCCATTTTATTTGTTTATTATTTTAATATTTTTTTCTTGGTTCTGATAGTAAATAAAATCTAATCAGTAATTTTACATGCAGATTAATGCACGTATAGATGTGTGTGTGTGTTTGTGTGTGTGTGTGTGTGTGTGTGCATAGTGGGCCGGTCTGGATGAAGTGTCCAGGGCTGATTTTTTGTCCCAGTCCAGCCCTGTCTATATGCCTGGCGGCCAATCTTCAGAGTGAAGCACGGGTGGATCAGTGATGGTTTGAGCTCCAATATCATGACAATCCTGATTGTATTTGATGGACACGACACTGCCGAGGACTACCAAACCCTTCTGGAGGATCATGAGCACCTGATGCTCAAACCGTGTATCAGCATGATCATGGACCAACACACACAGCAAGACTTGTGACAGAAGGGTTTGATGAAGATGAAAGTGACGTTGAACATCTCCCATGGTCTGACAGTCACCAGATCTGAATATTATTGAGGTGTTTTGGAGGAGCGAGTCCACCAGCATCATATAGTGAACTGGACACTGTTCTGGAAGAGGAACGGCTCATAATCCCTCTGGTCACTGTGAAGGACTTCTATCTGTCAATTGGTGCTGTATTTGGATGCAAAACGAGGCCCTCACCATTCTAACAAATTATTGTGTTGTAAAACCAGGTGTTTCAGTTTCATTGTCCAACCCCTGTAGTCTTTCATTCACATATAAACATTGATCAGTGAACATAAATAGATGCTCCACCATGCTTTGACGCACGAGAATGAACCTCAATGGTTCTTGCGGAAGCTCAAACATGCCGCGTAACATGAGAATGAGCCTCATTGGTTCTCACACATCGAGCGAACATGTTTGAGCTTCCGTTCACCACAACTGATGTGTGAGTTGCTGAATGTTTATATGTGAAAAAGCTTAAATAATGCTGTTCATCATACTGTATAAAGTGAACGTGTCCCTTTAGAAAATTTGAACTGCTAAATTCATAGTTTTACGATCTATTTATGAACTTTTTGAAGCGTCAAAGTGGTAGTTGCGTAGCTGTCAATGGAGGGACAGAAAGCTTTCAGATTTCATTAAAAATATCTTAATTTGTGTTTTGAAGATAAACGAAAGTCTTAAAGGTTTGGAACGACACGAGAATGAGTAAATTATGACAGAATAAAAATTTGATTGCACTTTATTTTGATAGTCACTTTAGACGTTCTACTAATTATAAGTAACTTTTTAACTATGTGTCGACTAACTCTCATTAGAGTATTAGTATGATTGTCAGTAGACTGTTAGGTTATGGTTAGGTGTTAGGCTTTGGGTTTACTTGTAGTCACCAAGTTACTTATAGTCAGTTGAATGTCTGTTGGGGGACCAACAATATAAAGTGTTAGCAGATATTAAGTTGACAGTCTACTAATACTCTCTAATGACAGTTAGTTGATATGTAGTTGAAAAGTTACTTATAGTTAGTAGAATGTCTAAAGTGGACTATCGAAATAAAGTGTTACCAAACATTTTTGGGTGAACTAACCATTTACTGTAGTTAGTTGACCTATTTGGTTCAACAGATTAACATTGTCTTTCTAGTTTAATTCTCTGTAAATGTTCTCTGTATTTCATCAGGTGGAAGAGATGCAGTGGACTGGTGGAAACCGTCAAATTCCGGACTCTGTGTGCAGTTTTCCGTGCCAATCGGGAGAGAGGAAGAAGATGGTGAAGGGTGTCCCGTGCTGTTGGCACTGTGAGCTCTGTGACGGGTATTACTTCCAAGCTGACGAGTTCAACTGCGAGATGTGCCCTTTCGACATGCGGCCGACCCTCAACCGCACGGCCTGCCGGCCAACTCCCATCATCAAGCTGGAGTGGCATTCTCCCTGGGCCGTCATCCCTCTGTTCCTGGCCATTCTTGGCATCCTGGCCACCCTGTCCGTCATCATCACCTTCATCCGCTTCAACGACACCCCCATCGTGAGGGCCGCGGGCCGCGAGCTCAGCTACGTGCTCCTGACCGGGATCTTCCTCATCTACTTCATCACTTTCCTCATGATCGCTGAGCCGGGAACGGTGGTGTGTGCTTTCCGCAGGCTTCTTCTGGGTCTGGGCATGAGCATTACGTACTCCGCCATGCTCACAAAGACCAACCGGATCTACCGGATCTTCGAGCAGGGCAAGAAGTCCGTCACGCCTCCAAAATTCATCAGCCCCACTTCACAACTTATGATAACCTTCATTCTGATCTCAGTACAGGTAAGCGTGGTAAATCAGAGCTTGAAGCAATTTACTGTAGTGATCATTTTATTGTTTTGCTTCCTGCAGGGTGCAACCCATGTTCTTTATTAAGTCCCAAATCTCATGGAATTGGTTTCTGTGTTGGACTGTTTTTAAATCACTTTAGTATTTACTCTACGTTTCAAAAGTTTGGGGTCAGTAAGATTTTTAAACGTTATTAATTTATCAAAAATACAGGGAAACAGTTTTATCCTGACATATTACAATGTAAAATAACTACACTGGGTTGTTTTAACCCATCTTTGGGTCAAATATGGACAAACTCAGCCATTGGGATTTGTCCATTTTTGACCCAAATTTGGGTTAAAACAACCCAGCATTTTTTAAATATATTTTAAAAGTGATTTATTACTGTGATGCAAAGCTGAATTTTCAGCATCATTACTGTGTCACATGATCCTTCAGAAATCATTCTAATTGGTTGCTGTGGATTTCTTACGATGTACATATTTTCTTTCCTGTGGAATAAACCTATGAACCTTTTAATAGACCCTGCACATTAAGTGTGCACAGAAGAAGTATTTAATACAAAATAACACACATCACCTTTAACTTTCATTTCATGCATTTATTAAAATCTGTTGCTTCGGCGAGGACAAATTATTGAATTAAGCAATTATTCATTTAATCAAAAGTTTGGGGTCAGTAAGATTTTTAAACGTTATTAATTTATCAAAAATACAGGGTAACAGTTTTATCCTGACATATTACAATGTAAAATAACTACACTGGGTTGTTTTAACCCATCTTTGGGTCAAATATGGACAAACTCAGCCATTGGGATGAATGTGTAAATTACATTTTTAACCCAACATTTGGGTTTGTCCATATTTGACCCAAATTTAGGTTAAAACAACCCAGCATTTTTAAAATATATTTTAAAAGTGATTTATTACTGTGTTGCAAAGCTGAATTTTCAGCATCATTACTGTGTCACATGATCCTTCAGAAATCATTCTAATTGGTTGCTGTGGATTTCTTACAATGTACATATTTTCTTTCCTGTGGAATAAACCTATGAACCTTTTAATAGACCCTGCATATTAAGTGTGCACAGAAGAAGTATTTAACACAAAATAACACACATCGCCTTTAATTTTTAACTTCATGCATTTATTAAAATCTGTAGCTTTGGCGAGGACAAATTATTGAATTAAGCAATTATTCATTTAATCAGTAGAATTCAGTCAAGAGGCACCTTAGGAAGTCCTTATCAACTGAAATGTACATAGAGTAAACCTTTCTGTCTAGCCAATCATGGGTTCATGAGTGGCACAGAGCCACTGGTTATACTGTTGTTCCACTCTCAATATGTCCCTTTGTGGATGAATTTTGAGGTTTAGTCAATAGCAGTTTCCCCGCCATGCAGATTCTCCAGTGTTTGGACACTCTGCCGAAGCTGATAAGCCGCCTGCAGACCTCATCATGTTGAGTGCTCTGGCTTCATTCTGCTTGTGCTAGCAAACGTGGCAAAAGCAACAGATCCAACATCAGTAAAGGCGGACAAAATGCTTGAGTGATTTACAGGTGACGAGAAAGCTCCTCCTCTGTCGATACACATCGTGTCTGCTGATAAACACCTCTCCTCCGATTAAAAACTGCTGATTGGAACTTTTACAAAAGAATTTTTTAAAGGCTTTTGTAGTTCAAAGCTTAGCCCGAGAATTATGCGCATGACTCACCGGCAACTGCGTGGGGGAGACGGGATTAACAGGGCGTTAGCGGGAGAATGATTGACAGCAGGACGTTTCTCAGCACCTCCTCCAGCACATGTTGGCAGATGTGTCACCGACGCCGAGTCGAGAACGGAACTCCACCGAGCGATTCTGACAGCAACATCTGTCTCCGCGACAACACGCCGGCTGCCCGGCTGCTGCTCTGGAAGTTTCTGGGAAAGTTTTGAGCCTTACCTGATGAGCACCCTCACTCAGGATCAGTCACTATCTAGTCGTAATGTTCTTGTAAGCGCAGTCTTTTGACCATACGTCAACATCCGCCTTTTTAGGGTACCCTTAAACGTCGGTTAGATGACGTTATCCGATCCTAACCCAACCCCAGACCTAAACCTACCCCGTCACCTAACCGACGTTCAAGGTAAAGCGTCAGTTGTATGACGGCAAGGGATCGGCATCTAACCGACGTTTAAGGGTACCCTAAAAAGGCGGATGTTGACGTATGGTCAAAAGACGTCAGTTTTATGACTTCTTGGGATGAGACTGTATTCTTGTTGAGAACAGGTGCAGAGGATTCTCTCTAAATCCCGCCTCTAACAGCTGCTCTCATCGGTGACCCTCCGCACGTACATGGTGAATGACTTTGTTACATTATGATTTATGGTAATTGCTGTTCAAAATGTAAAATAGAAACTTTCTAGCTGAAAGGGAACCTTCTCAGCACTTTAGCTGATGTTGTGGAAAGGTTCTCAAATTTAGGAACCATTTTTCTTCCAGTAACGTATTTAAAAAATTATCTGGTCTTTAATAATTTTCTAAAAAAAGTTAACTCAAAAACATTTATACATCTTTTTTTTATCAGCAATTTTTAGTTTAAAAATGTTACTACTTTAGAACTACTTTACAGGACAGAAGAGATTTAAAAGAGTTAAAGGAGTAAACTTTTGCTGATAATTTACTCACCCCCATGTCATCCAAGATGTCCATGTCTTTCTTTCTTCAGTCGAAATGAAATTAAGGTTTTTGATGAAAACATTCCAGGATTTTCTCCATATAATGGACTTCAATGGGAACCAAACGGTTCAAAGTCCAAATGAGAGTTTCAGTACAGCTTTAAAGGGCTTTAAATGACACCAGATGATGAATAAGGGTCTTAAGGGTGAGTAAATTATCAGCAAAAGTTTTTTTTTTTTAAAGTGAACTACTCCTTTAAGACAGTCAAGACCGTAGTTCCATGTCTCAAGTTTATTGAAATTGTCTGTCTGAATATGATGAGAAATATTCAAGTTCTAAGTGAGATCTCCCTTTTGATTGCAAATCGGTGGAGTTTTAGAGACTTTAAGACTCTTGAGTATTTAAGTCTCCATTTGCTGTCTATTTAATCTAATTTGAGTCAAGAAAAAAAAAAAAAGATTTAAAATAGATTTCAAAGTGATTTTTCTTTTCTATGGACAGTCCTAACCTGAAATAATAGGGATGTTGTTGACCCAGTAACATGTTTACTAATATATATTTATATTTATACTTCATTGCACACAATACGACATGGAAATAAAGTTAATCATTTTTCATAATTTACTGAATTTACTCACAATGGGTGCATAGTACATAAGCAAAAAGGTCTAAATGTTCACTACCGTTCAAACGTTTATTATTGCTCACAAGACTGCATTTGTTTGATCAAAACTACAGTAAAATGAGCTGTGAAATACTATTACAATTTAAAGTAACTGTTTTCTTTTTAAATATTTTTAAAAATGTAATTTATAGTAGATTTTTCAGCATTATTTCTCCAGTTCAGTGTCACACGATCCTTCAGAAATCATTCTAATATGCTGATAATATTATCAATGCTGAAAACACTTGTGTATTTATTAGAAACCTTTTTTTATATATATAATATACATGTCTTTACTGTCACGTTTGTTCACTTTAATGCATATTTGCTAAATAAATTTATTAATGTCTGACCCCAAACTTTTGAACAGTAGTGCAATGTGTAGTTGTTTTCTGAATACATTATAATCAAAATACACAAACCTTGAATTGTTCCCCTTTTTAATTCAGAATTAAAACCATTACATTTTAAATGCTACATTTCTGCTGAACTAGACATAGCCCCTTTTTTCATTTCAGAAATCTAGGCACGTTGTTATTAAGCGAGGAGAGGATCTTATAGTTTCTTTTGTGTCTGTAAAAAAGCGCTTCAAAACCCATCATTAAGAGCAATCAGGCTGATAGGTGGCCTATTTTAACCAGTAATCTTGTGCGAAGACGTGTCTGCTGAATACTGGCTAAAACGCATCCCTTTTTTACACTATATTCTGCAGCAATCTAACAGCAGCTCTTGACAAATGGGTCTGACCCTCTGACTGACTCGGTCTCGCCGTTAATGATAAGCTTTGACTTCCTCCCGTCTCTTGCAGGTTGTGGGTGTTTTCATCTGGTTTGGCGTGATGCCGCCACACACCACCGTGGACTACGAGGAGCAGCGGCCACCCAATCCAGAGTTGGCACGTGGCGTCCTGAAGTGTGACATGTCTGATCTGTCGCTCATCTGCTGCCTGAGCTACAGCATCGTGCTGATGGTCACATGCACTGTCTATGCGGTCAAGAGCAGAGGTGTGCCTGAGACTTTCAACGAAGCTAAACCCATCGGCTTCACCATGTATACCACCTGCATCGTCTGGCTGGCGTTTGTGCCTATTTTCTTTGGCACAGCACAGTCCACTGAGAAGGTGAGACGTGCGTTATAATGTGATTGGTAATTAAAGGGATAGTTCACTTTGAAATTTAATTTTTGGTATGTTTTAGCTTACCTCAAGGGCATCCAAGATGTAGGTGTCTTTGTTTCCGCAGTAGTTTCAATTTTGATAATTTTAGGTCAAACCGTTCTTGTCTATCAGTCATATAATGGAGGTCTATGGTCACCACCTCAAAGAACATGCACAGAGAAGTCCAAATTAAACATGATTTAATGACTCGTAAATGTAAGTACACATTGATGGACTAAGACACGAAACGAGCGGTTTGTGTGAGAAAACGTACAGTATTTGTATCGTTTTACCTCTTGTAACCACAGCCCACAACTTTATAAATACTGTTCGTTTTCTCACACAAACCGCTCGTTTCGTGTCTTAGGCCATCAATGTGTACTTACATTTATGTTTAATTTGGACTTCTCTGTGTATGCTCTTTGAGGTGGTGACCATAGACCTGCGTTTAATGACTGGCAGACAACAACGGTTTGACCTAAAAATATCAAAATTGAAAAAACTGCGGAAACAAAGACACCTACATCTTGGATGCCCTTGAGGTAAGCTAAAACATATTAAAAATTTATTTCAAAGTGTCCCTTTTATGTTGTTAAACAAAAATGCGAATCATTTACTCAACATCATGTCGTGCCAATCTTGTGTGATTTTCTTTTTTGCGTGGAACAGACAAGGAGATATTTGCAAGAATGTTCATCCGAAGTACTCTACTGTTCAAAAGTTTGGGGTCAGGTTTTTTTTTTTGTTGTTGTTGAAAGAAATTAATACTTTTACTCAGCGAGGATGCATTTAATTGATAAAAAGTAACAGTAACAACATTTTTAATGTTAAAAATAATGATTTTTTTATTCATCAAATATATCACTGTTTCTACAAAAATATGAATCAACATTTCAACATTAATAATAAGAAATGTTTCTTGAGCAGCAAATCAGCAGATTAGAATGATTTCTGAAGGATCATGTGACACTGAAGACTGGAGTAATGATGCTGAAAATTCAGCTTTTCATCACTGGAATTTTATTTGATTGTATATTCAAATAGACAACATTTTAAATTATAATAAGGTTTACAGTATAACTGATTTTACTGTATTTTTACATAAGCAGTTAAGCATTAAAGCTTTTAAAAAATTGTATCGATCCCAAACTTTTGAATGGTAGAGTATAAAGTGACAAAATGCACTATAAAATTGGTTCGACTGACTTGTACTCTATCTTCTGAAATCTTTTTTTGAGGAAAAAACTGAAATGTAAGTTTTAAATGTTGCTTCTTTGTTGTTTAAATGGTGCTTCTTCACCACAATGCTCAAATCTCATTAGCATATGCACATATTCAAATGTCACTGACGTGTAACCGAACACGATACGCAAGTTTGAACATGGAGGAGTGCAAATGAGACCTTTGGGATGGTTTGAGGTTGAATTTGACCTCATTCCCCATGTCCTTACGAAAAAGCCTCAGAAGTGGATTCCAGTGGTGTTTTAGCATTTTTTCTTCCTGTTGAATATACCGTTTTATGCATATCATGAAAACAAATTCTTTTGCAAATGCTGTTTTACATGGAAGTGTTTTTCGTCATTACCTGGTGGTGTTGCTAGCTGCTTTTTTGTTACCGTTCTGTCGTATACCGTAAGGCTTTTCTTATACCTTCACAATGGGAGTATACAGAAATATTCAGATGTCGTCTTTTCCATCTTCAAAACACAATATATAGAAATGCAACACCATCTCTCTTTGAAACAACTTCCAGTATTTACACCACAGTTCTGCTCCAATCCAGCAACAAAAGAGCAGAGCTTAGTTGCCGTTTAAGTCCTTAAGTAGAAAATTATGTGAAATGAAGTCATTTCAATATGAAGGCATTGAAGTAAGCAACAACCTGCCAGGCTCACGATAACAAGTCCAAGTTGAATTGCTCACAGTTTCTCTTTTGAAGAGGCCTTTGATATGGCAGACATGGAAAGGGATGAGATGAGAAAAAACAACATTTCATTTCTCCCCTTTATCTCCCAAAGACACACCATGACACAGAGACAAAGACTCTTCCGCCCACCAATGAGGTTCCGGGGGTTTGACTGTGGGAGGAGGTTGATAACGGGAGTCTTTGGGAGCCTGAAAGACAATGTCTACCCATCTTAATAAAGCCAGAAGCCTCGTCAGCGGGAATTAGGAATTAGAGCATTAGTTATTGCTGCATTAAACGACCCAGGTAGCTTCCCACTGACATGCCGTTTAATGCGCCGCGCTAATACTATACGTGTCATTTCCATTCCTGGTGAGCACTCTTGGGTGGGCAGGTGCTCTTTTATTTGCCTTTGGCAGCCGCATGTGATGAACATTGTGAATGTTTATATTGATGCATTGCCATGGCCTGTCCAAAAGGAGGATTTTATTACTCAAAGGTAGCGTTTTCATAGCTCAGAAGGCGTTAGATGTTTATTTAAAATGAAAATTCTGTCAGTATTTACTCACCCTCATGTTGTTCCAACCCCTTAACACCTTCGTTCATCTTCGGAACACAAATTAAGATATTTTTGTCC
Organism: Pimephales promelas; assembly: GCF_988280905.1. Taxonomy (NCBI): domain Eukaryota; kingdom Metazoa; phylum Chordata; class Actinopteri; order Cypriniformes; family Leuciscidae; genus Pimephales; species Pimephales promelas. The sequence goes on along the minus strand of NC_142782.1, from coordinate 31,093,869 downwards.
ATACTCCATACTAGTCCATAGGCTTCTTGAGGGATCGAAACTTGCCGGCCTTGAAAAGTTATTAAAGACATCGTTAAAATAGTCCAAGTGACTACAGTGGCTCAATCTTAATTTTATCAAACGTCGAGAACACTTTTTGTGCGCAAAAACAAACAAAAATAACGACTTTATTTCAACTATTCATTTACTTCTCTATGGCCCTCTAGTCAGTTAATGTAGTGTGATAGCGACATCACACGTAGGCCGACGCTGGTCATGTGTGTGATGCGTGTGACGTACAACAACAGAAGCTTACATTGTTAAACTAGCAACCTGACTCGAGGCAGGCAGTAGTTGAAATAAGTGTTCTCGTCGTTTGATAAAGTTAAGATTGAGCCACTGTAGTCACTTGGACTATTTTAACGATGTCTTTAATAACTTTTCGAGGCCGGCAAGTTTCAATCCCTCAAGAAGCCTATGGACTAGTATGGAGGACTGATCCAGCTCTCAGATTTCATCAAAAATATCTTAATGTCTTACGGGGTTGGGACAACATGAGGGTGAGTAAATACTGACAGAATTTTCATTTTTGGGTGAACTATCCCTTTAAGCATCGCATTTGATTTGATGTTTCTTCTGTTCATTTTAGAAAAACAAATGATAGAGTATATAGAGCGATACAATTAATACACCATTTGTAAGTTTGGGGTTGGCAAGATTTTTGAAAACATGAATACTTTTATTCAGCAAGGATTCTGAAATTGATCAAAGTGAAAATATTTATATTTGAAATAAATTTATAACTTTCTATTCATGAAGGAATGCTGGAAAAAAACAGTCACGGTTTCCACAAAAATGTGAAATAGTGTTTTTAACATTGATATTAATAAGAAATGTTTCTTGAGCACCAAATTCAACTTTGCTTAATGAGTAAATTACATATATTAAAATAGAAAACTGATGTAATGATTATTTTACAGTATTAATGTTTTTACTGTATTTTTGATCAAATAAATGCAGCCTTGGTGAGCAGAAGAGACTTCTTTCAAAAACATTGAATGGTAGTGTATCATAAATATTTTAATTAATAATTATAATCATAAAGTAATTTGTTTTTGTTATAATTATGGTGAATTATTTCTTTGTTTTTAAAATGTGTAAAAAAACAAACACATTATTTAACTTAAAGTATATCATTTGGTCTTGGAAGAAGCTGATGAGAAATGTTTGAGTCTGTTTTGGTTTCCTGTGCTGCTTTTCCTGATTTCTGTTTGCTAGTTAGTTTTTTATGGTTTGTTATTGGATTATGTTCACCTGTTGTTCATTTAGTTATCTCTGTGTATTTATACCCTTCCTCTGTTCATTGTTCTGTGTCGTCTTAGTGTTCCTCGGTTGTTGTTTATAGCTTTCCTGTGTTCTCCTGCGTTCCTTCAAAAGCTTATTCTAGTAATTCTCCTGTGTTGTGCGATTTGTGCAACCAAGCGTGACAATATTGAAATTACTTTTGAATTTTGCAACTTAGCTTAGCTAGTCTTAGCATTGTTGAGATCTCTTCTAAAGCTCGGAGATCTGTTTGTCAGAAAAAATCAAGAAGAAAAAGAAAACAAAACTCTCCATTTCCTCCCCATTTAATCTTATGTCTAAAGGGATAGTTCACCCTCATGCCATCCTTAATGTATATGACTTTCTTTCTTCAGAAACAATATTTTTTATGAAAATAATCCATCTCTGTGAGTCCATATAATGGCTGCGAACTCAGTTGACGCTTGAGCACACAGATCGTGACAGTAATCCATATTACCCCAGTGGATGAATCAATGTCTCTTTATCTGAAGAAAGTAAGTCATATACATCGGGGATGGCATGAGGGATGAGTAAATGATGAGAGAATTTTCATTTTTTTCAGTGAACTAGTCATTTAAAGTGGTCTCGGTTGTGCTCAAACGTGATATATAACTCTATCCTGTGATCTATAACTCTTGGCATTCCATTTCCTGTGTTTGATCCAGATGTTCATCCAGACGACCACGCTGACCGTGTCCATGAGTCTGAGTGCCTCCGTCTCTCTGGGGATGCTCTACATACCGAAAGTCTACGTCATCATCTTCCACCCGGAGCAGAACGTACAGAAGCGCAAGCGCAGCTTCAAGGCCGTGGTGCAAGCCGCCACCATGTCCTCACGCCTCTCGCAGAAATCCATCAACGACAAGCAGAACGGAGAGACCAAGATCGAGCCAGACAGGTCACAGTAGCAGGTAACAGCCTCTCTCAGACCCTCGGAAAAGTGCATGGAGTCTGCTCTGAATCTCACGAGATGCCATTAAAGCCTGGAAGAATGACACAAATACTGTAAATCAACCTGTCGAAATGACATAAAATCACTCTTTTAAAAATAAAGGCTCCAATTAGAACCAAAAAGGTCATACGACTGGTAACACTTTACAATAAGGTCTCATTTGTTAAGGGAAACTAAACCCTAAATCAACTTTTTTTAGTTAATGATCTGTAAGAATGGGGCTTTATTAGTGCTGATCATCGATTCGAGTAACTTTTTTTGGGTACAAAGTGTTTTAAATCTACAATATATGGTGTAAAAACATCTGAGTGCTGCCCTCTTCAGTTTGAACGGTGGCAACTGCAGTTGTCTGTTTAGTACAGTGGTCAGGAATCAGGATGGTAACGGAATAGAGGTAGAAATGGGCTTCTCCACACAGCTCGGAGTTAAGACCGCAGTTTGAGCCAGCGGCTTGAATTGATATGGCCCTGTGTCCACCATAGACAGTGGGGTGTCCACAGACAATTCACCCTCCTCCACTTCAAGAAAAGTCCTCGACTTCAAATGACCGAGTCGAAAAGAAATTAAGGTTTTTGATGAAAACATTCCAGCATTTTCCTCCATATAATGGACTTCAGTGGGACCAAACGGTTCAAGGTCCAAAAGACCGTTTCAGTTCAAACTGTTCAAAAGCTTTAAACGATTCCAGACGAATAAGGGTCTTATCAAGCGAAACGATCGCTCATTAAAAAAACAAAAAACAAAAAACAAAGTTTAAGTGCTCTTGATGCACGTTTGTGACTCTCCTGTCAAAATTAACAAATCTTTTTCCGAGTCAATTCGTTCGTTTCTTTCGTTGAATGAAGCAAATGACTCGGGAAAAGATTCGTTCATTTTGATGAACGAGTTCGAACAGGAGAGTCGCGAACGTGCGTCACAGAACAGAGCAAGGCGAGCATTTGAACTTATAAAACTTCAACTTTGTTATTTATTTATTAAATGAGCGATCGTTTCACTTGATAAGACCCTTATTCATCGTCTGGATATCTTGGATGACATGGGGGTGAGTAAATTATCAGTAAAAGTTTTTTTTAAAAGTGAACTACTCTTTTAACTAATGCTAACAAATGCAACATTTGTTTTTAATAATGTATTAGTAAATGTTGAGATTAACACTAAGATTAATAAATGTCTTCTGACGTCACACTGTGGACGAGTAACGTTATGGATGTCCACCGCAGAGCCCTTTTTTTAAACCGGCGTCTATTAAAAATAGAGAACCGAGTCATTTCTAGAGACTAGAATATTATAGTCCGATCATTCTTGCAACCAGCAACACATAACCACCAATCAACTGCATAGCAATGCACTAAAAACATTTAGAACACTGTAATCATAAAGCCCTACTATAGCATTGTGTTTTTATACTGTGTTTAGATTCTGCTGCGAATTCATTTTTGCTGAAAAGAGAAAACTGAAATTTTATGGCCTTTGAATGACTTACACCAGGAGATCTGCTGAGAAATACTGCTCCGTAATATATTTCATTGCAATAAACTGTCCTCAAAGCTTCCAGGATGGGATTGTTAGGGAACTCGATGCTTTAAATCCAATATTTAAGGTACCCTGAATCTTTTTACGTGAGTTGAAATGAGTGCCCCCTCACATTTTTATATCCATAACATCTCCCTCTATGCTTTTGGGTTTATTTTCCACTTGTTCTCTATCTCTGCAAGCACACATTTGCTTCCTCAACACATGCGGTTTGAAGCAGCACATCTCATTACTTTCATATTACTCAGCTTTTGGAAGCAAAAAATCAGTAAGCCTGCACGAAATTCTTGAAATCATGCTTGTTGATATGGATATTTCTCAGCATTGCAACAATATTTGGGTGCACAAGCGAAGAAACTGGAAGTAGAAAATAAATTATGAAAAGCATGTGGATAGAACTATATTGAATTTGATTAATTTATGAACGCATTTATTAATAAAACAAATGCTAAATGATTCTATTTTATAGTATGAGTGCTCTTTTTCTCCTCTCTCTCGTCCCTTAGGTACTGAGATATAGACCTTATATAATTATGCCATGTGACAATTAGTCCCAGTGTCACTTTTCCTTTCTCTTTTACATTTTTGCCAACTGTTTGGGGTCGGTGAGATGATTAAAATGTCAAAAATACAGGGAAATATTATTAAAATATCTGTTTGAAAATATTTGAAAATTGAATTTATTCCTATGATGAAAAGCTGAATTTTCAGGATCATTACTCCAGTCTTCAGTGTCACATGATCCTTCAAAAATCATTCTAATATCATGATTTGCTGCTCAGAAAACATTTCTCAAATTGTCAGTGTTGAAAACTGCTTTTATTTTTGTGGAAACCTTGATACACTTTTTTTTCCCCAGGATTCTTTGATGAATAGAAAGTTCAAAAGAACACTATTCATTTAAAATATAAATCTTTTGCTACATTATTAACGTCTTTACTGTCACTTTTGATACATTGAATGTGCCCTTGCAAAATTAAAGTGCTAGTATTTGCATTTTTAAAGCTGGTTAAAAGGAGACACCAGTTTTGTTTCGCGGTACAATAACAGATTGGTATTCCCTGACCGCAACTGTGTGTGGTTCAGTCATTGCAGAAACAACTGCTTATGCACATCATCAGCTCGACAATTGATTGACAGTCATAAACAGTGATGTGTTTGCTGTTAGCTGCAGTGATCCCTGAAGAGGAGAGTTAGCATTGTCTCACACTTGCTCTAACGCTCCTGCGCCGTCAAACAAGAGATTTCACCCCCGGCTACTACAGACACACAGTTTCTCATGTCAGTGCAGGGTAGATCACTGGACACAAGCCATCAAACAACTGCCCTCATTGTATATATTTACAGACTCTTGCATCTTCTGTTATTTGATCGATTATATTTCATAAACTGTTACTATTATTCATACTGAAGGTCAGTGTTGGGGAAAGTTACTTTTAAAAGTATATTGCGTTACTCTATTAAAAACATAGTTACTTTTTATATTATGGAAAGTGATATGTTACTTTTGTGGTCCTTTTCCTCACCTGCACTCTTAGAAGAAAAGGTTCTATCAGCGCTATGTATTTGGAACCCCTAAAAGGTTCTATACAGAACCCTTGGTAACACTTTACAATAAGGTTCATTAGTTAACATTAGTTAATGTATTTACTAACATGCACTAACCATGAGAAATACATTTGTTACGGCATTTGTTCATCTTTGTTGATGTTAGTTCATGAAAATACAGCTGTTTATTGTTTGTTCATGTTAGTTCACGGTGCATTAACTAATGTTAACAAGATTTTAATCAAGTATTAGTAAATGTTGAAAATAACATTAACAAAGATTAACAAATGCTGTATATGTGCTATTCATTATTAGTTCATATTAACTAATGCAGTTAACTTATGTTAACTAACGAACCTTATTGTAAAGTGTTACCGAACCGTTTTTAAGGGTTCAATAATAAGAACCAGTTCTTTGTAGCCAGAAAAAAAGGTTCTATATGGAACTTTTGGGTTCATTCATTATCATTTGTTTTGTCCTTTCCGGATTAAATATTTCATATTATTGACAAAAATCGAGACCCTAAAATATATTTATGAATGCATGTGAATGATCACAAAATTCAAGATATGGGGGTTCGAAAATGTATATATTTCATCACACGAAGTGTGCCATTTCAGCTTTTCTCCTCCAAAAATCAGCATGATTAAAATGTGATATTAAGTTACTACAACAGTTTCATAAACAATAATTTAATTACAACTACTAAATGTTGCAGAATAATGTAATATATGAATGAATAATAGCCTATAAAGAACCTTTGTGCCAAAAGGGTTCTTTCTTGTCATTATAAAACCTTTTTTAGCATAAAATGTTCTTTGGAGTTGAGTAAAGAACCCTATGCTTCATATACAGAACCCCGATGAACCCTTTTTTCTAAGAGTGTGGGCTGGCCTTGCTTGTTTTTTTATAGCTTAATAAATGTTTTACTTATTTCCAATGGCTAATTTAAAGGCACTTTCACACCAAAAGTGTCGGTGAGTTATGCATGGGCAAAATGTACTATTCAGATTTGCCATTGTTATCCTACTACGATTGAAAGTGATGGTATAAAAATGAATCGCACGTAACGGACGTCATCTCTTAGAAATATTTCTTCTGCCTGAGGCACAATTTTGAGAGTATTCCCTTACTGCTATCAAAATGGCCTATTCTAACTGCCACACTGCATTCATGGGAAATGTGACCGAAACCCTCCAGGACTTGAGTAATACAGGAAAAACACCCACATATACCTCAAGAAGTGTGTGTGTGTTTTGTTTTTTTGTTAAAGGAGCATCCAGCAGAGTGATGTTCTAACAGTGCAGATCTATTCAGAGCAGACACACTAGATGTGATGGCACATCTTGCTTTCTCTCCCGATCTGTCATTCGTGGGTGTTGGCTTTCAACAAGAGGAAGTTGTTAAAGAGAGATAAACAACATGTCAGCAAGTCACACTTTTCATGTCCATAGTTGCTGCTTTACCATTTGTGCCCATATCTATCTATCTATCTATCTATCTATCTATCTATCTATCTATCTATCTATCTATCTATCTATCTATCTATCTATCTATCTATCTATCTATCTATCTATCTATCTATCTATCTATCTATCTCTGTCTGTCGCATATTGCATATATTGGATATATTTCTTCAATATCGTGCAGCCCTAATATACTGTATATACACACACACACACACACACACACACACATACAGTATATATACAGTATTAAAATAAATAATAAAAGGATCACATGACACTCTGCAACACTGGGGTAATGATGATGAAAATTCAGCTTTGCCATCACAGGAATAAATTACCTTCTAAATATATTCAAATAGAAAACAGTTATTTTAAATGGTAATAATATTTCACAATATTACTGTTTTTACTGTGTTTATGATCAAATAAATGCAGCTTTGGTGAGCATTCAAAAATGTTTGATCAGAACCAGCATGCATTTTTCAATATATGATTATATATGACATATATATATATATATATATATATATGACATATATATGACTTTTTTATATGACATATATATTACTTTTTTGTCATATATATATATATATATGATATGTCATATATACATATATATGACTGTTCTTCATGCTGCTTAGTTTGAGGCTATTTTTTATTTTATTTTTTTCAGACAGTTTGTCTCTGCTTTGATGTGAAGTCTGTGTAGCAACGCTTTAAAAAGCACAAGCTCAAATGAAGTCCCAACCTACTTTTTTTTTGCTGAGTGTTGCTGAGTTTCTCATATTCACAGATCTGTCTTTATACTTACAGATGACCCTTGGAACAGCTGTGTGGATCTCAAATCACTGAGGAACGGGGTCAAAGGGAGAGTTTTGCTGTGTTGTATTTTGTGATGCCAGGTGAGGAAGTTAATAAATCCGAAGTTACTGACTGTGTGAAGAGCAAACTGCTAACACTGCGAACAGAAAATACTTTACTGAGCATCTCTGTCGAACACTTGAAATACTTCATAGATAGAATGTGTCCAAAAGCCTTTCTCGTCTAGAAGATTTTGGGCGATTTGGAAAAATCTATTGTCCCATTTTTACCACAGAACGTGCTTATTGTGTGGTCATTGTGTTAAGGTTTTAGCATGAGATGTTTACAGTGGACGTGCATGCAGTGACTGAGGAAAAACCCAATGAAAGACCACCAGACTGAAGAAAAACTCTCCTCACCTTTAACCGTACAGCAAAGTCACTGCTTTATCGTCTCCGACTGTGTCATAATACACTATTTTATTTTAGGTTGTATGCTCAAAGAATGAATTAGACACAGTTGTTTATCTTATATATCTCATATTTATTTTAACAATTCTAACTAGATGTTAAAAATTTTATTTCGTTTTTATTTTCATATCATGTATGTATTTATTCAATGATGGATCTCCTTGGCCAAAGACATGTTGGTGCTTTTATAGAAAAGATTTCAGAACTGAATATCAATGCACCGTATTAAAGAATAATGTACAGTTTGACTTGTTAAACATTATAAATAGAGGACTCTTGAGTTTTAATGGATGTACGTATTATTTTGTGTGTTCTGAAGCGGTTGTTTTGTGTTTTTGACTGACAACATGCATGGGAAACTCTATCTGAACAGTCTTATTGTGTTACATGAGTAAACATGACTGCTGTGTGTTTTGCCCACGTCACATTAAAGAAATGTCAGATTACGTCTTTCAGTTTTTTACTTGGGATGTAAATATATTCTGCTGGGTTCATAATGCTCTACATTGCTTGAGTACATGCAACACTGGCAGTGTCTAAAAATGAAGATGTCATATTTGAAGCAGTATTGATGTTGAACTGTACAATCCATAACAGAAAGAGCCAAACAATCTATTGTAATTAAAATGAATGCTGATGTCAGAAAGCCACAATAATTCTTTTATGAAATAACAACAGTGGTTCGCGCTGCTGAGACTCTTTCTTAGTTCAGTGTTTCTGTTCTCAAAAATCCGTCAATAAAGCCCTACAGCAAGATGTTTGATACATGGAAAATAATGTGTTCGGTGTGTTCCTTCCACGCACGACTGAGGACAAAAGAAATGTTTTAATTTAGTTTTCTTTGCACATCCACATTTGTACACTTTCTATAAATTATATTGTTTAAGAGATATTTCATCCAAAATGAACACTGTCATTATCTACGCACCCTCATGTGATTCCAAACCAATATTCTGTTATTCTTTTTCATGGAAAACAACAGGAGAATCTTTACACAAACCAATCCAGTTCACAAACCATACCATCTGAATGATTCATTGACAGCTCACAATGCTTAATAAATGATTGTATTACTTCAGAAAACTTAGAATTTAGTGCACAAATCATATGAATTTCCTTTATGATTTTTTATTATGCTTTTCCTTTTTGGAGCTTGAAAGCTCAAGTTCCCATTCATTGGGATTGGACGGAAAAGAGTGACTTTTCATTATTTGGGTGAACTGTTCCTTTAACAATATCCCAGCTAACAAAAATATGTTCTAACGGTTTGCCAATGTTAATATTAAAGCTACACCGTGTAACTCTTTTAGTTTATTCTTAGCTAAAAACACTTAGTTCTTTCAAGAAAAGATGTGGAACATGTGTTACCCCATGTTTCAGTGATTTCACACAGGATTATTCAGTGATTATTCACTTCACAAAGACGAGACCGGACAAAGAACTGAACGAAATAGGGAGGATACACAGACTCAATGAGGTAATTCAACAAACGACAGGTTAACGTAATCATTAATCAAACACACTAGGGCCCCTAGTCACCCCCATTCCCTTAAATAGGGCACTATTTGAGGGGACAGCCATTTGTAGTGTCTGAAACCATAGTGGACGTTTTCAAGAGCAAACTATTGAAATAAAGTGTTACCGACTAGCATGCATTTTTCGTCTTCATGCACTCTATACAGCCACCCATGACACTTGAACAATAGCCAAAGTTTTGAGAACATGCCTTTTAGCTGGGTTTAAGTTACATCTTAAATATACATCTAAAGTATTGTTCTATTAAGACTAGAGAAAAAAAAAAAACACTTATAATAATTCATGCTAACACTTAGGAGTCCAAGTTCTCATGCATTTTGCATGGACTCCTATATTGCATTGTCACATGCAATGCACAAACCACTTTACTTAGGTATAAATATTAATGTGCATTAAAGAGAATCATTCTGCCCTATTTACATAAGTGCTCAAATCATGTGTGACAGTATGTAGCCTAGGTGAAAAAACACCTAATGGACCTGTAAGATGGTGGATCTTGTCATCTTGTAGACTGCAAGTGCAACTATGATCTCTTTTTGTTGACGAGGAACCATTAGGCCATTGCCAGCTCAGTTTACTCAGTCTGAGCGCCTTAACACTAAACCCAGATGACAGACATGTGTGATAGATGTGAAGAAATGATGACATCTGATGAGAGAGCAATAGAAGACTGAACACAGACTGCTACTGAAAGGTTCTACAGAGAACATTCACCAAATTATCAGCTGCTCACAAATCAATCAGTCGTCAGTCAGAAATATGATAGGCTATATCAGGAATTATGACGATGACACATTTGCTGGCCTAAAGATTCGGGAGCAATGAGAAATTCAAGTTGTTTTTGTGCCAGAAAAGAATGAAATAACATACATTTTGTATTTCCATTGTATTAAAGAGACTCCGAGAATGCGTGTTCTCAAAGCCACTTGTCCAGTCTACACAACAATTTTACTGTCAACACGACCAGAGGACCAACTGTATCACTTTAGAATCACCATAATCAGGAAGGAAAGAAACATCAGGCCATTTTAGTTTACATTGTTTTTAAATTACTTTATTAAAAAATCTCTAAAACGTTTACGGCACAGTTTAACAGTTTTAATCAGATTAAAATCTCCTTGATTAAAAAAAAATATCTATATCAGGCGAGTTTGGGTTGCCGATATTAGTTCTGTGACTGTGATTTTTGACAAACACTGCCATCTTGTGTCATTTGCATTGTCCTACAGCTAAAACTTTAACCCTCGGTTTCACAAACAAGGTTTACTGTAAAACTAGTCCCAGATTAAAATGCATGAGAAGAGAACTGAAAGCAACTTGTACTGATATATCTTAAAATAAAATTCAGTAATGTTTTTTTTTTTCCTAAGGCATGTTCATAAAAGCTACTTAAAGGAATAGTGACCCACAAATGCAATTTTTGTCATCATTTAGCTACTCACCCTCGTTCTGTTCCACACCTGAATGAGTTTCTTTCTGCTGTTGAACACAAAAGAAGATTTTAAATAATGTTATTTCTGTAGGCCTAATATTAATATTTTAAAGATAGTATTTCTGTTGGTAATCAAACAGTTAGCCATTGACCATAGTATGTTTTTTTATAGAAGTCAATGGCTACCCTCAACTGGTTGATTACCAACAGAAATACTATCCCTTTAACTAAGGTTAATTTAATTAAGGCCTAATCCTCAATCTCAACCCTGTTTGTGAACAGGCCTAGGATACTTAGATAAACTAATCCTGGATTTCCACATTTAATAATTTTATTGATAATCACTAACCCCACCAAAAACTGCTGAAACTTTTAACTGTTATTTATGTCCCCATAAACCAGCTAAAACCTATTATTATTATTATTATAATATCACAATCTAATTATAATATTGCAACACAGATTCGTACAGTATTTACAGTCCATGTGCTTTGCATTACAATGGTCTACATGCATTCAACTAATACAGATATGTGAAAAACAACCAAATTACCTCATTCCATCATTCCTGTAATCAGATAATATATATTTTAATCAATACACAGTAATGTATAAATAAATTACTGCTGTCAAATCGATTAATCACGATTCATCACATCTAACATAAACGTTTTCGTGTATCTGTGTATATATGAAGAGTTCAGATGCAAAGCCTCTTAGTGCCATTTGAAATTTTCTTCTAAAATGATCATTTTTATCAAGCTTGTATATTTAAGTTCAGTAATTTCACTTAAATGGCAATGAAGATTACCTATTAATTGCCATTTAAGTGAAATTACTGAACTTAAATATACAAGCTTGATAAAAATGACCATTCTAGAAGAAAATTTTAAATGGCATTTAGAGGCTTTTGCATCTGAACTCTTTATATATATATATATATATATATATATATATATATATATATATATATATATATATATATATTATATTATTATATAATCGATTTGAAAGCACTAAAATAAATACAATATATTACATTACAAATGACAGAATTCAATAAAGGACAACATTAATATGAAAACATAAGTTCAGTGTAAATGTTATGAAAATGGTAAGGTATTTATCGCATTGATACTTTATTTATCTATTTATTTGGTTCAAACTCTAATTTCTCTCTTCCATCACACACACCCTCTCGCCCCTGAAGGTCCGCCCACTTTAGCAAGACGCCGGAAGTTGTCATTCTAACCGCTTCCTACTTCCTGCGTCAAAACATTCCGGTGTGTCTATGCGGCTCTAACGCTTTTTTTCCGGATTTTATGAGTGATTATGGCTGCGAACTGCAGCACCGGTTCGGCTACGGAGCCTCCGGGACTAGAGACCCAGTGGCGGGAGATCGACAACCTGAACCAGCAGCAGCTCCGGGCCGGAGACAGCTGGTAAGAGAAACTTCAGCCTAGAAAACAAACAAACAAACATTCACAAAACAACAACAACACAGATAAAGCTCTAACATAACTCTATAAAACTGATAACATGTTTGGGTTTGTGTGGTTTGAGGGTTTTCAGGTTCAGTAGTAGCCTTGTCAGTATGATTGAGAGAGTTCAAAATGATTTAAAGATCAAATAAGCGAAACTAATATACAGGTGGGGTTTCACTTCAGGCCTGATAGATCTGTTTACCTGGTAAACAGCTTCCTGAGGATAATTAAATGTTGACATCTTGGTTGTCTGACCACATTCCCAACTCTATCTCCTTTAAACTGTTTCATTTCATTCTGCAAGTGTATTAACACGCTTGCTTTAAGTTTCACTTCCATCTCTGGAGGGTATGTCAGTCTGTTATGGGAAAGTTACTTTCGGTTTGTACTCCTTCCTTGGACAAGAAAGGCAGATCAGCCATAAATTCATTCTCGTCCTGAAAGACAGATGGCAAGTGTTTGGTGTCTTAATCCGTGTCTTTCACTGGTGCCCTGTGCGGTTAACATTAAACAGATTTGTCCTAAAGCTCATTAAATGATGTTGGACTGATATAAACAAGCAGTGCGGAATGTGTGACAGGTGCAATTTGTCTTGTGCTGCAGGTATTTGTTGGACAAGAGATGGTTTGATCAGTGGAAAGAGTATGTGCACACCGGGGATCAAAATTCCTCCTCTTATCCCGGAAAGATTGATAACACCGAGCTCTTTGAAGGTAAGTTTTGCTATTCTGAGATCAAACCATGAAATATAAATATATCTTTAAATGATTCATCTGTGCACATCATTATTTAAAATAAGTAAATATTTGCCCTGAATTGGAGTTACCTGTCAATCACATGATATCGACCAATATCATATAACAACCATTAAAATTATCCTGATGTACGAAATCAAGTCGCGTCCTACTTTATTTTCACAATATCTCACAATATGGAAAACAAAAAAGAATATCGCAACTTCCGTTTCATGTTGATTTTTAGAGCAAGATACCATAGTTGCCCCATAAAAATGTTTAATGTCTCATTCTGTTTAAATCTGTTCCCTTAAAGGAGAACTCGGGTCAGTTTTAACATTGAGCTCATTTTTTTGTACATTTGGAGTGCTGTCAGTATAGACAAAAACGACAAAAATCGGTGTTGTCTACACCGTGTTATCGTCTTTTTACGATTCGCACCCTGTTGACTTCAATGGGGCATGTTCTAAACCTGCTTTTAGCCTCTTAACATCCTTGATTTGTCATTACGAGTGCACAGCCATGTGAGCGGTGTTATTAAGAGTGATCTCGGTCAATCTGACTGCAGTAGATGTGAAAGATATGAATAAAAATAATATTAATTCAGCCAGCGCACATACCTCTATTTGCTTCCTGTTTTCAGTCGAAGCCCACAGTAGTCAATTGTCGATCTCACGCACGTGATCATTAGCGAATATCATCTCAAACCTCCTCCGTGTGTTCAACGTCTGATTCGGATGAACTATCCATTTGAGCTGATGTTCTCAGAGCACCACACAGTGGCTTCTGGAACAAATCGCCTACCCTGCCTTTAATAACTGTGGTTGAAGAATATGTTTGAAATACTGTGTATGCTTTTTGTAGATTTGGATTCCTACCACCTGAAAGAGAGGCTGTCGGAGAATGAGGACTTCATCCTGGTCCCGTCAGAAGCCTGGCAAAAACTCTTGTCTTGGTATGACTTGATGGATGATCAGCCTCCTTTGGAACGAAAGGTAGTGTTAAGTTAACCAGACTGTTGACTTTCATTTGTATTGGAGTCAGTCCAATTAGGCAGTGGTTGCCTTGCCATTAACTGAAGATGATGTGAAAGTCTTCATCTTTCTCTTTCCAGGTTGTTGATCTTCCCAGCACTGTTAAAGTAGAGGTCTACCCTGTGGAGGTCTACCTCTGTCTCTCTAGTAACTTGGAAAATACCGTAGCTGGACAGTTCAGTCGAGCAGACAAGATACGTAAGTAACGGCTGTTAATGTATAGACTAGTTTCATAGTAAGCGGCTTTTGGTTTGTAAAATCACTGCAATGAACATCGGGATTAGAGCTATTGTTTTGAATAAGTAATGAATAAAAAACAAACAAATAATAATACATTCAGGTTTGATAATAGTTCAGTTCACTTCATTCTTTGTATCGAGCTCAATTTGTGACGTTTAGATCTGTGTGAATATGTTTTGTTAGACAAATTCACAGAGTTCACCAAACTTAAAAAAGAAACTTCTTTGCATGTGCTTTTTTTCCTCTCATGCATATGGGTGGCACAGATCTAGTGTTCATCCATTGTTGTACCATTTAAAACATTTTTTTTTTGTAGTAAAATTGCAGTGGCTTGTACTATGATCTTTATTTAAGTTAACTCTTCATGGTTTGATATTTTCTTTGTTGAATGACATTCATACACTACCATTCAAAAGTTTGAAGTCATGAATAGAATATTCTAAAGAACCACATTTACTTGAAATAGATTTTATTTGTAACATTACAAATGTCTTTACTGTCATTTTTGCTCAATTGAATCCATCTTTGCTGAATAAAGTATTTATTTATACTTAAAAACCTCAAACTTTTGAACATTAGTCTATGTTATTAAGTATAATGCTTATTTTATTATTGCATGCTCATGTTATATGTTATATTATTTCTGCTCATACTAACTCATAGCTATAAACAATGAATTATGCCTGATAAACAGTTTCTAAATGTCTTCTTCAAAGCATCAAAGGTTTAGCTCAAGCTCTGGATTGCCACTTGTTTTACAGAATGCTATTTTTACAGATCTAGTTTATATTTGGCATGCAATTGCGTTTTGTAAACCGATGTGTGAAACCCCTCAGGACTTTGGCAGCTGAGCTGCAGATCTCTAAATGTGTGTAAATCACTATCATGTGTATAAATGTGTATGTGTGTAAATGTCTATCATGTGTTTCATAGACTCTATACATCAAAAGATACGGCAGCATTTTACTGTGTCAGAGACTGCTGAGAGCCGACTGTGGATGAGGAGTACGGATACAAGCTCAGAAAGGCTACGCAACCTTAACATGACTGTCCTAGACGCCTGCCTCAGTTCCGGCATGGTAAAATACACACCTATATTCTCCTTAACTCTGATCATCCATCATATTACTGTAAATGTCACCAAACGGTTATGCAATAAGCACTGCTGGTAACCTCGCCCGGTTGGTTTGGTTTGTCATATAGACAAACTTTTCTTTTAGCACTTAAAAAAGGATGAAGAATGCTTTGTCATGGGCCACCCTGCTTGTGTCTGTGGGTGTGTTGTGTCTTAACATGTTCTACCCACTCCACAGACAGTGATTATGGAGATCAGGAATGTGGATGGTACGTGGCCCACATCTAGGCCTCAGATCATGTGAGTATTAAGGCACAAGCTTCCTTCTCTCATGCATTAGCACAAGTTCCCTTTCTGTTTTTGTTTAGGTAAATGGAAAGTCACGTGTTTAAAGCACAAAACACACAGTCATCCAAACAGGTTTCATCAGCCGCATTTATTTAAATCTGTAACTAGTAGGTTAGACGCTTCAAAAATGGAAAGGAAAATGGGATCAGTATAGCACCAATAAACTTAAGATCAATTTCGTATTTTGGGATCATATTATCTCCAGAGTGACAACGATCGTCTTACATGCCCCTTATGCCAGAGTCCATGGTTTAAGTCCTCTAGGGCTCTACTTTTCGATTCATTCTTATTAAAATATTTTTAATAAAGTGTGGGCAGATTTAGTGTTAGATTTTTTTTTAATTAAAATAAATCAAAACCTTTTATAATAAGTCTTTTAATTGGTTGGTTATATAAAGGTTTGATTTTTTTTAACTTGTTCAATTTTCCACTTGTTTCTAACCATGAATATAGCCATGGTGCTAAATTATAAACAGACAAACAACTGTAGTAGGTTGCAAAGGAGATTTTCCTCAGTGCAGATCAGTTAAAAAAAATATATGGGACATGGTTTTAAAGAGGTCATATCATGAGGAATCAATTTTTATATGATTTTTCTGGGGAATTAAGGAGCTTAATTTGCTATTCATCCCCTGTTAAAAAAAGAATTATTTAAAAAATATTGAAAATAAGCTGCAAAAATCACTTGATTTGCACTGCCTCAACCTTATATTGCAATGCTGTATTTGGTTTCACTTTATTTGGATAGTCCACTTTAGACATTCTGCTTACTATACTTTGCAAGTACATGTCAACTAACTTTTATTAATTTGCAACTACATACCAACTAAATCTCATTAGAGTGTTGGTAGACTGTTAGGGTTAGTAAAATAAGTTGACGTACTTATAGTTAGTTTCACTTCACAATATTTCACGTGAACTATTGAAATAAATTGTTACCCTCTATTTCATGTGACAGTCACATGTTGTGTCTTGAGACAGTCATATATATATATATATATATATATATGAAGAGTTCAGATGCAAAAGCCTCTAAATGCCATTTGAAATTTTCTTCTTTAAAAATTTACTTCTTTGGTAATTATCATTGCCATTTAAGTGAAATCACTGAACTTAAATATACAAGCTTGATAAAAATGATCATTCTAGAAGAAAATTTCAAATGGCACTTAGAGGCTTTTGCATCTGAACTCTTCATATATATATATATATATATATTACTATTTTTATATAATGCATACTATAAATTTTGATCAGCTAAAAGTAGCAGATGGCATTTACATTGAATTACATTGAAAGGTAATCAAACCTAGCCTATTCTAGTCATCAAAGAGAGAGGGGAAAATAGTCATATAAAGATAAATTATGATGGTTTCTCTTCAGAAAGCTTAAAAAAACCTCAGAAAGAATTAAAAACCTAGCATTTTCGTAGAGAAATTTGAAATCAAAAGTTGGTATGTGTCTATCATAACCAGAAATGCTCTTTAGATGGGCAGTTCACTGGGCTTTGAAACATAACTGTGATTTTATTGAATATTTGGAATTAATATTGAATTTTATGTCTCCAGGCGGAACTCTGCTGACGAGGACTCGTATCGAGGGTCTCCTGGAGTGTGTGGACTCACGAACCTGGGCAACACCTGCTTCATGAACTCAGCTTTACAGGTCAGAGGCCATGAACTGTTGAACACACAGTCTTATATCTTTTGCAAAAATATCTATAAGGCTCTTCTTAAAATGAAGTGTGCATTTTTCCCCATAGTGTCTGAGTAACACGCCGCCACTGACGGAGTACTTCCTGATGAACTTGTATCTGGAGGAGCTGAACTTCACTAACCCTTTGGGCATGAAGGGTGAAATTGCAGAAGCCTACGCAGATGTCATCAAACAGATGTGGTCAGGGAGGCACTATTCTGTGGTTCCTCGGGTATTTAAGGTAACGTAATTGTAGTGATCACTCTGCATTAGCATTTTTAGTGCAAAGCTGAAATCATTTTGTCCATTTCAAATCTGGTTTGCAACAATTCCCAGTCCGTTTTAAGGTAATCTTATTAATTAAGGTAAATCAAAAAATCTTAATATGCAAAAAACAACTATAAACAATAACATTACAATAAGACGTTACAATAACGTGTTCACCATTCAAAATAATTGTTTTTTGAATGTATTAAGTGTAATATATTCCTATGATGCAAAGTTGAATTTTCAGCATCATTACTCCAGCCTTCAGTGTCAAATGATCCTTCAGAAATCAATATGCCAATTTGCTGCTCAAGAAGCGATGTTGAAAACTGCTGCTGAATATTTTTATGCAAACTGTGATACATTTTTATTCAGGATTCGTGAATAGAAAGTTCAGAAGAACAGCATTTATTTGAAACAAAAATCTTCTGTAACGGTTTAAATGTCTTTACTGTCACTTTTGATCAGTTGAAGTAATTTATTATTGGCCATAAACATGGTAATTATGTTTGTTTGAGTTTTGTTTTTAGTTAATTCTCAATTAGTTGTGCAGAAACCAACCAGCTTAGCTTTTGTGTGTCTGCAGACCAAGGTTGGCCACTTTGCGTCACAGTTTCTGGGATATCAGCAACACGACTCTCAGGAGCTGCTGTCTTTCCTGTTGGACGGTCTTCATGAAGACCTCAACCGGGTCAAAAAGAAGGAGTATATTGAACTCAAGGATGCTGATGGAAGACCTGACCAGGTGCTTTTTACACATGAACACTCGAGTACACGAAGAACAACTCGCATAGTGTGTACCTCATACCATTTATGACATATAACAATATATATAAGCAGCATTTACTACTACTGATCAGCCGTGCTGCACTGACAGACTGCGCTTAAAATAATTGCAGTTATTAGGGCTAATAATGATTTTAAAAAACATTGTTATTGGCCAGTTTTGCATCTTAGTTTAGCAATATCCGTAAAATCACTATTGGTTCACCTCTTAATGTGTTTAGAGTTCGACAAACAAAACAAAGTGTTACTATGGGATTCACATTTCTATTTTTGTGTTGCAGGAAGTGGCCGAGGAAGCGTGGCGCAACCATCTGAGGCGGAACGACTCTGTCATTGTCGACACGTTCCACGGGTTGTTTAAGTCGACATTGGTGTGCCCTGAGTGCAACAAGGTCTCTGTGACTTTTGACCCCTTCTGCTACTTGAGTGTGCCCTTACCAGTCAGTAAGGAGAGGGTCATGGAGGTGTTCTATGTCTCACTGGATCCCATGGCCAAACCGACACAGGTCTGTATTATGTTACATACACGCAAAAAAACAGCAAAATACTATAATGCTCAGTCATTTCTGGCAGGAAATGCAGATATGTGCAGCACGACAGACGTGAGCCTATGCTATGAGTTTGGCAGATGTGTATGATGTAGCGCTGCACATCTGTAAACAGGAAGAAAGCTGGTGGTGTCATCAAAATAGTCTGCATTTTGTTGTACAGCACTTATTAGGGATGGTTTACTTTACGATGAGTTTTGTTCATCCTAATGACTGATAAATGTATGTGACTTCCCTCTGCAGTACCGTCTGATTGTCCCTAAAGCTGGCCGAGTGATTGACTTGTGCACGGCCCTCTCTCAGGCAACAGACGTCCCACCCAGCCAGGTTCAAACTAGTTTTTTCAACTATTGAAACATTGTCGAATTGTTCTGAAAATTCAATTATATGACCCTGTCATTTGTTCTGAGCTAATAATTGATCTGTTCCGCACAGATGGCCGTGGCTGACGTGTTCAATCATCGCTTCTATAGGATTTACCAAGCTGAGGAGTCCTTAAGCTGTATACTGGACCGGGACGATATATTTGTGTAAGAGAGGACTGAGTAAACATCCTTAATAATACAAACACTCCAACACACATGGATGTAACTGATTAACTTCTAGCAATATTGTTTAAGATTTAATTTACAGGTAATATTGGTACAAACCCAATTCCATAAAAGTTGGGACACTGTACAAATTGTGAATAAAAACAGAATGCAATGATGTGGAAGTTTTTAAATTTCAATATTATATTTAGAATACAACATAGATGACATATCAAATGTTGAAAGTGAGAAAATGCATAATTTTAAGGGAAAAATAAGTTGATTTTAAATTCCATGGCATCAACACATCTCAAAAAAAGTTGGGACAAGGCCATTTTTACCACTGTGTGGCATCCCCTCTTCTTTTAATAACAGTCTGCAAACGTCTGGGGACTGAGGAGACAAGTTGCTCAAGTTTAGGAATAGGAATGTTGTCCCATTCTTGTCTAATAAAGGCTTCTAGCTGCTCAACTGTCTTACTTCTTTGTTGCATCTTCCTCTTTATGATGCGCCAAATGTTTTCTATGGGTGAAAGATCTGGACTGCAGGCTGGCCATTTCAGTACCCGGATCCTTCTTCTACGCAGCCATGATGTTGTAATTGATGCAGTATGTGGTTTGGCATTGTCTTGTTGGAAAATACAAGGTCTTCCCTGAAAGAGACGATGTCTGGATGGGAGCATATGTTGTTCTAGAACTTGTCTCAAGTTCTTGTCTCAAAATGTCTCACTTTCAACATTTGATATGTCATTTATATTCTATTGTGAATAAAATATAAGTTTATGAGATTTCTAAATTATTCCATTCTTTTTTTACTCAAAATTTGTACAGTGTCCCAACTTTTTTGGAATCGGGTTTGTATATACTGTATCTGTATATAAACTGATTATTGGGGAAAAGGTGTGTGTGTCTGACTGTTTTTTCTGGTGTGTTGCTGCAGGTATCAGCTGAACAATGGCTGTATGGCTGAGACTGATGAGGAGGTGATTCTAGCCATCTACATGCGTGAACGCTCTCATTACAGAGATTACGGCTCAGGCAGCAACAGCTACAGCACCTCCCTGTTCGGTCACCCGCTGCTGATGTCTGTGCCACGCGCCCAGTGCACGCGGGAAGATCTCTACCAGCTCCTCCTGAAAAGACTGGCGTAAGTATAACCGGTCATACAAGGTTTGTCACAAGCTAGCTTAGACTTTCGAGATCATTTAGTTTTTTAACTTATATGTTTTTTGTTTTACTGCAAAACTGCATCTTATTATTGACCATAAAAATATTTGTTTTTGTTTTTTACTGTCTGTATATGCATTCTATTATCTAAGTTCCTTTGCATCTGATAAATAACTACTTCCTGTTACTTCTGTGATCATATGGTGTTATTCGTTATCACTGTTTTTGAGTTAAAGGTGCATTGCGCAACATTCCGTTTAAAATACCCGTTTTTCTAACCCATACATGTTTAAACAATTGCCTGATGGGCTGAATGAGCCCTTCTCTGATCATTGCCTCTATAATCTTGTACAGTAAAATAAATAAGACTGGGGTGACGTCATGCGCGTTCACGCTCACCTGGCGATGTCTGGCAGGTTTGTGTATTCGCCGCCATTCTCCGTATCAGCGAAGACAACTCGAGCGACAACACTTAAGTCAACTTTCGACAAAAGTAGAAGATGGATTCAAAGAGACCGGCTTGTAGTTCATTCCAAACCCCAACGCAAACTCCACGTATGACATAGAAAATAAAAGTTTTGTCTAGTGCCAGGCGTCGGAATAAGATGAGAGTCAACATCGGGAAGCTTTCAACAAATGGAGAGATCTCCGGTCTGCCCTAGGGCTCAAACGGGATCCTATCCAAAGTAATAACTTCTATTGTTCATGAACATGTTTCCATAATAATACAATCATAAGTGGATATGGTAAGCACATAAAACAGTTCAAAATGGTGATTGACCAAAGTTTTCCACTACCCCCGTTTTCCCCTCATACATAAGTGTGTAATTTACTCAAATGCCTTTCCTTTCATATATTTAAAATGATTTGCAGATTTATAACTGTATTACCTCTGAAGACATTAAAAGATTTGTGCGGCTGATGCTCCTTTGGTTATGCAAGCGTGTGGTCGGTGAGCGTGCATATTGCAGTTTCGCTTGTCGCTTCAAAAACTCAGAAACTTGTGCAATGCACCTTTAAAGTAAAGTAATCTGTTTATTTTTAGCTAAAGTTGGGTTGCCTTTCATATGTGTGATGATTATGTCCCTACACAGGCGTTATGTCCATCCCCTAGATCCCTCAGAATTAGAGGAGGAAGAGGATGAGGATGAAGAGTTGTACAAGGCACAGACCAACGGAGTTAGTGATGGTATGACTCCATTTTCTTAAAGTTTAAAAATTCTGGAGACAGTAAGTTTTATTTATTTTATTTTTAGAGATAGTAGCCAATTAATCTATTCAGCAAGGAAGCATTAAATTGATCAACATTGACAGTCAAGACATTTATAATGTTTCAAATAAATGCTGTTCTTGAAATCCATATTTCTTAAAATCCACAAAAATATTAAGCAGCACAACTGTTTTCAACATTGATAATAATAATAATAAGACATGTTTCTTGAGCAGCAAATCAGCATATTAGAATGATTTCTGAAGGTTAGGATGCTGGAAATTCAGCTTTACCATCACAGGAATAAATTAAATTTGAAAATATATTTAAATAGAAAATAGTTATTTTAAATTGTAATAATATTACATAATATTACCGTTTTTTCTGTCTTGGTGAGCATAAGAGACTTTGGAAACTTTACTTAAAGCCTTTATGTACAATGCATAATAAAGATGGTTGCATTATATCTAGTGAATAGTGATGCATGATATATCGGTCACCATATCGGTATCGGCCGATAAATAATAATTTCTAATGTTATCATTATCGGCCCGATAAGGAAATTTGGTCGATATATTAAAGTCAATAAATAATGTATTGTTTCCTTCAGCTGAGACGCTTCAGATGCGCACTGTTCAACAAGATGATTCTGAATTACCTGAGATATGATTGGAATCACTGCAAAAAAAGGAAAATACAGTGAAAATATAGTCAATGGGAACATTATAATTGTGTGTTTGGGACATGGATTATAATGATGAGACTTTTGCTTTTGTAATCAGGCTCTCGAAAATATATACAAATTTGGATTTAGATTTATCGGCCAATATATCGGTTATCGGATTTCAAATATAAAGAATTATCGGTTATCGGTATCGGCCAAAATGTTGCATCCCTAATTATATCTTTTCATAAATAAATGTAACCAACGTTAAAATGCATTATAATATATGCAGATTCCTTATTACTTATAATAATTGGTTGTTTGTCGTGTTTTAATGCATTATACGTTCTAAAGGTGTAACAACGAATAGATACTTATTGATAATGTATTATAACTGGTTACAATTATTCATGATATGCATTATAAAGTGCATTACAAAGCATAATTAATGCATTAAAAATACTTTTATAATGAATTATGTATAAAGGCTTTAAGTAAAATATTACTGAGACATCTTTCAAATCACATGTAAATTGTGCTTTCCCCAAACTTGTTAACAGTATCGTACTTATGATTAATTTCTGGACAGATGAGGGCGAGGAAGACTCAGAGGAGGCGGGGCCAGCCAAGAAAGAGGAACAGACTCAAGAGAACAATCAGACGGATGGGCAGAACAACGGCCCGTTAGAAGTCAGCCCGAGCGGCGAGGGGGAGGAGCGAGCTGAGGACGAAGAGTCGAGCAGTGAACCGGACCGGGGCAGCAGTACAGAAGAGGGCCAATCAGCGTCCGGCAGCACTGACACCAACTCCCAAGATGCCACTGATGGGGACCAAAGTGCTGGCTCAAAACCTTCGGGAAAGGAGGAAGAGGATGAAGAAGAAGAGGAGGAGGAGGAAGATGGGGAAGGGGCAGCAACTTGTGCTCAGGCAAATAAGACGGGTCCGGGCAGACGGCACTACACTGAGAGACGGAAAAAAGCCCTCTTCACCATTCAGGCGGTGAACTCTAATGGCACCACGGAGCGAGGGATGGCAGAGGCGGGCAGCAGCTTTTCTTTCAGCTGTGAGTACACTAATAAGACACTTTATTACAGACCTCTCTACTTCTGATTTGCCTTTGTACAACTTCAGGGTCATGTGCGCACAAGCGAGGGTCATAACAAAGTGAGAGTGTATGTCTTTTATTCATCTGGCTGCTCAATTTATACCCTTTCAAAGTGGAGTAGTGGCTGTCATGGTGTCTTTTAAATCAGAGAATACATAAGTGTAAATGTTCCTGCTCCAAATGGCCTGACTCACTGTTTCTGTTTAGCTCAGCCATACATTGCCATCGACTGGGACCCTGATATAAAGAAGAAGTATTACAATGAGAATGAAGCCGAGGTAAGATTGCTAATGAGCCCTTTGATCCTTTAAAAGAAATGTTTTGCGTCTGTTGGAAATGAATGTAACCTCTTATACAAGGCTCAATCAATACAGTCAATTCTATTTGAGGTTTAGCGTCATGCTCATTTTGAAGTTTTGCTCCTAATCCAGTGATATTGTTTTGTGTTTGTGTGATATTATTGTTTTGTGTCACTGCTATAAAAATGAAAACCTCAAAATGTTATATGCATAACCTAGTTTTTCTCTGTCTTTGTCAAGAAAAGTGGTTTTGTAGCAACCCAAAATGGCATCAAGGTTTATTATTTACACAAGTAAAAACGTAATAAAATACAAATTTGTCTCCTCTAGGTAATAGCTTTATTTTGAAAGCCTAAAAATGTATTGAACATTTTCTTATTTGCATTTATCATGGTTTTTCAATCAAACTTTTACTCACCAGTCAAGAACCACTGGTATGCTTTTTGATATGCTTAATTTGCTTAAAGGAGTAGTTCACTTTAAAAAAAACTTATGCTGATAATTTACTCACCCCCATGTCATCCAAGATGTCCATGTCTTTCTTCAGTCAAAAAGAAATTAAGGTTTTTAATGAAAACATTCCAGGATTTTTCTCCGGTTCAAGGTCCAAATGAGAGTTTCAGTGCAGCTTCAAAGAGCTTTAAACGACACCAGACGATGAATAAGGGTCTTATCTAGCCAAACGATCGGTCATTTAAAAAAAAAAAAACGTTAAGTTTTATAAGTACAAATGCTCGCCTTGCTCTCTCCTGTTTGAACTCGTTCATAAAAATGAACAAATATTTTTTCGAATCATTTCATTCTTTAAATGAACCAAATGACTCAAAAAAAGATTCGTTCATTTTGATTAAATATAAATCAAAATCCACTGTTTTTAATGATCTTTGGTTTCCATCTTGGTGGTTGAAGTTATGCAAACTGCATCATTTCTATTGCAAACACATGTTGTTTATGTGTTAATGCAGAAATACATAAAGCATCAGAGCATGGACGTCCCTCACCAGCAAACGACAGTGCAGCTACGGGAATGTATAGAGCTCTTTACCACGGTAGAGACACTGGAAGAGGAAAACCCCTGGTAATCTACTTCTTAGACCTATCACAGATTCTAGGCTTTAATTCCAGTCTATCCTTTATTACATTTACATGTATGAATTTGTCAGATGCTTTTTGTCATTGTATCTCAAGCTGCACATTTTACATTCTTAACAGTTTTTTCTTTCCCTGGGAATCGAACCGGGTTTCCTGTAATAATGTAGGAAACCATGTTATACATAAATCATGTAACAGTTCATGTTTTTACTTAAGCTATTTAGTTTTAATCCAGCTGTAGCGTGTGCTGAGTAAGCGATCAGTAATCAATCACATGCAACACACCTTGCTTTCTTTGCTATTGACATATCTGACTGAACTACAAATTTTATGTAGGATGGGGAACATCTTGTGTTGTTAGTTGTAGAATTTAGAGCCAGAACAATTCGTTTTATTATTTCTAGTGATGCATTTAAAGAATCCTCCGCACATGTAAGTTTGTGTTTGTTTATGTGGTCTGTAGGTATTGTCCGACATGTAAAAGGCATCAGCTTGCTACTAAGAAATTGGATCTGTGGTCTTTGCCAGAGGTTCTGATCATCCATTTAAAGCGTTTCTCCTACACAAAATACTCTCGAGAGAAACTGGATACGATTGTGGAGTTCCCCTTGCGGTAAGATAAAGTACTGGTTTGTCAGATTAAGATGTACATGCACTACCATTCAAAAATTTGGGGCCATTACTCCAGTCTTCAGTCACACGATCCTTCAGAAATCGTTCTAATATGCTGATTTGCTGCTCAAGAAACATTTCTTATTATAAATTTTTAAAAAGTCGTGCTGCTTAACATTTTTGTTGAACCTGTGATACAATTTTTTCAGGATTCTTTTATTAGAAAGTTAAAAAAAACAGCATTTATTTTTAAAAATATATATAGTTTTTGAGACATTATTAATGTCTTTAATGTTACTTTTGAATAAAAGTATTCATTTCTGTCAAAAAAAGGAAAATGAAATCTTACTGACCCCCAAATTTTGACCGGAAGTGTACATTTGTATAGTCCTGGTTGTTTTAATGGTGCCGATAACTCGTAGTTATAGTGGAAATAACTGCGTGGTCAGTAATAAATGTTCCGTCACAACCTGTTAATATTAATGTTATTTTCAATGGTTGATTCTTAGACTATTGCATCTGTTTCCATTTGCTTCATGTGTCTCATTCTCTGTCTGCAGGGATTTGGACTTCTCAGGTTTCCTCCTAAAGAAGACCTTGAACAGTACTGAACCTCCCTCTAGATATGACCTGATCTCTGTATCGAACCACTACGGCGGACTCCGAGATGGACACTGTAAGCATCAGTCTTCTCCGCTTTTGTTAACGGCAAATAAAAATGCCATGCCAAAAATGGTATGCAATTATTAGGGATGCACCGATACCAAAAACCAAGACCATGCAGCATGTGTACAATACAGTGTTTGAGTCCAGACAACAGAACAACAGTGAACTGTGGATGAAACACAACAGAGCAATAGAATGAATAGTGAACATAACAAACAATAACAGAAGTTCGTACTATGCATTTTAACAGGCATAATTAAGCAATTAAGAAAATAAGTGAAAAACATATATTTGAAGGGATAGTTCACCCAAAAATGTAGTGCCTTAGGCAATGTTTACACGGAAACGATTCTGAAGAGAAAACCCAAAAGTGGCGTTGCGTTATCACTTTTTATTCTGCATTTAGACAAGTGTTTTTGGTGGGAAATCCTTGTGAATATGCTTACGCAAAAGTGTGTGAAATTCAATGTAGTATGCACTCCAGGCGTCTAGGTGGCGATGTGAAGCACTGCCACACAACAACACCAAGTCCGCGCACCTGAGAACAACCTTCACTGTCAAGCAGACTTTTGCGTTTTACACGGGAACGCGGCGGTGTAGTGTTTTTAAGATTTCCACTGTGGAGGGTGGTTTCACTTTTTTGCGTTTTTAAGCCCCCAAACCGCCATCGTCATGTAAACGAAAGACGCATCCGATAAAATATTTTTACGTTTTCAGGGCGTAACAGGGCCTTAGTTCAAAACCTTAATTCGTCTTCGATATTTTTGATTTCTGAACCAAACATAGACCGCAACGTCATTGCAACTTTCAAGGCCCAGAAAGGTAGTAAAGACATTAAATTAGTCCATGTGACTACAGTGGTTCACATGTAAAGTTATGAAGCGATGACAAATACTTTTTGTGTGCAAAAAACAATGACTTTATTCAACAATCTCTTCTCTTCCATGTCATTCTCCTATGCTATTCACGTAATGTAAACAGTGCAGCGCTTCCAGGCTCATTATTGGCCAGCTCCTGCGTCAGCATCACATGAACATCATCGGTTAATAACGAGCTGACGTTCTGACGTAGAACCCGGAGGCGCTGCACTGTGTTTAGTGTAGGAGAACTACATGGAAATGAAGGCATTGTTGAATAAAGTCGTTATTTTTGTTTGTTTATCGGCGAGTACCAAAAATGAAAGTTTCAGTGTCTGACTCCCTCTAAAAAAGTGGTATAGGTGCATTCCTAGCTTTTTTGTTTAGTGATAATAACATTACAAAAATATGTATCCCTTCTAGATACTAGTTACGCCCAGAACAAGGACAACGGCCAGTGGTATTACTTTGACGACAGCAAGGTGACCTTCGCCAGGGAGGAACAGATTGTGGTGAGATTAATGCTTCTCTGTGGGTTGAGTGGTCGACATGAAATCAAAACAGACCCTTTTTACTTTAATACATTTTCTCGGCCTTGCTGTGCATGATTCATCAGTGCATTCTCTTCTAGACAAAATTAATGTTTGTTTTTCCTCAAAACACAATAACTTTCTCTGCCTCTTGGCCGAAAAGTCAGGTGGCCTCCAGATTGAGATCACATGTCGTCCAGCCACATCTTGGGAGTTGACTAATAATAATATAATTGAAAATACAATTTGTAAGTTTACTTTACAGGGTTAAGGTGATTTAGGAAAGCAAATCTAAACAAACCAAATTGTATAAGCAGAAAAAGACTTCTTAAAGGTGCATTGCACAAAATTTCATGTGAAAATAACCTGTTTTTCTAACCCATACATGCATAAACAATTGCCTGATGGGCTGAATGAGCCCTTCTCTGATCACTATGATTGCCTCTATAATCCTGTACAGTAAAATAAATAAGACTGGGGTGACGTCATGCGCGTTCACGCTCACCTGGCGATGTCTGGCAGGTTTGTGTATTCGCCGCCATTCTCCGTATCAGCGAAGACAACTCGAGCGACAACACTTAAGTCAACTTTCGACAAAAGTAGAAGATGGATTCAAAGAGACCGGCTTGTAGTTCATTCCAAACCCCAACGCAAACTCCACGTAAGGCAAAAAAAATAACTTTTGTATAGTGCCAGGCGTCGGAATAAGACGAGAGTCAACATCGGGAAGCTTTCAACAAATGGAGAGATCTCCGGTCTGCTCTAGGGCTCAAATAGGATCCTATACAAAGTAATAACTTCTATTGTTCATGAACACGTTTCCATAATAATACAATCATAAGTGGATACGGTAAGCACATAAAACAGTTCAAAATGGTGATAGATGGAAACAAAAACCAAAGTTTTCTACTACCCCCGTTTTCCCCTCACACATAAGTGTGTAATTTACTCAAATGCCTTTCCTTTCATATATTTAAAATGATTTGCAGATTTATAACTGTATTACCTCTGAAGACATTATGACTGTAACAAAAGATTTGTGCGGCAGATGCTCCTTTGGTTATAAATAGCTCGTGCAAGCGTGCGTGCGTGTGTGTGTGTGGTCCATGAACGT
Organism: Pimephales promelas; assembly: GCF_988280905.1. Taxonomy (NCBI): domain Eukaryota; kingdom Metazoa; phylum Chordata; class Actinopteri; order Cypriniformes; family Leuciscidae; genus Pimephales; species Pimephales promelas. The sequence continues at coordinate 31,064,749 of NC_142782.1, read as the reverse complement.
GCACACCTCTGGTTGCAGTTTCACTTGTCGCCAGAGGGGGCGTAGTTCTGCAAAAACTCAGAGACTTGTGCAATGTATCTTTAATGTGATTAATAACAGAGTGAAACAGCTTCTCAAACAAGCAAAAATGTATAGCGGGACATTTTAGGATTAATTGAATTATTGCTGTTGCTGTGATGTCATGTGAGTGGAAGTTATTTTGATTAAAAAAAAAAAAATTATAATAAATGCTGCAGTATTCCCTATAATAAAGAATTGTCCATTTTCATTTCATCCTGACTTTAATGCTGTTATTCAACAAAGATGCATTCAATTGATTTAATCAATGAACCCTGAAAAAAAGCATCACAATTTCCACAAAAATGTTAAGCAGAACAATTGTTTTCAACACTGACAATAAATGTTTCTTGAGCAGCAAATCAGAATGATTTTGAAGGATAAAGTGATGAAGTAATGATGCTGAAAAATCAGTTTTAGTTACATTTTTAATAACTTTTGAAATTGTCATAATATTTCATTATATTGCTGTTTTTGACCAAATAAATGCATGTCACTGAAACGTTCGATCTCCATCTGCTCTTGCAGACCAGTGCCGCCTACCTCCTGTTCTACCAGCGCCAAGACAAGATCCGCCAGCCCACCGTCCCTCCACCCGTCCCAGAGAACCACATCACGTCCCAGACCCATGACGCCGTGGACGGAGCCTCTTCCTGTGTCAGCATGGAGACGGACTGATTTCTGTCTTTTTCCTACTACACTTCATTCTTTCTCACTCTTATCACTTCCCAACTTTAATCTTTAATCTACAGAAACTTGAACCTCGGCCTCTGACTCCGACAGGAATTGCGAGGTGGGGGCTACTCTCTCAGGCTGGTGCACAAGCATCATGGGGTGGGAAATGCGGATTTGTGTGTTTTTCTTAATGACGAACTCAAGGAAACGGGTTAAGCTGGTGGTGGCGGATGCATAGATCGCATACCTGTTTGTCTGCATCGCTTCAGAGAATGAGGTTTGCGCTGTTCGTCGTCACCAACTGTGTTCTTTATTTTTTTCCCTAAGCTTGCTTTTCTGAGCTAGCTAAGCTGCTGTCCACAATGGTGATGTCTGAACGCCCAACCTTGGGTTTAGCGAATCAGGCCTCCTGTTTATTCCATCAGCGAGGGCGCTATTAGCAGGGATGGTTTATCATATCAGGGACATCGTGATCAGAAATCCTGTTTCACTATGATGATTGCTGAGATCTTCTAGTAAAGTCTGTCCACTCACTCGTGATCTTATTTATTTTCGTAATTGCCAGATGCTGATAGAGATGGTTATAATTTAAAAAATCTTCCATTTTTATTTTCCTTCTTGTGATGCTTTTTCTCCGTCTGTCGTAAGGTCTGGGAAAAGCCCCTCTTTTGCGGGACACAAACGGAGGCCTGTTTTTTTTGTTTTTTTTTATCTTAAAGGAAAGGAAAATACGCAGCAAGATTTAAACATTACATTTTTTTTTTTTTGACTAATTGTGTTGAATTTATAAACTCTTTGGAGCGATGAGAATATTTCAGCAAAGTGCTTTCTGGATAGAGCTCTTTACATGATGATTTTTAAGGCACCTATGTACAGTATTTTTGTATTGTAATAAATGTTGTATTATCTTTGATCATTTGGATCAGATGCTGGGGATGGGGCGCTTTCATTTTATTTTGTTAATAATTATAGATTGAATATATAATTGTATACACATCTTTTGATATGAATAAATGACTATAAAGTCGAGGTTAGATTGGACACATTTGGCTTCCATTTACGTTGTTTTACCTCTGAGTGAGAGGACGCGTATCCTTTGGCAATGGGAAATGCATTCATTTGTTTTATACCGACTGCATATTAACACTTCTTAGCTGTTCACAGCGTTGTAATTCATTAACGATCTTCTAGAAAACGCTTTTTCATTTGCACTTCCTATTAAGTGACTGCTTTATTGCATATCGCTGTATGTGACAGGAGCACTTAATACCTTCAGGATGTTCTAATATCTAATATAAATCACATGGGAATCTCATAAAACCTGTACAGAACTAAAGTAATCAAAATCAAAGGCAAAAATGTGAAATTATATTTTTATATAATCAATTTTGGTAGTATTTGTTTACTCCTTTTAATTTATGCATATTTAATAATAAGACATAGATGACCTGGACATGTTATTGACTTATTTTTTCTCGAAGTCTGCTTTACAAATGGACACTTTTTAAAATAATTCCTCAAAGATTTAGGACATTTATTTCTCACCTATAGTCTTCCATTTTTGTACAAAGTTTACTGAATGCAACAATCTATTTAAAGATAGCTTCAGGTTTACTATTTTATAGTAATTAAATGGCTTAATTTTAGTATTTAAATATAAAATAATTTGCTAGTTCTGGAAACAGCAGCTTCAAAAAGTCACATACAGCCTAATTCTTTTTAATGCAAGTGTTTCAAATAAATCCAAATATTTATTAGAGCTGTTTGACCTGCAGTGCTTTCATGTTTTTGTGAAATCGATGTGTATGAACAATTGAATTGTTAGAGCGATTCAATTAGTCTGTCAATGCAATATAAAATTTCACAATATTCTGAAGCCCAGTAGACTTCACCATATAGTCACCAAATTTCATATTTATGATTTTGCATTTTCTGTATAGAAATTTAAAAAAGTGATCAAATAAAAGCTTATTTGAATTTTGAGCATATGTAGTGTTTTCTCCAATTATAACATGAGAATATGATCATTTCAAACAAGTTTGTGTTTGAAATGTGGAGTCATGTAAGTGTTAAACTTTTGATTCACAAACCATTTTCCGACTCAATCATTTCCTCTCGTTTTGAGTCAATCAGAGACGAGCACAAATTAATTTCCTCCTCACCTTAGGGTTCCATATAATGTTTATTAAATTATTACATTCCTCTCAATTACAGAGACCAAAATAGTTTTTACATTCAATTTGCTGTTATAATATCGCTGTGCCTGAAACAATAAGGAACTGTGTGATGATCACCAACCACAAACTGGATAGCAACCATTTAATGAAAGATTAAAACGAAACTGATGTTTTAACTGGGGGAAAAATATATATATAATTTTTTATAAGGCACAATTTCACACATATATAAACTTAAGACATAAAACATGAGACATTTATATAATTTAGATCTTTACTGTGACTATCAAATTAAACGTTTATGTGCAGTTCACCAAAAACTTAATTTCAAACATATTGTAGATTCTTTGCAGGACATTAACATGGGTGTTAAGACATTCAAAACACTATCAGGATCACAGCAGTCAACAAGTACCAACAATCGAATAATGTTAAGAAATAACAGCTCAAGTTCAGCTCAGTTTCATATCAAAAGGTGGTTTGCAATCAGGCAGGCGTTCTTCTTACTGTAGATCTTAGCTAAAGAGTCCTCTGAAGTTCAGATCCTGACACATGAGTTCCTCTTCAACGTTTTCCAGGGCCCATTTGTGCTCCACGATCTCCAGGGCTTCCCACTCGCTCTGAAACAACCGTAAAGGAGAAGACATTCAGAGCATTGCAGAGCTTTACACATCCTGCTGAACGTCACGTCTCCTTTTGTTTATATCGGCATGAGGGTGAGTAAATGAAGACCAAAAGATCTTATCGTGTGTGAGATATATTGTGTAATGGAACTTATTGCACCTAATACAATCTGCATTCCACAAAAAATAGGTTTCAGTAGTCCTGTAATTATGTGAGCTTCAAAACAGCAATGGTTAAAGTTTCACAATTATCTTAAGATGATAAGGTTATGAAAAAATTAAAGCGAGCACGTTTCCACATTGAGGCTTGTGTTGCATATGTGGGGGCGTAGGCGTGATTTCCCAAGAAAATTTACTTTAACTAAATTTGTGCTAACCACAAATAACTCAAACTGCAGCTGGCATTTTGTTTAGAACGTTTTTGCTTGTCATGGAACAAATAATTCATATTGATAAAATAAAATCACATAAAAACAACAGGTTTACTTGACGCAAATCATGTTCTACTCACCTTAAATGCTTTATTAGGATCAGGGGGCATCGCCATCGCAGCCCCTGTCATTTGATCCTGCATGATTCTTGACTGATCTGCAGCTAAAAATTAACAAATATCTAAGATCTAAAGCTGATCTCAAATGCCATAGCTAAGATTAAAATGTTAATAAATATACACACACTAGTGGCCAAAGTAGCTGCTTGGATTTAAATAGGAAAATGCTTAAAGGGATAGTTCACTTTAAAATAATTTTTTGATATGTTTTAGGTGTCTTTGTTTCCGCAGGATTTTCAATTTTGATATTTTTAGGTTAAACCGTTCTTGTCTGTCAGTCATATAATGCAGGTCTATGGTCACCACCTCAAAGAGTGTGCACAGAGAAATCCTACAAAGACACCTACATCTTGGATGCCCTTGAGGTAAGCTAAAACATACCAAAAAATTATTTCAAAGTGAACTATCCCTTTAAGAGTCAATGACTGGATCATTATTGCAGTGATTGTCAGGTAATATGTTTGGCAACAGTTCTTCTAAACCTAACTGATGGAGTGTGTACTGTAGCTTTTACAGAGAGCTGGACCAAAACATCACAACATTTATCAACATTTGTCAAGATCTCGTATTGACAACGCAAGAGTCCAGCTCTCTGTAAAGTCTCCTCCAGCACATCCCAAAGACTTTCAATGAGTTTAAGTTCTGGTGCCAATTCATGTGTGAAAATGATTCTTCATGCATCACACAACCATTCTTTCACAATTTGAGCTTGATCTTGACATCTGGAATATGGCCAAGGTGTGTCTTCCTACATGGATGTTTAAGAAATGAAAAGCATTTGCCTATTTAAATCCAAACAGTGACTTATTTTGGCGGGGAAGTGTATGTGTATATATATTAACATTTAATATGATACAATAAAGTTGATGTCATAAAAAGGTCTAAATATCTTAAAAACAACCAACCATTGTCTTGTCCAAGGATGAGGGTGTACATGCTTCTGAGCCCAAACACATTGAGAAAATACCATGAAGCTGAACTGACCCTAAGAGCGACAAATTCAGATTTTATGCATACAGTCGTTTTCAGTTTCTGTCAACAAAATAAAAAACCATCACATCGTATACTGTACCATGAGGCGTCCAGGGAGACCAGCTCGATTCCTCTCTGTAACATGGGCTTGAATCTCAGAGTCAGAGGAAACGGCACTTTTGCTGAAAGGAAATAAGCAGCACAAAATTAAAACAACATTGAGAATAGGAAGAATAGGCTACCGCACAGACCGAAGCGCCAATGTCTTCGGATCACTTGGACGTGGCTGTGATTACAAGAGGTAAAACAACATAAATACTGTTCGTTTTCTCACACAAACTGCTCGTTTTGTGTCTTAGGCCATCAATGTGTACTTACATTTACGAGTCATTAAATCATGTTTAATTTGGACTTCTCTGTGCATGCTCGTTGAGGTGGTGACCATAGACCTCCATTATATGACTGACAGACACAAACGGCTTTTACCTAAAAATATCAAAATTGAAACTACTGGGGAAACAAAGACACCTACATCTTGGATGCCTTTGAGGTACGCTAAAACATACCAAAAAATAATTTCAAAGTGAACTATCCCTTTAAGGGATAAAATGATTGACTACAGGGGAACATTAGCAAACTGTAACCACTTTAACACCAAACACAAGCCTTGCATCAGCAGTGGACTGAATAGGCACGTATGAAGGAATCCTACTATGGTTAGCGCCCACTTACCAACGTCTGGCTTTCAGAAAATGAGTTATGAATGTACTGGCCAAACGTTACATCACCCAATTAAAATTCATGAGCCGGCTGTAAAGGTTTAGAATGTCTCCCTTAACATTTCAGATCCTTCCTACACCCCTGAATTCGATCACATTGTTTTGGCAATAAGACCACATTTGCACATGATTATTCGATTCTCCTCTGCTAGTTTAATCACAAGTAACAAAAGCTCATACTTGTGACAAAACCAGAAAAGGCCCAGTTGATCCATCCTCCAATCAGAATCATTGGCAGCACATTGGTCAGATTCCCTTTCATCATGTCCATCACCATGCTGGGGTCTGGGAGCGAAAAAATGGACAGGTTTTCAGACATAGTGATGAAGCATAGAAGGTCATTTCCTCTAGTTCTAGGATGTTAAAGTAACATCTTACCGGTCATGGGGTTTTTGGGGGTCACTTTTCTTTTGACGTTCTTGAAGAATCCAGTCTCAGGGTCATTGAAATAGTGTTTTCGCATGGCGAATGACTGCAACGGGACAGCGTTGTTTATCAGTGACACATTACATCAATAAATAAAGGCCTGGTTTAAAATACAGGGCTTAGATTCACAGAAAAAAAAAAAAACAGAAACGGAAGCTCAAGCATGTTCGCTCGATGTGTGAGAACCAATGAGGTTCATTCTCGTGTTACGCGGCACATTTGAGCTTCTGCAAGAACCAATGAGGTTCATTCTTTTTATGTCAAAACAAAAGCATGTACGGTTGAGCTTCTGTTTATGTTCACTGTTCTCATCAGCAGTCTCATCAATGTTTATATACGAGTAAAAGCTTAAATTCAATCTGTTCATCATATAAAGGGGTCGAGCCTTTTCAGAAAACTTGGACTAAACCGCTCAATTCATGTGGATTAGCATCACAATCTTTTTATGAACGCGTCTTTTTTGACGCATCAAAGTAATAGTTGCGTAGCTGTCAATGGAGGGACAGAAAGCTCTCAGATTTAATTAAAAATATCTTCATTTGTGTTTTCTTACGATTTGGGACGACATGAGGATGAGAAATGAAGGTGACCTTGTCTGTGAAACCAGGGGAAAGTTTTAAAAGTTGACTCCATTCATAATTAAAGTAATTAATACCTGTTTGGGAATATATTTTCCATTTTCTCTCAAAATGCGGCTGCGTAGCAACACCTGGCTGTGGATTAAAACAACAAATGAATTAAAGGCTTGCTTTAAACACCTCTGGTTATAAGATTAGACTAGATTAAAATGTTCGTCGAGACAAGCTTAACTAGAAAGTTTTTTTAAATAGTTTTAAACTTTCAAGGTTTTAAGTAGTTTGAAAAGCTTGAATTTTGATTATTATTAGATAAATGCAAATGTGTTATGTGAAAACAGCAACAGTTCCAATGAGATTATAAAACACACTTCCCTCAAAATGTTATTCAACTGGTAAAAATAACTTCTCTAGGACTCAATGTGCTTGCAGGAAATTAAATTGATTCGTTACATTTCCATTTCTATATTTACTAATGGGAATGGATTAAAAAGTTCTGATAATCAGGTTTGGGCAAAACTGAAAAGTCTCCTTTTCAATTCAGATGTATTTTGCATGTTGACTTATACATGTGTATTCCTTGATAATGCATAATACTCAGCAATAAAAACTTTTATTTATTTTAACTGCCTAGATAAATAGACTTTTTTGACGTTAAGTCAATTCTAATGTACATATAATATTACATAGTTAATGTATTTAGTCTGTTTTCTATGTAAATGTTCTATGTTGTGAGTTTGATAACATGTTAATGGCTGAACATTTGCATCAGTTATCTCACCTATCAGACACCTGCTGCAGATCCACTTTCTTCTCACTGTGAATCAGTTGAGTGACGTAATGTCGCAGAACTCCGACGAAGAAAGTGATGAAGACTATGGGCAAAACAACCCACAGGCGAATACTGGAGTCAAGCAGGAGCTCTGGACCTGCCATTCCTATACTGACTACTCCAAAACTATCCTTTACAACTGTCTGAACTCAAAACACTGACACTTTTAAGTTTATTATAATGCTTGAGATTAAAGCACGGTGAAAATTCAAACTATGTTAAAACTATTAAACTTTTATACGAAACAAACGACACATTTCTGCATGTACATGCGCCTTCTGCGCAGCTGCTGTTTGACCTTTGAACTAGTAGCGATGTGCGATTCGTGAACGAGTTCAAATGAGTCGGATCTTGAACATGTTGATTCACTTCACAAATGAATCAGTCCGTCCTGGGCGTCCTCATTGAACCGAGTGTCTTTGAACTTGACAGTTTGATTAAGAAATAGAGCTGGTTTTAATAAATAGTATGTGTGTACGAGCATACACATTTAGCTTTACTGACGTTTTGAGTATGTAATATGCCACGCGAGAATGTCAGAGATCACATCATGAGATAAAAACGTTTTAACCCGTTCCTTGAGACGAACTATTTCCAAGAACCGATTCGCAGAAATGAATCAGACCGTCGTCCCATCACTACTTTGAACTATGACGTATTTAAATATAGATTTATATTTTATGATTCAGTTATTTTATATCACTAACCGATAGGCAAAATATGCCTTAAATATAAAAAAAATGTTTATATATTTTAAAGAAGAAAAAGTTAGCAAACGCCACTTCCGGTTTTGAGTACATTTCCGTGTGTCTCTTGTAAACAAGTGGAGAGCCACGTGACGACAGAAGGACGGGTTTATAGCCTTTTCACGAGTATATTCACACGAAAACAAAATAATCTGTACGATTTTAATCGCTGTGTCAGCCCCGATGTTTGATGTAGATTAATAATAGAAACGTAGATTATTGTTTAAGGAAGTATCTGCAACCATCTTTTTGTCACATCATGACTTCTGAGACGCTAGGGATTGATGAAAAAGTCTTGCAGTATGAGACATTCATCAGTGAAGTGTTGAGACAAGACTTACAGTAAGTGCCATCACTTAATTATTTCTTTGGTGAAATACATTTGCGTATTGCACGTACAAAACTCGCATAGTATTATGTTTTGTACCATGGTAATCCCACGAGTTCAATCGCAATTCCATATTTTTACATGTATCATGGTAATACCATGTATTCTTTTGTGGTACCACTGAGCACCAAATAAATTCCCATAGTGCACAATAATGTATATTATTATAATAACCTATTCTAGTATTATATGTGTATCTTAATATATGTATATCTTATTCTACATATTAAACATTCATAGTTTTGTAAAGCTAATCTAATGCTATTTCGATTCTGACAGGAAAGTGTTGGAGCAAAGAGATGCGGTATATGAGAAAATAGCACAATACCTTCAGCTGAAGAATACAATACAAAGCATTCAAGTAAGTCTTGCACTCATATATTTCCATAAATATATATATGAAAGCGCTTTTTCTTTTTTTCTTGCTCTCGTTCTGTATTGTGTGTTTTTTGTTTTTATAATACGTTTTTTTGCTGTATTTTATTCATCTTTAGGAAACTGACAGCAAAGAACTCAAAACTGATGTTGACCTTGGATGCAATTTCTATGTGCAGGCTCATGTGTAAGTACTGCAAGTCTGAAGTCGGCTCGCTATGCCTCTGTCTAACATTTTGAAAGAGTAAACTCATAAACGATTCATTTGTTATCTAGACCTGACGCATCAAAAATATATGTGGCAGTTGGTTATGGATTCTTTGTCGAATTCACCCATGCAGAGGCTTTGAAGTTCATAGAAAAGAAAACGAATCAGCTAACCGAGTAAGAGGACTTTTGGTTTTATTTATTGATCGTCTTGAAACGTGCATGTATGCCCACAATGTTTATCATTATTTTAATTCTTTAGGTATACCGAGGTTCTTAGTAAAGATGCAGCAAAGATAAAGGCCAACATCCGCATGGTTCTGGAGGTACAAATGATTCTGCTTTATTATTGTCCCTTTTACAGTTTATTGTGATGATGAGTAAAACATAATCTGTTCTCACAGGGATTGAGGGAACTGCAAGGTCTGAAGGATCTTCCAGAGACCAGAAGGAGGGAGGTGTTGTAGTACATTAATCAATGACAGCACACACAGTGTATTATTTTTGCACACATGACTGTAATGTTTGTTTCAAACAATGTGAACATTATGGCACTCAGTTCAGAAGAGCATTGCCTTTTAACAGGTTATACTGTTGTTTTGAAAATTTTGCTGAATAAATTGTACAATTTTTAGTACAACTTTCTGTGGCATTGTGATCATTTTAGATATACATCGCTGTTTGTATATGCAATACACTAAAACATAAATTCCTTCATAAATGATCTATATGAATAGATATGATGTAGAAAAAATAGGCTCACCTTGTTTAGGTATGACAAGCAATTTACTATTAAAATTGTATTATTGGAAATGAAGAATGTCATGATCTGCTCAGACCTTTGGTGTTGGTTTGACTTTCAGCATTATACTGTGCAGCTATTCCATATGTATATAATATATAACATTAAAATATGTTGGGAAAAGATGTGAGTTTATGCTGATTCTGGAATTACAAGTAGTATTTATTTGTTGGTTGTATCTACTAATAAGAGGATAAACTATATAATCAGTTCTGTGCTGCATTTGGGATTCAATAATAAATGAATTAATTGATTATTAATTAAACTTTTATTTTAGCTGTTGATGAATGATTGATGAAGACAGTGGTTAATGTTAAGTTTCTGCAGCATCCATATGACGGCTACCCTGTCACACTAGTAACAGTTGCCATGGAAACTGGATGTTGAATTGTGGCAGCACTGTAAGACTTGCTTCCTGAAATAGATTATTTTTCTTTGTACAAAGACTCACTGCCGCATTTGGGCACAATGACAATCATTATAATGTGACAGTATCAGCACTGGCTGTGGAATTTCAGATTATATATTATTCTGGATTTACAGAGACCTTTATTGTACTTACGATTTCCAACGAATCAGTGTCTGAAGATCATCTATGCTTCCTATATTATTCTATTACATATGCAGTATGCATTGTTTTGGCCATACATTATGTCAGCGGTTTTCAATCTTTTAGATGTCACGGACCCCCAAATATGATCAACTTATCGAGGGACCCCAATCCTAAAATTAAATTGGCAGCTATAAATTTTCCTCTTTAAAGACTGAAAAAATTATCATAAATCTGTGTGAAATATATATGAAAAAAATATTTTGTTTACATTGTTACATTATTAATTTAGTTTCTACTTACTATAGTACTGAAAAGTTAGATGTATTACTTATTTACTCAAATCAAATGTACATTTATTTTTAATCATTTATTTATTTTTTATCACATTTATTTAAGTATAGTTAACATATTTATAAAATGTTTTACACTGTTTTTCTCTAAACCTTTCTATGGACCCCCAGCACTCTCTTGCGTCCCACTGGAAAACCCCTGCATGCAAAGTAGCAACCTGTGTGTGTGTGTGGGTAGTAAAATATGTGACAATTTTGACACTGTATGGCCATTTTTTGGTCATAACGAGGAAAACAGATTTTAAATTACACTAAGTGATGTTTTTTAATGTAAAAATGCAGAAAGTTGTCTGTGATGGGTAGATTTAGGGGTAGGGTTATGGATAGGGGATAGAATATACAGTTTGTGTACAGTATAAAAACTATGATGTGTACATAAAGGTATAAAACCTAGTTTGTGTGTGTGGGTGAGAGAGAGAATTTACGCATTTTCTTAGTGCAAAGGTTTTCATTCGACCTTGGTGCAGAATAAAACCTCTCTCTTCCCAAGAAGAAAGCAACAGATAAAAGTTTGTCCTCTCATTCATTTTGCTCTTCTCTACAGCTGACTCACGTCATGCCTGTGCAGTGACGTCACGGCCGCACAGGGGACTCGCGGACCAAAGAGGTGGAAAAAAAAAAAAGAAACAAGTAGTCGAGGCGTTCGTGGAAACAGGAAGCAAAGAGGGGGAAAGCAGAGCGGAGGTTGTTGTTGTTGTTACAAAAAAAAAAAAACTTCGGATGGGAGCGCTCTGTCTTTTACTACCCCGTTATTTTGAGCTCTTTGGACCAACAGTGCAGCCGCGCTTGCGGTTGGCTAGATCGCGAGGACTTTCCGTCCGTTGCCTGGACACCGCTGAGGGAGGGAAGATCGCGCGCTTCGCGCCGAAGTGGACGGTGCAACGGCTACCTGATCAGGAGTCTCGTTTTATTTGCCCTCCCTGACCATCCACAACACTGGAATGACCCTCACCTTACTGTTGTTTTATCACTTTAAAGGCAGGGCGTGACATTCCTCCTTTTAAACCGCGGCCCTAGTCGATTTTACTGGAGTATTTTGACGTTTGAAGAAGTCTTCAGTTCGTCTGACAGGAACGGTGCACGCGCAGGCAGCGTGAGCTAACGAGAGCTAGCGACTTAGCTGCTAATGTCAACTAACATGGAAGGAGAGGTGCATGTGTTACATAACAACCAAACGCAATTAAATCGCCGACTTCTGACACCCAGCAAGCACAATAATGGACGTGATTTAATCTCCAAAGAATAAAACCGCCCATAAAGACATTTATTTGGGAGAGATGGAGTCCAACCCGCTGATCAGCGGTAAGTTTTATTCCACTTCAAAGAGGTTGGACATGGAGGAGTAATTGCATTCGAGTTTAATAAAGTACTTGTTAGTCAAATAAAGGCATATACATTCACAACAAGCACTGTTTTATTCACGGTTAATTTGTCCATGAGTAGGATGGTGAACCAGAACGTTGTGTTCAAATCAATGTGGTTGTCCAAAAAGTATTAAAGGGACCATACACATAAATGGCATTTACTTCTTACTATGTTCAGGGTGGGTTAACCGGGGTTAACAAAACCTGTTGGAAGCCTGATGCACTTTAACTGTGGTTGAGCAACGTTAACTTAACATCCAAAACCAAATGTCTGACAGTGTCTTCACATGCCGCTTTTTCTGAATCAAATACAGTATATCAATGTTTGGCCGAAGTGTTAGTTTAACAGAATTGCATTTGTTTCAATTGTTGTTTGTATTTTAAATATTTTGATATTGAGTGTATAGAGCTGTCAAACAAGCTCGTGCCGTTGTGTTTGTAAAGGTGAAATATTATATTATATATTTTTTTTTTGTCCAAACGTGCATTGAACATGATTGTGCAATGCACATGGCAGTTTGTCTCTACTGTGTTTTTTGTGTAAATAAAACCAGTGACATCTTAATATTAACCAGCAGACAGCATGTTAACCCAAGTAGACAGGGTGGGCACATTGATGAACCCTCCAGGAACTGCTATGAAGCCCTACCTAAGACAAGAGTACATTTTTATTGGGGATTTGTTTGGTTTTAACACTGGATTAATTCTGCACACATCATGGTCCTGTCTGGCTCTCTCCTCCTTTCTGATGGAAATTGTCTATAAGTCATCATTATGCAGCTTGAGAATTCAAGATAATTGACTATTAAGCATTGAGGTCCCCAAACAGTCTTAAGGCAATAAGGCTGGGGAAATGGATCTGTGTTGTTCAGTGCCGCTTTTTATTTGCTTTTCTCAGATGTACAGGCTGATTTATGAGGCATTAGACTAAGGCAAGCTGTGCAGTGTTAGTCCCTTGATTAGTCATACTGGAGCTCTTTGGCTAGAATGTAACACTGCAAGGTGTATATGAGAATCCAAGTGTAAATAAGACAGTCATGCATCTGATTATGGTTTTGCGACCACTATGACACTTTTATCTTAAATACAGTGACCCTGTGGTAATTTTTGCTGTTAGATTTGGGTGGTGGTATTTTTTTAATGGAAGTGTAGATGTGTGGTTAAATCACCATTGCAGTATAGGTTTTTCATGAAAGCTAATGTGTTATTGTGCTTTGGGGAAAATCTGAAGCTGTTTGTTTTACTGGCTTAAACAGTTCAATAGATTCTGCTGTTAGTGCTGACTTTTTATAAAGCAATTTATAATTTTATATGGCATCATTGATTATCATGTTGCTATCTTAAAGAGGAGTTTCTCATGATGGTACTCATTCTTAAAAAGTGCCCCTTTTATGCTATTTTAAAGGTTCCGTGTTTTGTAGGTTTCCTGCAATATTTACATGCAAAACACTTTAATTTCCTCTTAATATACATTGCAGCATCACCTCATTTATCAAAGAGTCTGAAAACGGTTTGTTCGAAGATTCAGTCTCTCGAGAGCCTACTCTGCTCTGAATGGTCTGATGACTCAGTCTGTTGTGATTGGTTTACCACACACAGTGAGTGTCGGAAATGAAATGCCCGTTTCCATATCTGAATTTCAGCTCCAGAGGCTTCCTCAGCACTTGATACACAACAGTAATGTCGGTGTCGGTTTTACCCCAATCCTCATCTTTTGGAGGTGCATGTGGATTCGCAGTGCTGAAAAACAGCGTCTTCTCGACATGACAACAACACGAAACAAACTCTTCCAGTCTCGGCTACAATTACAGCGTTTGAGTGTCAAAGTAGACATTCACGAGCTGCCAATAAAGGCCATTGACTGGCATTATGCAAAGTTGAAAGAGGAATTAAAAGCATCATAGGGGCACTTTAAACAACTGGCTTTGTTTTTTCAATGGCTGTTTATTTAGGGATGCATCTAGTGACTGTTCTGTTTTATAATCTATGGTATTTGCACTTTTTATTCTAAATTATAAACTTAAAAACTGAAAATTCTTTTCAATGTCAAATCAATGTTGTGATGATTAAGTGAATTTAGATCTCACGATATTATAATGTACAGAATAAAATATTGGTAACTACTAATTTTGAGCTGAATGTGGAGATGATAAATTCCAAAAATATACAATTTTTACCATAAGTGAACACTAAGTTGACTCAAAAGAGGAATAAAAATTCATCTTTTGGAAATTGATCTTAAAGCCTTAATTTAAAAAAATGAGGAAAAATCCAACCTTAGTTTAGTGGACACCAATTTTCTTTGTGAATGAATAATGTATCGTAAATGAATAAATGTTCTTCCTTATAACACGGGTGCATAACTCAGGACACCCTTATGTTAAATTCCCATAGGTGCAGGCATTGCAAATCTAACCAGCTATTTAGACTAACTGAAATAAAACCATGCCAATCTCTAGGTGTGGTGAAGGGTGTGTGATGAATTCCAGAAGGCCAGTGGAACTTTATCAGGATGTATAGTATCCTAGATCCATGAAATAACTGGCCTTTAACAATAAAAGTCTGCCTGCCTCTATGGGAATTTAACATAAGGGTGTCCTAACTTATGCAGCCTGTATTATAAGGAAGAACATTTATTTATTTACAATACATTATTCATTCACAAAGAAAATGTGTGTCCTTAAAGGTTGAATTTTCCTAATTTTTTAAATTAAGGCATTAAGAAGATCAATTTCCAAAAGATGATTTTTAGTCAACTTTAGCTTGGGTGTGTTCACTTATGCTAAGCACTGTAGGTGGGACTCTTAAGGTCTCTAATATTTGTTGAAATTTAATGATGTCTTTTCATGTTAAAATGATAGCAGCTAAAGAAATCTAAATCTAAAATATACAATATTGACTAATACTATTTAGATAAATAATCTTGACAAATAACTTATGGTACAAATCTATAAAACATTACTTTGTGTTCTTTTTACAGTACAGTATAGTTACACAAGCACTTTTAATATATTTTATTGTATGTTTAGTGCTATGCGTAATTCTACATTTAACACTTTTTTAATTGATCTATTCATATGAATTGCTTATAACTAAAGTGATATGTATTCTTCAGACAAATCTTTTATGTAATATTTTATGGATGAATAACATTGTTTTATTCTTTTCCACCGTTACTTTCAAGCCAATCTACATGTTCTCAATGCATAATTAATTATTAATTATTGTGTATATTTCTAGCTGGAACAATTATTATTTTCCACTTTTTTTGTCCGTCTGTATGGAAATGAGTAACGTCAGCAGTTTTGCCGAGAAATGTTGATTTGATGAGTAATTGTAGATAATAGGCTAACAGGACAATGTGACATTTAAATCCTGAGCTACAGCTTTGTAAAACCCTCTGTTTGCCTTGGTGTGTGGTTGCACAAGCTGTCCACTGGAGTTTCAGTCCTAGAATGACACCGTTTATTAAAGGCATTTTACTGTTAATGAATGCACTCACTCAATCACTTACAGCTCATTTTAATGACATTTTAATTAATGAATGTGTTAATTAATGAGATTTTGTGCGCTGAGTTTAAATGGAAGCGGTTGCCTTCGTTGTCATCAGCAATTGCCTGCGATTTATTTGGTTCAGTGTGCTTAAAAGGTGGCGGGGTCTTTTATATTCCTTAGAAACTGTTGCTTAAATGCTTTTACCATGGTGATCGTTTCTAAGGTGTTGCTTATGAGTTACGTAAATGAAGGGGGGGGAATGGTAATCGGGTTCATTTGCATTCTCAACATGTTCTTCCTGAACTTGTGATACACGTCCTCTGCTGACTGTAGCACCATTAATTCTTGCCTGTTTTCCCTCGATGTCACTGCAGATAAAATGTTCACTCTCCATTTACACTCATCTACTCAATCCAACCATAAAAAATGCCTACAGGAAAAGCATTTAATTTACTGTACTTATTTAAATCCCAAAAGGCTGATTTTTTTTTTCTAACATGGCTGCAGTTCCAGAACATATTAACCATGAAAATGAAATCTAGATATTTTAGATGCAGTATTTTTTGCAACATAGCTAGTAAAACCAGTCATTGTGTTTAAGGTTTACAGCACATATGACTTGATTGTGAGATATCGGCATATATTTCAGTAAATAGATAGTTATTACAGGTTGTTTTACATTTAGTTAGAAATAATTGAATTGTCCTTGTCAAATCTTAACATGGTACACTTAGCACTTACTTATCACCCCTAAACTTTAAACATTAGTTTACAAATTCTGTCTGGTTAACATAGTGTGTTTTCTGTGCCCTGTAGCGATGGATCCGTCCATTACATTGTGGCAGTTCCTGCTACACCTGCTGGAGGATCAGAGTCAGAAGCACCTGATCTCCTGGACGTCTGGGGACGGGGAATTCAAACTGCTGGATGCTGAGGAGGTGGCCAGACTCTGGGGGCTTCGCAAGAACAAAACCAACATGAACTATGATAAACTAAGCAGGGCACTTCGTTACTACTATGACAAGGTATGCATAGGAATCACTATGACTGTGAATCAGGCCTTTGGTCCGTTTCATTTGGCCCTATTTGGGATGGTATGACCATAGTCTTATTTCACAATATGAAAAATTGTATTTCACACTAACGATATCTTTGCTATTAAAATAAGAAAAAAGCAAATTAAAGGCATTAAAAAAGCAAAATTCCCCCAAAAAACTTTTTTTCCAAATTTGTTTAAGCTGTCTTTATATATCAATGCATAATTATAATGTAAGTAATCTGGAAAAGAAATTATAAGTGACAGGCAGTCTGCAAGCTCTAACCTGTTAACATGGGAGCCGAAATAAAAACAGACACGCCACGCAGCCAGTGTGTCACAGGGCACTCAGTGCCACCACATAACTATAGATGTGTTAAAAAATACAAAAAGTCAGAGTCCTGATCGGATCGGGACATCCCTAAATTTTGTATTGTATAACATAATATATGGTGAATATTATTATTGCTTTCATACTCCCACAGAATATTATTAAGAAAGTTAGCGGCCAGAAGTTTGTCTACAAGTTTGTGACCTATCCGGACCCCAACTCTGCTGATGGTCTGAGAGGGCCTGAGGATTCACAGAGGGCCACTGCGGGAGAGAAATTGGAGCTGTCCAATCAGACCAAACCTCTAGGTGCTGCTAACAGCACCAGCCCGTGTCTCTCCAAGAGCCTGCAGGTTCAGCGCTCCTCCCCCAGCTCGGTGCAACGCAGCTCCCGCAACGATTACATGAAGTCTGGTCTCTACTCTACTTTCACCATCCAGTCCTTGCAGTCACCCTGCAAAAGCACTTCTAAATTCATCAAAACAGAGCACGTCTTGATTGACGGCAGCCCCAAACCTGCCCCTCTGGACCACACAGTGCATGAGGTCAGCTTTATTCTGGATTTCATGTTCTGATGCCACAAGTTATTAGTTAAACAAGTTATCAATGGGTTGTAAAACATTGTGAGGACATCAGGTATTTGATTCACAGTGATTATGTATGTGTATCATGTTGCAGATACGAATGTGTCAGACAGAAGGGCAGCAGGGAACTGTTCAGGCCCAGTCGACTGTGGAGAGCAGCAGTCTGCAGGTGATAGTGACCCACCCCTCCCCATGTGCTACACCTGCTCTCAGCCCCCAGACACCCTCTGGCTCAGCCTCTGCAACCACAGTAAGAATGGCTTGTTTTGGGCAAAATCGTCAGTCTTTGATTGCCTTGTGTGACATGTTTACAGTCGTGCTAATCATGATTGGAGTGAATCTCAGCCTCTGACTAAGTTCTGATAGTCTCAGAAATTGCTTTGCATTCATGCAAGCAGTGTTGTAGTACTCGAGACTCGGACTCGTCTCGGACTCGGTCTCGAGACCATATTTTAATGGTCTTGGTCTTGTCATGGACTCGTGTCCATTTGGACTCGGAATTGACTCGTACTCGAACATTTTTTTTTTAGGACTCTATTATTAATTATTCCCGAATCCACTCGAGTTCAATTAAAAATATTTTTCATGATTATTAATGTATGTTAATAAAATATTTCTTTAAATTGATTGACACGCCCAGTGATTGGTGATTTTCTAGTGCGCAACTGCGCATGACAAATTGTAATAAAATTACTTATAACACCACCTACTATGTGGCCTTTTTACCCTAAACTGATCATATTTTTTAAACTCTAAGTAAATTCAGTAAAAAAAAAGGATTTCTCTAAGTAAATAAAAGTAAATTAGGTAATCAACCCTCACTGGTCTCGGTCTCGACTCGGACTCGACCGTCTCTGGTCTCGGACTCGACTCTCTATGGACTCGGTCTTGACTCGGACTCGACTCTCTCTGGTCTCGGTGTCGACTCGGACTCAAGTGAGGTGGTCTCGACTACAACACTGCATGCAAGCTCTTTTTCCAATTAATAAAATCAAGTCCCACACAAAAAATAGTTTGTGACGGTTGAAAATGTCACCGTATGGATGTAAAAGAGTTACAAACTAGTTTTTATCCATTGCTCATTGATGCACTCATTGTAGCCTCCTGGTCAACATGACATTGTTAGGCAGATTTATAAAAGATCAGAAAAAGTCAGCTAATCAGCATGCAATCCAACACCCATGATATATAGTTGTTATTAAGACATCTGTGCATAAAAACATCTATCCGTCCATCCCACAGAATGCTCAAGCGCAGAAGAGCCAGAGTTTGGGTGACCCACCACAGATCTACTTGTCCGATCCTAGCTCTCTGACCTCGCTAATTCCTCTGGCTCATGGTGAATGTGTTGTCAACCCCTCTCAGCCTGTGTTTGTGGTCATAAAGCCTCCTTCTGTCGGGCCGCCCAAAGAGTCAAATCTCTCGCCTGAGGAAGACTTGCTGGAGATTGTCGATCTGGATGAAAAAACAGATGTTGAGGTGAACAGACATGTCACAATCAATCATTTATGAATTATTCAGTGTACTACATCAAAAAGGGGGAGGGGGAGGTGCTTGGAATGAAATGCAAGAGTTATTTATTCATTTTATTTCCCATACTCAGTCGGTGTCCACAGTGCCTGTCCCTGGAGATACAGATGCCCCAATCCCTGTGGATGAACCTTCACCCTGCGTGGAGCCAGTGGCCCAGCCGGTTGGAGAAGGAGAAGTGGAAGAGAAGCCTGATTTACCTGGTTAGTCAAAAGTTCTGGTTGATTCTAGTTCATTAAAAAGACTTTGAGCTCAGAATAGCTGGATATTCAAAGCATATGTCTGATCTAGTTTTTAGGGATATTACATTTACAAATTCCAAGTGAATCTTTTTGTAACTTATAGCTTATTCTTTAGTGTTTTAGTCTCAGTAATAAAAGGGACATCAAACAAACTCTATATTAATACTTCAAGTGGCTTGGCAACTTTAACCAGCCTAGTGTTAAGCTAATTAATTGCTGTTTTTGAAAGAAGTCTCGACTGTTTTCAATATATTTAAAATTTTAATTTATTCCTGATGACAAAGCTGAATTTTCAGCATCTTTACTCCAGTCTTCAGGCAGTGTCTCATGATCATTCAGAAATCATTTTAATATGCAGATTAAATGCTTTAGAAAGATTTCTTATTATTATCAATGCTAAAAACAGTTACCATGATAAATGTTTTCGAAATGATTTTAAAGTTTGAAAGAGCCGCATTTATTTAAAAACAGAAATCTCTTGTATTGTGATAGATTTTTTACTGTTCAATGTTTTTATAAAAACAGAATCAGCAATATGATAAAATATATATTTATTTGAGGAAGAACTAATCACTATAAATTCTTCCACCAATATAAACTACTAGGTTTTTTTTAAAGGAAAAGGATGCATTGGAATGATCAAAATCATTCCTGATTTTTTACTTTGATCATTCCAATGCATCCATTTCCTTTAAAAAAAAACCTCTTAGTAGTTTATATTGGTGGAAGAATTTATTGTGATTAGTTCTTCATCAAATAAATATATATTTTATCATATTGCTGATTTTTATAAAAACATTGAACAACTTCAAGGAATGCTTTACAGTTATTCAACATAGTTGTAGGTCAACAAAGACCGCAGTGTTTAAAAATCAATTGCCAATTTCAGCCCTTCATTCAAAACTGTTTTCAGAGGACACCAATACTTCATCAGCCTCCCTCTCAGAGAGCATGCAGGAAGTCCAGCCTCCTAAATCAAAGAAGCCACGTGTGCTGGAGCTGCCATCCTCGTCTACACTGCTGCCCATTGGTCTCTCACTGGATAAGGTCAATGCAGCGGTGAACAGCCTGCTGGCCTCTGGCAGTGCCACAAACACCTTAACACCCACAGTCATCACCTCCCATTCCCTGGTGAGCCATCCAGTTCATTATTATGGTTGTTCAAAAACATGTGCTTACATGTAAACATACTTTTTTTTTTAAAGGAGAACTCATTTTTTTGTACATTTGGAGTGCTGTCAGTGTTATTGTCTTTTTAAAATTCGCACCCTGTTGACTTCAATGGGGAAGCAAAAAGCAAAAAACAGGAAGCAAATAGAGGTATGTGAGCTGGCTGAATTAACATAATTTTTATTCATATCTTTCACATCTACTGCAGTCAGATTGACCGTGGTCACTCTTAATAACACCACTCACATGGCTGTGCACTCGTAATGACAAATCAAGGATGTTAAGAGGCTAAAAGCAGGATTAGAACATGCCCCATTGAAGTCAACAGGGTGTAAATTTTAAAAAAGCGATAACACGGTGTAGGCAACACCGATTTTTGTCGTTTTTGTCTGTACTGACAGCACTCCAAATGTACAAAAAAATGAGCTCAATGTTAAAATTAACCAGAGTTTTCCTTTAATGCAGTTAACAAATTTAAATTAATCTGCACTGTTTGATGGAATTTAATTGGTGCTGCTTGCAATAGCATTATTAAGATGAAACCCACAGGAACGCCTCAGAAAATATATATTTTAAGCAGTTGACAGCCCTGATTTCAACACAATGCCCTCTTTTACCACATACAAGGCACAAAAAGATGACTTTTAAATGAGTGATCACAGAGCTTTAGTATTATATTACAGTCAATAGAATTCTATATTACAATAAAAAGCTAGACATTTGCTTTTGTGATACTTTTTATAATGATCAGCAATATCTTTTGTTTAGTTTTTTTGTGGGAGGCAACAATAGCATTTGTGTGGTATGAATGGATGCTTCACATGTACCAAGCTCTTACTCGCACAGTCTCAATGTGATTTTAACAAAGCCAGAGAGATACGAATGCTTGTGTTACCAGATAACCAAGAACAAAGAGATACAACACAATGACCTTGGAAAATGGTTCACACACACCCAACCTCTTCAAATCTCTCTCTCACTTAGACTCCAGTGCTGTTGACACCGAGTCCGCTGCCATCAACCATTCACTTCTGGAGCACGCTCAGTCCTATCGCTCCACGCAGCCCTGCCAAGCTCTCCTTCCAGGTGAGACTTCCTGTCCACACAGTTTCTGTCCACAGCATGGCAGCAGCACACCATCTGTCTCCTCACACTCCCTCGGCTCATCGCATGGCTGAGAATTTACTCTCTCCCCACTCCATTCATAACCATCAATTGCATCACAACATATGACATATTTTCTAAACTTTTCTAATTGTCATGGTACCCGATATCTTATTTACACATTTAGTTAACACTTTTATCCAAAGCTACTTGCAATAGAGATACATACGCACTGTCACAGAGCCTGCAATATTCATAGCAGGTTCATTAGAAAGCTGGATTAGAAAACTACATCAGTGGTTCTCAAAGTGTGTGTGGGGGAAGAAAAAGATGGGGGAAAACGGAAAAATCGTGGCAACCGCTTCAGCGGATGGCAGCACTTGCTTTTTTTGTGAACTCTCCGCTCCCCTGCCGTTTTCTGGCTGGAAGACATACAAGAAGCTGCGCTTGTGAGGCGGCCGATTATGTATTGTTCATGCTACACCACATTACCTAATAATCTCTCTTATTTTTTATATTTTTTGAATGTTTCAATTGAAACACAAAGTAAAACAATTGCAGGTGCTTTTCATTGCAGTTTTTATTTTATTTTCACTTTTTGTGAAATTATTTGGTAGTCAGAAGGGGGGTTGAGCACTAGATTTTATAGAAGCCTAAAGGGGGGCGTCACCAAAAGACTGTGAGAACCACTGAGTATTTTTTAGATAATAAATGGTTCTGTAAATTCTGAATGAATGAGAAACGTTTCGAGCTGTTGTAATTTAGCCAGCGCTTCCCACACATTTAAATTATGTGTTGTTTATATTATTGTTTACAATAAAACAGTAACCTACAATTAGGCTACAATTAACTTATTGATAATAACAGCAGTTCATCACTCTTAATTGTCAATTACAGTTTTATTATTATTATTATTTAATTCTAATTAATGTCATTGTTACCGATTTTGGTGTCTTATCTTATTTCTGTTGCCGACTTTTTTTTAATTAGTTAATTAAATGAATGTTTTATTATTAATACCATTATCAATAACTAATACTATAATTATTTATTACTAATTACAGTTTTTTTTATCATATTGCTGCCATTTTTATAAAGAAATGAACTAAACCTAGAATAAGGCTCTGCATTGTAGTGATTTGACCATGTTGTCTTTGGCTTATTCCTTTAGTGGATGTCAAATCTAGTGTCCTTAATTTGATGAAGGCTTTAGTTTTATTGCACTCTTCCTCAGAAAGGCATGTGAGCGTCCTCTGCTGGACAATAGCAGCAGTGCAGAGTTTTACAGGAACAGGCCCTGTAAACCTAACCCTACATGAGCGACCTCCTGTCTGTCGTGGTAGATGTTCTTTTCGGACTGGTTTTGGATTTTTATTATAGTCTCTTTAATAATGTCCTGTTTAATTAGTGATTTAATTAGTGGTGTGAATAAGTGTTGGCACCCATGCTAAAGTTGCCTAAAAAGAGGAATAAAAAATCATCTTTTGGATATTGATCTTAATGCCTTAATTAGAAAAATGATGAAAACTCCAACCTTTAAGGACACCAATTTTCTTTGTGAATGAATAATCTATCATAAATAAATGTTTTTCCTTAAAATACAGGGTGCATATTAAGTCATTGCCCCCCTATGTTAAATTCCCATAGAGTCAGGCAGATTTTTATTTTTCAAAGCCAGTTATTTCATGGATCCAGGATAATATGCATCCTGATAAAGTTCCCTTGGCCTTTGCAATTAAAATATCCCCACATCATCACACACCTTCCACCACACCTAGAGATTGGCATGGTTTTACTTCAGTTAGCCTAATAGCTGGTTTGATTTGGATTGAAAGATGATCTTATGGAAAGTACCCCATGCCAATGTAAATGTATGATAGCAAGCCATGAATGCAGTACTTTTAATGGAGTGAAGCTTAAATTCTAATTAATAGCATGCTGATAGCGTGTAGCGTGTTATTGATGCTAATAGCGTGTTATTCTTGCAGTTCCCCTCCAACGGAAGCAATCAGATCCAGATCCCGGCACTGAGTGTGGACGGCCTATCCACACCTGTCGTTCTCTCCCCTGGACCACAGAAACCTTGACTTGCGATTTAATTCATTTGTCTCTTGCCTTGGTGATTGGCTCACTCCCCAGCCAATAACACGCTGAGGACGACCAATGAAAGATAAGACGCTCCATAAGTTCCGCTTCGAGTTGGGCGGAGCCTCTGCTCCAATGACGACTCGACAAGAGGAGTGCGCTCTCAGTTGTCCTCTACGATTGGTTGACAGAGCTGCCCGCTTCTGGGCTTCATGGTGGTATTTCATAGACCATTTGCTCTTTCGTTTTTCCCTTTGACTTTTATATGATCATCAACGGTTATTTATTTATTTTTGATGCGTCTTGGTGCATCATGTGATTGGTGCAGATTGTGAGTTTGGAACTCTGAGATCTCACTTCATTTTTGATTTCTCACCGTAACATTATGAGTTATGGACCAGACGAGGTAACCTCTGATTGAATCAAGGCATGAAATGCCATTTATAGACGGAGCATTGCTTTCTTGAAAACTTCTTTCTTTTTGTGATAATAGAAAGCATGCATTTGAAATCTGACGGATTAAAGTGCAAGATTATTTTTTTCTTTGCGGTTTGTAAAAGGATATGACACACTGTTGTTTTAAACATTTTGTGTTTTTCCATGGACAAAGGAGTCATTGATAATGCCAGAGGAATGTCACGGCCATTCCCGGGATTTGAAGAGGTGGAACCAGGGAAGAACGGATACGAAAGAGATTCAGCATGATATCAAGATCTTTTTCTTCTACGAAATCATTCCTTTATTTCAAAATGTCCTTCTTGTAAATATAAGTTGCACCCATTCCAAGATTAGATTTTTTTTGTTGTTGGTTTTTTTAATATTTCTTTTCAAGGAGCCCTTTCTCTGGCAAAGCAGGCAGAAGTGTCATGGCGCAGCGTCGTTTTTTTTTATATTTTTCTTTTTAAGGAAAATGCCAGAGGAGACCAAAGACCAGCTGTTTATATACAATCCATCTTCGCATCTCTATCGTTTCACATTTTCTTAGTCTCTTTCTCACGCTGAGTTTCTATTTTTACTCTGCCACATCAAAGGGCTATAAGAACCTTCACACAACCAAAACGCTCTCTTGTTCTGACAATGTACATAACTGATAGATCCGACTGGCCAGCTATACCTGTAAAACTCAATAAGCGTTGTACATAGTCAAAGTAATTTATGCAGCTAGTAGTTTTGTGCGGCCTGCCTCTTATGCTATGTTCGTCTGATGTGTAAAAATCACACTCACGGTTGTTACCTCAAAGCTGTCAAGAGCTCGACACGTCAAAGCAGGCAAGCAAATGCATTGCGACTCTTTCCTACTGACACACAAAGCCAACGATTATTTGCATATTTTCTAATCTAGCGCCTGTAGTTTGTGTATGAAGCTCAAGTTTCCTGTGGGGAAATCATGGTGGTTATATATAGCGTTCTACAGAGAGCTGTAGTCAGTGTTTATGGACCGTAACTGCCTCATGCAGCCTTTTCTATCATTTAATTCGACCTGAGTTTGCATAACATACTTCTTTTCAATTAAAAAACAACAACATTTGGGTGATCAGCTCTTTAATTTGGTGCTTTTGTGTTTTATATCTGCGTAATTGTAATC
The DNA here is from genome assembly GCF_988280905.1 of Pimephales promelas. Lineage (NCBI taxonomy): Eukaryota > Metazoa > Chordata > Actinopteri > Cypriniformes > Leuciscidae > Pimephales > Pimephales promelas. The sequence goes on along the minus strand of NC_142782.1, from coordinate 31,039,137 downwards.
AATGCGAGAGGATTTGCTCGTAGCATGCTGCAATCGCCTACACGTGTCACCTCTCAGTCCTCAGATTGTTCTCTCTTGCATTTTGTGCAACTCATGGCTGATTTGTTACGTGCGGAACTGTTCTAATCTCAGTGAACGACTGTTTGTTAATATAAAGCTTTTGAGAAAGGCTGTGAAGGTCAGTAATTGTTCACCACAGCTTTCGGTGGGCTATGATGTGTACATATGATGACACATTGAATGTTCTGTTCGAGGAGGCGTTTCGGGAGTCGCGTGTCACGTGATCAGCTTAAATGTGATCAGATTCACACAGACTGTCATTGGTGAGTTACTTTTACGCCGTGCGTTGGGCAAAATAATAAGCCTGCAATATCAAATAACTCACTGTGATGAGGAATTTAGTGAGTTGCGAGTAGTACTTTGCCCATTCTTGATCTTTAACGCAGTGTGGTGAGTCTGCTTACTGCTTTCAGCCGTCTTCTCAAGCTTGTCTGGATTTCTGGGATTGTTTGTGCCTCTGAATGTCTGCGCAGCTATGCTCTGTAATGCACCGCGAATGCGTTTTAACAGCTGGTGACTCCTCGTCTTTCCCCTTCTATGATGCTGGTGTTACCTTTACCGTACATCAGCACTGATCAATACAGTGACAGCGCACTTCCCCGAATCGAGCGATCACACAAGTGATGACTTCATTTATCCCCAGTTGGGTTGTTTACAAAACGAGCAAGCTTAAAAGACAGAAATAGCGAGCCATATCTAAAACTATTTCTGTTGTTGAAATAAATGATTTAAAAATCGTTTAATATTGTAATATTTACGAGCCTTTGTCATGTTGATGAACTCGCTGCCCCTTTGAGATAATGAATCTAATGCTGCACGTCTCTGAACCTACAAAGACTGTTTGGGTATCTTCATACCACATTAAATAGGCCTTAAAGTGGGATTTCTGGGTATGTGCTCGTCCATAGACGAACTATTTTGGTGTTAATAGCTTTTTATTCTAAAGTCATCCCGGAATATTTTCATGCACTTATAACAAGAAAAGCGCCATTGAATATTCATTTAAAAGTGTTTTCTCCTATCCTATTTCCTCATTAGAACCAAAATTGTGCAGAAATTGTATTTGTGCAAGTTTTAATTGTGCAAAAAAATAAATAATGTAAATGATTGTTGGTAACCAGCATGTTTAAATGTTCTAGTCACTGAAACCTTTATGCAAATGACATTACATAAAGCCATTTATTGAATAATTGATTGGACCGTAGAGATGGTGGCTGGGACGGTTTTTCTCCTTTGTGAAGGAGTCTTTAAATTATTTCCTAATACCAGCACAGATTTCATACCGTGTACAATTTTCCATTGCAAGACAGTCAATCATTTCAAAATTTCTCATTGAGAAATCCTGTTTAATGCTTGTTACCTGCTTATGAAGTCACAAATCCAAGCACCAAACTGAAACGATTGTGGCTCAAAACTGTTAAGACATTTGCCTCATTTTGCTTTTCAAGTTACTGAATTTGAACATCTGCGGTTGTCAGATGCTGTAATAAGTCTTTTCACTTGTTGTTTCCTCTTTGAAATGTTACGTGGGAACTGTTCATGTATTCTATATTCAATAATGTGTTGGGAAATCTTGCGCTACGCATATATTTGTGTAAAAAAAAAGAAAAGAAAAAAGTATGCTACTTGTGAAGAAGGAACACGTGGTCCTGAAGGACTCTCGTACTGTTGGGAAGCAGATCTCTGCGGCCTGAGCTCCCTTTCCCGGATGAGGATCACTCTCTGGGAGTTTATTTCATAAAGGGACGGAGAGGCTTTTATTTTTCTGAATTGTCTAAATACTATATTATATGTACTGGAAAGAGACAAAACTATTTTTCATCTGCACATTCTACTTTCTTTTGTTTATGTGATAGATATTAATCTTGTTTTCTAAAGACAAAAAAAGACTCGGAACTAATATGAAAATGAATAAAAGGCTATTTTGTTCTTTAACTTGTTTAATATTCATTTTGTCAGGATCTACCTGTCTTTATATATGTGTGTGAGTGTGAATGAATAGTCATACATTTTAATACTGACTTGTGGTTACCTTTTAAAAAAATATTTTTTTTTTATTTCAAAGTCAGATCTTTAAGTCAGTTTTATCTAGGACCCTTCGAGTCATGACTTGAAAAAAGATTTGTTCATTTTGATGAACGAGTTCGAGCAGGAGAGTCACGAACGCTCATCACAGAACAGAGCAAGGTGAGCATTTGTGCTTATAAAACTTATAAAACTTTATTTATTTTTAAAATGACTTATCGTTTTGCTAGATAAGACCCTTATTCATCGTCTGGTGTCGTTTAAAGCCCTTTGAACAGCCCCTGAAACTCGCATTTGGACCTTGAACCGTTTGGTTCCCAATGAAGTCCATTATATGGAGAAAATCCTGGAATGTTTTCATCAAAAACCTTCATTTCTTTTCGACTGAAGAAAGAAAGACATGGACATCTTGGATGACATGGGGGTGAGTAAATTATCAGCAAAAGTTTTTTAAAAGTGAACTACTTTAAATGTGTAAACACAGTTATTCAGGCTATAACTGATAGGATGGTAAGGTGCGTAAACGCACACAGGCGGGCAGGCCTCATGTAGAGTAATAGCAAAAAAGATTACTAAATTATGTATAACAACTATTTTATGTTGGTGGTCTCGCCATACAAGCACTGTCATTTAAAATATCATTTGCTTGATAAAAAAATGCATTATCACGACACAAACTTCCTAAAAAACACTTGATGTTAATGAAAACACTCGAGCAAAGAGAACAAGATATTCATAAATAATCTCTTTTTTCCCTTAACCTCAAAAATTGGATGATACAATACATGCCTCTTCCTGGTGTGTGACTGAAAATGAACACACACACACACACACAAATAATCCCTGAGGGACTCGGTTTTGTATGTCATGCCTCCTCCGGGACAGCAGCCCTCAGGAAGCAGAGAACAGATATTAATTAAAGTCAGGCTATAAGGACCCGCACACAACGCTGATTAACCAAAGCCCACAACACTCCTCAAAAAACTCACTTTCATTTCTGCAGAAATGCAAACAGAAAGAATGATGAAAGCGTCAGGCTCATTTTACCGTGTTGACGGTGTCGGCGCCGTAAGCTACAGAGAAACTGGGAAGAACTGTTGATATGAAGAGATGCAGCCGATACGAACCTGGAATAACCTTATGAAGATGAAGCATGTTTTAGAAAGTTTGTCGGATAGAACTTTTAGTTCATGAACTATGGCTGTGTGTTCAGGATAGTGTCTTACTTCTCTTTACATCAAAACCTACTGCATTTGCTAGAATGTGAAGTATACACTAGGGTATCACTACGGAATAACACGGAACAATGAATAATAACTCAATAGAGTTACAGTCAAATAAAAGTGCAGGACCAAAATCTAATGATTCTTCTTTGTAAATTTCAAAAAAACAAAGCAGAGACTGTAGAATAAATGATATTTGAGAGCATAAGGCCTTTTTTTATTGCCCTGGTGCCTTGGGCGCAGCTGCAGATGCTCATAAAAGACCTGAGCAAACCGGGTCACTGCTTTTATTGCGCTGAATGGACTTCATGGCTTCACGCTGCAAGTTTGCTTTAATTGCACCTCACCTAAGGTCCCACAGATGAAGATCGTCAGTAAGGCTCATTAACTTCCAATTAACAGTCTGTTTACCCCAGCCACCACCTGTAAGCGCTCTCGGTTTATGTCTGTTCAACATGGATCCACAACTCCAGCAACAACAATCCTGTAGATTAAATGAGCACGCTCCGGGGTGGAAGATGAAAATATGAGTCTAAACGCATATCATGGGACTGAATACGTGACTCCTCTGTTTGGTTTATTAACTGCTGATGTTTAGTTTTGACAGCTCACTATCCGTGTAGATTTGAAGGCCTGATAATTGGGTTGTTCTTAGAAACTGTGCCTTTTGTGTATTAAAATTACACAATGATTACCTACTTTAGGGGGGACTTTGAATTGAAATGAAAATGAACTTTGAATTGAGCATATTTTCTCACTTCTGGCACAAAGTACAGGATATGTAACCATTGTAGACATCTTTATCTTCAATATAGTGGTTCTGAGATGATGCTGCATTCACACCGAGATGACAACATGTGAGAATGAATCTGCAGCGATCACGTGGTAAGTTGAAGTTTTCCAAAAGTTCGAGATGGTCCTGCAGAACATGAAATCCACGGGGAGGAGTCCCTAAACCCACCCCTAATCCTACCCAGGTCCACCCCTGATCCCTAAACCTACTCCTAAACCTACCCAGCTCCACCCCCTGATCCCTAAACCCACCCCTAAACCTACCCAGCTCCATCCCCTGATCCCTAAACCTACCCATTTCCACCCCCTGATCCCTGAACCCACCCCTAAACCTACCCAGCTCCACCCCTGATCCCTAAACCTACCCAGCTCCGCCCCCTGGTCCCTAAACCCACCCCTAAACCTACCCATCTCCACCCCCTGATCCCTGAACCCACCCCTAAACCTACCCAGCTCCGCCCCCTTGTCCCTAAACCCACCCCTAATCCTACCCAGCTCCGCCCCCTGATCCCTAAACCCACCCTTAAACCTACCCAGCTCCACCCCCTGATCCCTATCCCCACCCCTAATCCTACCCAGCTCCACCCCGATCCCTAAACCCACCCCTAATCCTACCCAGCTCCACCCCCTAATCCCTAAACCCACCCCTAAACCTACAGAACTCCACCCCTCAGATCTGGATCCAACTTTTTTTTTTCTTTGTAATTACGATAATTCAGACCTTAGTTCATAATCCAGACCTTAATTCAGACGATACTTGCACACCTTGCATTATATCTTCTAGTTGCACTAAACTAAATTGTAAAAATATTGATTGTTTTCAAAAAGGTTTCCTAAAAACTCCAGATGACTTTCAGTCAAAGAATAGCTTAATAATAGTTACTGTATATTTTCTTTTAAGACAAATCCTAAATTGCTATTTTAACTTTATTACAGTAATTTTAGAATTCATATGCTTACTGTATATCTTTTTATACCATGTGTGGTCAAAATCATGACCTTAAAGTGAAATGCATGAAATGGAAGTTCCAATAGTCTTTTCTTCCTTGTTGCTTGTAGGACACAGCCTGATGTTATGCATTAGGAATTGATTGGTTCATTGACTTGTTGTGGTTTTCCATTGGTCAATCTCATGTGAGTGACAGGTTGTCCCATTTTACTTTCATATTTTTTTTTCCACACTATTGAGGGCAATGGCGACCAACATTCTTCAAAATACCTTCCTTTATGTTCAACAGAACAAAGAAATGCATACCGGTTTAGAACAACTTGAGGGTGAGTAAATGATGACAACATTTTCATTTTTGGGTAAACTATTCCTTAAGCATTTTTTGTTTTATAAATGATGCAATAATCCATATATAAAAAAAGAATTGTCCATTTTGATTTCATGGTGACTTTAAACATTATGTCAAAAAGATTAGAAAAAAAGCTAAATGTGCTTGGTCAGAAACTGAGTGAGAAAATGCATGAAAATTTTAGATAAATTTGATTGAATCTGTTAAATGTAATTGTGATAAAGGGGACCTAAAAATGTGCTGATATAAAAACTAATTAATGTTTTATGTTTTATTTTGCACTCAACACTAGGTTAAATAGCATCAAATCTGTCATATAATTGGACTGATTTTTGTAAATGGGCCATTTGAAAATCCAGTAATTATATCAGTGGTAAGTCATGGGGACACAAATGGCACCGATTCTTGAAAACGACCCAATCACCATATCAATTTGAAATCTCTTGAAATGGTTCGTTCTGTAATAATTAATCTGTCATTTTGAGCAGGTCTCTGAAAAGCCTGAGACAGCACGGTTAATTAGTGTCTGAATATTGGTTTCATAAGAGGTAAAATAGTTCTGCAGTGATATTTTTCTGTGCTACTTATACAATGACCTTTTCCTCTGTATAACAAAAATGAGTGGAGAAGAAAGGGGAAGAAAATGAGGCTGCTTTAAGAAATGAAAAAGAAAACCTTGTTAAAAAATCAGAATAGAAGCTTGCATGGGATTGTGCAAGGCCAGGCTTCAGATTCCTTTCAAACCCAATGTGAACCAGACTAGTCCTGCAGTGATCCTGGTTTCTCTCTCTCATGGGTTCCCTTCTCCTCGCTCCAGCGCTCCTGTGTCCTTTAGCATATACTGAATTACAATGACCTATTTTGTCAATGTCGAGCCCTAACGAGGAGAACAGGCGGTCTGCGGCGCTATGACAGTCATTAGAAGCCATGACTGCAGCAACGTCTCATGAACGCAGCAAACATCTTCACATAAATAACTGCTCTCAATCTACCGCACGAATGAGACGAGACATAGCATATCAATATACACAAATGTAATGTGTTTGATTGTGCAGAGGTTTTTATTGGGTTGTTAACTTTAATATATTTTGGTCATTTGCTTTGTGAGCATATACGAAAGATTTAATTTTTACACTTTTACTTCCCTTATAGTCAAGGTTTCTAGTGCAATGCTATGCAGTTACGCTGGCATTCTGACTAGTTTCTGACTAGGGAATAAAAGACAAAATGTGAGTGGTGTTTTTCCGTGCAGCACTCACTTGTACAATGCTAGTGTGTTGTGGGTGGTTGTCAAGGCATTTCTATGCAGTATTCAAGGTGGTTCTAGTGGTTTCTAGACCATAAAAGACCAATTTGAGTGGTGTTTGTTTGTGCACAACTCACTGGTACATTTCTGTGGTGTTTGTCAATGGTTACAGGGCGTTGCTATGCAATTTCTAAGTTGTTCTGGGTAGTGTCTAGTACTCTATGCATTTTCCAGTATTCTGCCTGTTTACTAGAGCACAAACAGGACAAATATGAGTGGTGTTTGTCTGTGCAAAACTCACCATCACAATGCTAGGGTGTCGTGGGTAGTTACTAGGGTGTTGCTATGCAGTTGCTATAGTGTTCTGACTGTTTACTAGAGTACAAATTACAAATATGAGTGGTGTTTGTCTGTGCAAAACTCACTATCACAATGCTAGGGTGTCGTGGGTGGTTACTAGGGTGTTGCTATGCAGTTGCTATAGTGTTCTGACTGTTTACTAGAGTACAAATTACAAATATGAGTGGTGTTTGTCTGTGCAAAACTCACCATCACAATGCTAGGGTGTCGTGGGTGGTTACTAGGGTGTTGCTATGCAGTTGCTATAGTGTTCTGACTGTTTACTAGAGTACAAATTACAAATATGAGTGGTGTTTGTCTGTGCAAAATTCACCATCACAATGCTAGTGTGTCGTGGGTGGTTACTAGAGTGTTGCTATGCAGTTGCTAAGGTGTTATAGTAAGTGGTGTCTAGTGCTTTGCTATGCAGTTTCCATAGTGTTCTGGCTGTTTACTAGAGCACAAAGGGGAAATGCGAGTGGTTTTTGTCTGTCCAGCCCAATGCTAGTGTGTAATGGATGGTTTGCCAGGGTGATGAAATGCAGTTGCCAGGGTCTTTTGAGTGGTTTCTAGTGTGTTGCTATGCAGTTGCCATGGTGTTCTAACTGTATACTAGTACACAAAGGACAAATGTGAGTGGTGTTTGTCTGTGCAAAACTCACCAATACATACTAGTGACTAGTGTATCGTGGGTGGTTGCCAGGATGTTGATATGCAGTTGCTAAGGTGTTATTGGTGGTGTCTAATGCTTTGCTATGCAGTTGCTATAGTGTTCTGACTGTTTACTAGAGTACAAATTACAAAAATTTGAGTGGTGTTTGTGCAAAACTCACCATCACAATGCTAGTGTGTCGTGGGTGGTTACTAGAGTGTTGCTATGCAGTTGCTAAGGTGTTATAAGTGGTGTCTAGTGCTTTGCTATGCAGTTTCCATAGTGTTCTGGCTGTTTACTAGAGCACAAAGGGGAAATCCGAGTGTTTTTTGTCTGTCTAGCCCAATGCTAGTGTGTAATGGATGGTTTGCCAGGGTGATGAAATGCAGTAGCCAAGGTCTTTTGAGTGGTTTCTAGTGTGTTGCTATGCAGTTGCCATGGTGTTCTAACTGTATACTAGTACACAAAGGACAAATGTGAGTGGTGTTTGTCTGTGCAAAACTCACCAGTATATACTAGTGTATCGTGGGTGATTGCCAGGATGTTGCTATGCAGTTGCTAAGGTGTTATAAGGGGTGTCTAGTGCGTTGCTATTGCAGTTGTTATGGTGTTCTGCTGGTTGTTGGGGCATTAAAGTCAAATTTGAGTGGTGTTTGCTAATGCAAAACTCACTGGCACAATGCTAGGGTGTTGTCAGGGGTTACCAGGGCATTTATATGCAGTCGCTATATTCTGAGTATAGTTGCAAGGACATATAGGGCAAGTATGAGTGATGTTTGCCAGTGCAAGACTGTGCTGTGATATAACACGTCTGTTTTTTCTTAAAAAATTAAACGAACATCACAGAAAGAGTCTAATAATAGATGTTTGAACATTTAGATTTGTTCTATCATTACAGAACAGACACCTCCGTCTCTTCTTGAGTTCACACTGGTCCCCAATGGCCTTCACTGAGTCAAATGCATGGCTCATCCTTTTAAACAGCATTTCATGATTCAGCACTCCAGCCCTACATCTGCTCCAACTACACAACTACATCATCACCAAAAGAACACACAACACTAAAGCACCATACAGCACTGCATTGTTCAATAAAAAAAGTAATATCATTGAAAGGTTACTTGGTTGAAATGCAGCTGGAGCCTTATGAAAGAGCACATGTAGGAAAGACTTTTCTCTGATCATGGTATTTAAAGGAAACTCACTTGGCTGTGTGTGTGTGTGTGTGTGTGTGTGTGTGTGTGTGTGTGTGTGTGTGTATCAGCGGGCCTCTGAAGTCACAGGCCTCTCCCACGGACCAGCCCTGTGGGAATTAATATTTGCCTGCTTAATCCCTCTTAATCCCAGATTTCAAAGGATGTGATTGTTTTTCATTGAGCGTGGCAAAGCTGTAAAACAGCCACAGGTTTCTCTATGAGAGGACATTCATGACAGTTAAAATGGGCTGCATAGTTTTTATTCAATACTTTTTTAAAAAAATATTTTAAATAAAACTACTCTATATAACAAAACATATAGGGCAAGGGCAATCAGTCATTATTATTACATTATCAAACTGGTCCAAATAATTTTTTCGGATAACTTTTTAAAAATTATATATTCTATAACTTAACTTTGTTTTTATTCTTATTAATTTTATTTTAAATTTTATTATTTATATATTATATTATATGCATAATAGCATTATATGCATATATATATATATATATATATATATATATATATATATATAAACATTTTTTTAAATGCACTTTGGCCAGAAAAAATATATTTTTGCTATATGGGTCTGTTTTGCTTTAAATGATGTTTCAGATTGAATAAAACTATTAAGCTTGTGTAAAATGCTGCTGTTGATTACCATAGAAAATCATTAGATGTTTGTGAAAACACAATAAGAAATCGTGTGCACAGTAAATTATTTTTAACAGCTGGCCCCGCCACCAGAATGATCTACAGATCAAATAACAATTATACTTTTATCATGAAAAAAAGTGCTTTAACAAAAATATGAGCTGCACGTTTCATGCATCACTGTCTATTTTTTCCTCTGATTTTTCAAACTATGATTAATTTTCTCTGACAATTGACAGCTTGTCCCATATTGTCGATAGATCTTACATCCCGTGTATTGAACCTGGAACATTCCTTTGATGTAGAGGTTTCAAGAGTGTATTTTTATATCTTTTGCACATCAAAGTATGTGATGCTGAAATGCAGCAAACCTGCAAATAAATAAGTGTTCTGTTGCCTAGCACTTTGAGGTTTTGTCTGAGGTTCTCGATTTGGCACCTTGGCTCCCTATTAAGCTGGGAGTATAAACACAAATGTCGCTTTGGAAGAAAGCATCTGCAAAGAACATAAATGTAAATTTAAAGGTTTCAGAAGCATTCTGGTTTTGTGAAATGTCTTTTCAGAGACTGACATTATATGACAGTAAAGATCTGTGAAAAGCATGCCGATTAAAAATAGAAAGAAAACCAAGGCCGTAATGATCACAGGAAGGTCACAGATTTTTTTTTCTCCATTAGTGGGTGTGAAGAGATACCAAAATGGAGCCAATCAGCTCAGCAAGATAACAAGCATAAAAATCAAAACCCCAATGTTTCATTATCTTTCAACATCTTTTTAATCTGTTCTCAAACCAGTTCTGGTGTAGAGCACACTGACCTGTGGCTCCATCCAGGACGCATTTCAGAAAGAAATATAACAATTACAGTCTATGCTTGACAGTTCATAAAGGATTTTCTTTTGACATTCTGTTTTGAAACACTTAGACAAATTCCTTCTTCATGATATGACCAATGACTCCACAATGACATTGCATGCTACCGTATGCTTTACAAGCAATCGTTTCTTAGGAAGAGAGGAAAGATGACTTTTTCTTGTTATGTAATGAGGCTGTAAACATTATCTTCCCCAGGCAAAGCCCCATGGGTGACGACGCTATTAGTCACCCTTGGTTTTTGTTGCGTATTTCAAGCTGCTTTCATGAGCCCAAAACAGCTGGAAGAACATCTAGAGTTAAATAAAATGCTCAGAGTACATCCTCGTAATGCAAAATCTTCATTAGAACAAAGGTTGATGGTTCTAGTCATTTATTTTACAATCTTATAAAGTTCCCATGCAATCTTAGTGACAAAAACAGCATATTTGATCAAACTATCAGCAGCTGAAGAGCTGTAGAGAGGAGCGTTTCATCATATGAACATAAACTTTTAATTATGACAAAATAAAACTGAGGAACTGAATCTGTCAGTCAAAACACAGGCAATGTTTGAAACTTGTTATCATAAAGATTTTTCCCCATGAAGAGTTATAAAAAACTAGGGCTGTCAAACAATTAATCGCGATTAATCGCATCCAAAATAAAAGTTTGTGTTTAATATACAGTACGTGGGTCCACTGTGAATAATTATTTTATAAATACACACACATGCTTGTATATAGCTAAGAAATATTTTCATGTATATACTGTATAGAGATTTATATATAATTTATATTATATATACATATAAATATTTTATATATAAATAATATTTTTTTCTTAAATATACATGCATGTGTGTGTATTTATATATATAAAAAAAATAATTATACACAGTGCACCCACATATTATGCAAACATAAACTTTTATTTTGGATGCGATTAACTGCGATTAATCATTTGACAGCCCTATAAAAAGCATAACAAAATATTATAAAGCAATACAATAAATGTTACTACAAAGTAAAAAAAAAAACAATCTATATCCACACTGTAAAATTTTTCTTTGTGAAATTACAATAAATAATTGGATAAATTTTGCATGACTTTCACAGTAAGGATTACAGTAATATACTGTGAAATATACTCACAGATATTTACTGTAATTTTATATCTGTGATATTACAATGCATTGTTGTAAAAGCACAACTACTGTAACTTCACAGCTTCAATGGCAAAGCAAAGCATCTTATGGACTCTACAGAGTCTACTGTGAAAGTAATGTACAATTTGACAATAATTTACTGTGAATTTACAATCATTGTCCAATTAACCCCCTCTCCCCAACAAACAACTCTGAGGTAAAGTCAATGTAAGCACAATGGCATATTTATTAACAAATACATATTTTTAAATGTACAGCAGATGCCAAGTCAAGAGCTCAAGAAAATCAGCTGTCAAAAATGTGTTTGCTTGGTTGTCACAATAAAATAAACAAAATATACAATAAAGAAAAAAACAGCACAATATGCAGTAAATCAAAATAATACAAAAAAGAAAAAGCTTTACAAATAAATAAATTAGGCTACCATAAATAGAAAAATAAGAAAACAAAAAAAGATAGAAAAATAAAAGCCTATATTAGCATTACCTATTTATTACCTATAATAACAATTAGGCTATAGTCATACAAAAAAAAAATCTTTCTACACAAAGAAAATAGCAATATTTTCCCACAAAGATGTAATAAATCTTCAAAATAAATGTCTTAAGTTTTTTATTGAACACTACGAATGGCTTTTGTTTGCTTGTCCCGAGAGGATAGAGGTTTACGAGTTATCTCTGACATCATGCTTTTGTGTTAAACAGAAACCCGAGAGTGTGTGAGCTCAGCGCTGATGGCAGAGGTTATTCTTCATCTTCATTCTTCATGCCTGACGCTGCCGCAGGAGCTCAACCTGAGGGAGAGCGAAAACTCGACCATTACATCATTGCTATGAAAAACACCGATGTCCCGCCCCCCGTGTGTCATTGGCGGAGCGACCTGGCTTGGCGTTCCCATTGGTTAATGACAGCGTAACGGGAAGCAGCGAGGGGGCGTGGCCTCTGCGTGTAGGGGCGCTTCAAATACACTGTAAAAGATGCATAAGGGAGCGATGCTGATGCTGGTGATGCGAGAATAATTTCAGGCAAGCTTTCGAACGGACCGAGATGGTGATGATGGACTTCATTTTTAGGTTCAAATAAGCAAACGCAAAATCAATTCAACTGTCCAACCGTAGACGCGGTTATTTGCTCAAATTGCAACATAATAGAGAAATAGGTGAAAGTGAGACCCTGGATCGGATCTATCCTGCGATCGCTGGAGGTAAGGGCGTTTCTAAAGCATCTCTTTGGCGTTTGTGGTTTCAGATCAGAAGTTACAAACTCACAAACTGATGCCCCTTCTAAGAGGGAATAAAACTGCAGTTAAATGTACGGTATATATTAAGAGTTTCTGAAGTTTCTGAGCTCGCGCCTTTATTTTGGATTCGCTTGATTTTTTAATGGAGGTGATCGTCAACTCGTCTTCACCTGCTCTCAGTGACCCTGTAAGAAGCATCCAAAGAGCCTGAGCTATTCAGAAGCACATTGTCTTGTTTGTTTGTGTTATTTATTCGTTAGTTTGTGTCTTTTTTTCAATTGGGTCACACTTTAAATTACAGTGATAATTACAAGTGAATATTACTGAGAAAACTAGACTACTAATTTTGTGGAACGGTTTGCATATTATTATTGGTCTTGCTGTAGCATTTTTTTAAACTAACATGTACAATATTACTGTAATTTAAAGTATTATGTGCATGTGTATAGCCTATGTTTAGAGGTCTCAAAACTGAAGTCTATGTGCTTTATAATAATATTATTATTTAAATAATTTTTAATTGGTAATGTCGTTTCATCAAAAATTGAGCGAAATAACATGACGTTATAGAAGTGCAGTTGTATTTCTAAAATTTTATATCAGGCTGCACATCTAGAAGATAATATGATTTAGAAGCAGAAACAAGTTATAGTTTTGGCAGTGATGTTTTCTTGTTTAAGTGCCTTGTGTTTGAACAAAAAAGCGCTGTTTAATTATAGCTGCTCTAAATAAAACCGTGCAAAAGACCTCTGAAGTAACACACCAGGAGAAAATGGCCCATGGGAATATGAGTGAACGTAGCAGAGACGGCACAGGAACCCTTAACAGTCGTAATGGATGCCTACATCCTCAGTTCATGTGATCTCACACTCCATTTGATTACTAAGTGCAGATTTATTTCCTTGGGCTGCTTTGCCAGCTGTTTCTTATTGCTTTAATGAAAGAAACAGAGTGAGATTTTATTGCCGGATCATTGTTCAGTAAATTGACAACAGTTTCGGCCTACAGTGGTAGACAATTGCCCATGAATCCATTTTATTTTATTATTATTATTATTTATTCTACATTTAGGCATTTGGTAGACTTTCTAAAGCAACTTACATTGCATTCAAGGCGTACATATTATTAGTGACTTTATGCTCTACCGTTTGGAAATGCTTTTTGAGGGGTCAATTAGTCCTTATACATTAACTTTTTTCCAGTTATTAGCCACAAATTTGACTTTGTTAACATCGAGAAAAACTGCCGTGTATATAAATCTCATAATTTGGAAGCAGGTAAATTAGGCTTCTGTTACTTTAAGACCTGACACACAGATCCATTATAATGTTACACATGCGTTTTTTTTCTTTCTCAACTGTTTACGTTCACTTAAAACATAACTGACTTTGTTCACATGAATACTTGCCAGGACCAGCATTTTGACATTATGTTGTGTGTATTTGACTGTTTAGGCACAATAAGCAGTGAACAAGAACTCAATCTAGTACTGAGAGGGGCTTTGTGTGCGTGCACTTTAGGTGTAAGCACAAAATCTGCAGGAATTAGTAAAATTATGCACAATATACGCAATCCTACACCAAAATTCAAGCCCTGTAACACCAACAACATCAACCCGGCTATCGATTCTGAGGAAAATTATAGTATTAGAAGCATTTCAAATATTTCCGTATCGAAATGTCGGTGATATATCGAAATAATCTAGATTTTTGACAACACTACATTGCAATTAGTTTATTATTTCAGATGCCTTTTTAAAAGACTACAATTGAAAAATGTATCTAGACTAGTACCAACATGACATCATAACTTTTGCGTAAACATACATCTCTACGCATGTTATCTCTACGCATTTTGAGCTATCCGCGTGTATGCGTGTACAGTATGTCTACGCCATTAACGTCCGAGTGATTCCGCGTGTCTGTACACACCATCAAATGTCCGCGCGAAACGAAGCAAAATGTAGATCTACATCTGAGCAATCTTTTTTTTCCTAGGATGGTAAGGGAACAGTCATAAATGCCATTAGTGATGGTTAGGTTTAGGGACGGGGTTGAGGTAAGTCATATATTTATATATACAGTAATAACGTTAAGTCAACGGTGTTCATAAACACGCTGAAAAGCGATTATGCGTCTTGATAGCACGCCAAAAATGGAAATACGAATTGGCGTGTCATACACACGCTACTTCATGAGATCAGTCTCCTAGTACTTTAGCCTATATAAATTTCCACCCAGCAAAGTGGAATCACTGCAATACACAGCACTGCTGAAATACACCCTCATTTGGCGGGTTGGGTGTTAATGTTAAGCCCTGTACATCTTTATATTTTATTAAAAAAAAATTAAATATACATAATTTAAATAAAATAAAATATTTCCTTTTATGGGAGCATGTAAAGCTTTTGTCAAACAGTTCTCTAATGGAGGTGTTTCTCAGGTATTATCAAATGCTAATGCCGATCTCTGTGTGAGCGAGCGGTGGTTGTGAGTTTTGTGTGTGATGAAGTGTCCCACCTCCGGACCATGCTGGATGTGGGATGCGTCTCTCCAGCCTGAGTGCTGAAAGGGTTGCTGCCGGTGCTTTGCATAATGCACTGAAGAGTTTGGGCTGTACTGAGGCACTGTTGCATTAGTTTGGAGAGGTTATTGAGAGCCAGCGGGGCTGTGGGTGGAGAAATGCATCAGAACATGAAATAACTCTTAGACGAGTCCTCCTGTCCTGTCCCCCGAGAGATACCTTCAGCTCCATCTCTCTTCATGTCTCTGTCAATGTTTAGGCTTATCTGTCTCGCTCACTTTCACTCCGTCTCTCTTGTCCTGTCCACTTCTTATCCTTATCTTCTTAATCAGAAATGATTCTCGCCTTCACAGGGCAATGTTGAATCAAGGGAAGAGAAAAGAGAACAGTGAGAATCCCTTTTAATACCAGTTTTCAGTTGATGAGTAAGAATCTAAATAAGGCAGACCACAGAAGTGGAATTAGAATGGCTCAGAAGAACTTTAATAGGATCAAAATAACATTTCACACAACCACACAAAACTTCATTACTCCAAAAATTATAGATTTTTTTTTTTTATTAAACTCCTTATAACCCTTATATTCAAATTATTCGACAACACCATACATTCGCCACGTTGCTTTCAGATAACAATAAATAAATAAATAAATAAATAAACTGTGGGATAAAATAAAGGATTTTCAAATATTTTTAAATGAAATATATTTTTGGAATTTCGAAACATTGATTATTAGTTGAAGAGTTCAGATGCAAAAGCCTCTAAATGCCATTTGAAATTTTCTTCTTTAATGATGATTTTTATCAAACATGTATATTTAAGTTCAGTAATTTCACTTAAATAATAATTAATAGGTAATTATCATTGCCATTTAAATGTAATCACTGAACTTAAATATACAAGTTTGATAAAAATCATCATTAAAGAATAAAATTTCAAATGGCATTTAGAGGCTTTTGCATCTGAACTCTTCAGTTACTATTATCTTATGTTGTGTGGATGTTGTATGGATACGGTATAAGATCCTACTAAAAAAAGAATTGTATTAAACTATAACTAGCTTATATGCACTCCTTTGAATTTCATTCTATTTTAATTCTACATCCATAAATTCAAATTGACAAAATTCTGGATTTGAATTGGACTTCTCAGTCCAATCCAGAATACTCTGTTTAGTAAACGCTGACTCTCTGACTCCACAGATTGCTCATGTTAGTTTTACAGCCTTGAATATTGCCAAATCTTAACTTTACTCTGTAATTTTTCATTGGAAACATTTAAACAGTGACTCATAAGTCTATTTTATTCACTCAGCCCACTCTCCCAGCAACAGTTCTCACAGTCTATTTTTATACACCAATAAGTGTATTAATGGACAGTTATCTGCTGTACGGTGGGTGTATGTTCTGGGCCTTTACATTTAATGCTCACCCCAGAAGCCCAGTGATAGGGCAAATAACTTAGTGGGCCCCACAATTGGATTTATTGGCATCAAAAAAAGAAAGCTTTGAATTTTAAGTGTTTTTCACTTGCAAAAATGCTTACGCTGGCTTTTCTTTGATTCAGCATGCATCTCATTTAATTTAAGCGATGCACTAACTCCACTGCACACTTTTTTACATTTTATTTGGCTCTCTTCACAGCTTTGGATGTTGCAATGATGAAATGTGTAGCGACACTGGCTCATGTCAACCTAAACATCCAGTTCTGACTGTTATACGTGTGTTAAAGGTTCACTGCTGGCAAAATGGGTTTTCAATAAAACTTTGCCGTCAGGGTGAACGTGATTTATTTAACCAAGTACCACATGTTCCTCAACGTCTTTGTTGATTCTGGATCAACTTTCCAATCAACCAATCAGATTGAAAATCGGTAAAGTTACGCTTTAAGTCATGAAGTGTCTTATTCCTGTGCCATTAGCGGTATCAAACTTAATCAAACAGGTTTTCTGAACACTCCACGTCACATTAAGTCTCTTTTAAGTTTCATCTATCACCAGACATTTATTAGCCATACTGGATTTTCATTAGTCAGACAGTTTGTTGTTCAGCAAAGGTTAACCTTGAACTGTCATATTGATATTGGTAATATATTTATGCGTGAGAAGCTGATGAAGGTTCGGAAATGAGGTCACAAAGTGTTGACAAATTGTGACGGCCCAGATGCATCATTCCTTCACACCAATTAACAGCTGCTTTTTTCCATTTTTTCCAATAGTAAAAGGCAAGGATGGAAATTAAAGACCTGCCTGCAGTGCTCTCAATAATTAATAACCCATCTATGAATATTTCATCGGCTCCAATACGTTTGCAGATGTGAGGGGCTGTGTTCAGGCATGGCAAATAAAAAGGAAAGGAAAGTGTACTAAAAGAGAGATCAACCCCAGAGGGTTATCGGCTACGCACCCTCCTAAACTCCAGTCACCACTGTACTACTGCACAAACCCATTGTCTTGCTCTTCATTGTTGTTATTTGCTCTGATGTATGGAGTCATGTGAACATTTTCATATCATTACGCTTTAATGGTTTGCAGTAGCAACGCATTATTATGTTCCGTGTACATTGCAGAGAGTGAAATGTAGGGCACCTTGTCAATACAATTGTTTAGTTGCTTGTTTGTTTCCAGCAAACATAATCACTTTTAAAAGCTCAAAGGCGAAGATCTAGCAGTATAACTTTTTGCACCAGACTCGTGAACAGCTGGCTGTATAATCTCGCTTAAATTACAATCTGAGCCAGTCATTCAGTACACTTCGCTTGGCCACTGAGCCGAGTGGCACAACTTTTTATTACAAAGACACAGTGAATCAAACATCTGTCCCAGTTTTTGTATCATGAGGACTTGATTGATATCATGATATGCAGACATTTAAAAATCTGATTTTTTGTTGTTTGAAAAAAAGAAAAAGAAAAAATGCTGAAAGCACTCTTTAGAAATGTTGGCCCATATTGATAGGATAGCATCTTGCAGTTGATGGAGATTTGTGGGATGCACATCCACCACATCCCAAAGATGCTCTATTGGGTTGAGATCTGGTGACTGTGGGGGCCATTTTAGTACAGTCAACTCATTGTCATGTTCAAGAAACCATTCAAGCTTTGTGACACTGTGCATTATCCTGCTGGAAGTAGCCATCAGAGGATGGGGACATGGTGGCCATAAAGGGATGGACATGGTCAGAAACAATGCTCAGGTAGGCCGTGGCATTTAAACGATGCCCAATTGGCACTAAGGGGCCTAGAGTGTGCCAAGAAAACATCCCCCACACCATTACACCACCACCACCAGCCTGCACAGTGGTAACAAGGCATGATGGATCCATGTTCTCATTCTGTTTACGCCAAATTCTGACTCTACCATCCGAATGTCTCAACAGAAATCGAGACTCATCAGACCAGGCGACATTTTTCCAGTCTTCAACTGTCCAATTTTGTTGAGCTCTTGCAAATTGTCGCCTCTTTCTCCTATTTGTAGTGGAGATGAGTGGTACCCGGTGGGGTCTTCTGCTGTTGTAGCCCATCCGCCTCAAGGTTGTGCGTGTTGTGGCTTCACAGATGCTTTACTGAATACCTCGGTTGTAACGAGTGGATATTTCAGTCAAAGTTGCTCTTCTATCAGCTTGAATCAGTCGGCCCATTCTCCTCTGACCTCTAGCATCAACAAGGCATTTTCACCCACAGGACTGCCGCACACTGGATGTTTTTCCCTTTTCACACCATTCTTTGTAAACCCTAGAAATGGTTGTGCGTGAATATCCCAGTAACTGAGCAGATTGTAAAATACTCAAAATTGCTTAAATCACTTTTTTTTCCCATTCTGACATTCAGTCTGGAGTTCAGGAGATTGTCTTGACCAGGACCACACCCCTAAATGCACATACACACATATAATAATATACAGTGCATTTTTTTTTATAAAAACATTAAGCATTTCTGTAAGTTTAGTTTGTTTATATTCATATCTATTAATTATAATTATTATAATAATTATATTAATAATATATATATAATTTATATTAGTATTTACTTAACTAAATTGTTTATTTTATTTTAATTTTGGCAACAATTATATCCTTAACTGGATAGTTCCAAGAGTTGAAAGAGATTATCTATTATATATATATATTGTTTGTTTTGTTTTGTTATATCTTATATCGTTGTTTCCTTTAGGGTCTTATTACTGTAATCTCTTGACTGTGTATTTATATTCCAGATTCACTAACCCACTCTGGTGGTTTTCTGTGTCTCTCATTTACTCTTTCATTCAGCTCTCTCTCTCTCTCTCTCTCTCACTGAGTCTGTATATGTCCCATCACACACATATGCACAAGGAAGCCCCAAGGGTTGGTCCTTTTTGCTTCTTCCTGTCAGGTTGCCATGGCATCAGGCAAGGTTGCCCCATTTCCTGCCGCGCAGAGGGGCTGGGGGGGTTACGTCCAGAATGACCGTCCCAGTGTCTAATGTGATCGGACAGGCGTGCAGAGTAGTGTCACACGCTACAGCCAGACTGAGACACAGCTGACGCACTCACACACACACACACACATAGATACTCCACCTTTCTTCATCACTGAAGGTGATCTGATCTCTGCAGCAGCAGGATGAGCGGAAACAAGATGGCTTCTGCTTAAGATGATCTGTCTCCAGTCTGTTAAAGGATCAGCACCTCTGAGGGTGCGAGGGGACATTGGAAAGATATATCACTTAAAAATTTCACTTGCTTCTCTAAGACAGCAGTGAGATTAAATAGAGAGCAAAAAAGGAGAATTTGCCTCTGATTTGTTGATTAAAAAAAGGGCATGCTGAGATTTGCCATGATACCAAATAAGTAAGAAATCCCAATATGTACTCAAGATCAAAAAAGATCTAATGATCTGAGCTGCTAGCTTTGTATAACTGTATGTCAACTATCATCTTTTTGTCTTTTCTCCCAAGAATTCTTCCCCAGATGCTATTAAAATGCACGGGTTGGCAGAATGAGAGTTAGCGCACTGAGAATAGAGAAACACTCTAGCCTTAGGCAAGAAATATACACAAATATGCTAACGCTGATGTAAATGCTTGGACGACGCATTGCTATAATACTGGTTTCTTCTGAAAGTATAGACACACTTGTTATTCCTAAAACTAGATCAGTAATTGAAATAAAGATTACAAAAACCGAGACTTAAAGAAAATGAATATCTGACAAAAACTTTAACTGAAAATTAAATTAAATATAAAAAGTGGAAAAATAAAAGCGAATTTAAAATATTAATCAATACTAATAGTGATTTGATAATAGAGTCACACTGATTTAAAGCCTGTAACTTCAGCTTATATCTACTTGAATGGAGACAATATATAAGTAATAAAGCTTTGTCAAAATAATTTTTTAATAACATTAAATCTGGAATAAAACCTGACAGCAATGATATCATAAATTGCAATTTTTATGCACAAATCATAACAAAAAACACGATTGAGCAGGTATGTGCTTCATTATTACATTATAAAGCTGCCGATAGCAAACTGACATTGAATCAACGTGGAAATATGACATCGAAACAACGTTGATCTGACATTGTTTTGCTCATCGAATTAACGTTGAACCAACGTCAGACGCGTCATTCTTTCAAAACTAACGGAAAATCAACTTGAAATCAACGCGTTGTTTTAACGTTATGAAAGCAAACCAATTTTCGATTTTCATTTAGCTTTGAAGAATGCCGCGTCTGACGTTGGTTCAACGTTAATTCGATGAGCAAAATCAACGCTGTTTCAATGTCATGAGAGACGTCGTTTCCACGTTGATTCAATGTCAGTTTGCTGTCTGGGGCTACAGTATACCAACATTTATGATGATCTAAATGTGACGTAAAAGAGCTGTGCTGGTAAACCTCACTCCCCTGGCCTCAAGAGGCTCACTAGCGACTAGCGCTGTGGTTGTTAGCATCCTTATTAGCAGCCTATGCCAGAAACGCTGATTCGAATCCCACTCAGAGCAGTGCGGTTTTCATAAAGTTGGTAAATGTACATTAGTAGCAAATGTAAATAAATGTGAACAAACAGACCCTGTGTAACTGTGACAGTAACAAACCTCAGTTCTCATGAGTGTTTTATTGGTCAGATAGCTGCTATAAAATTGTGATTTCACTTGCTCAGCATGATTCTCCTGAGAGTACTTGACCTGAAAGAGAAAACAGTTAATGCTAATATCAGTTAGCACTCCGCGCTTGGCTTGCATACTTGTATTGTGCTATGAATTGCTCCTAAAATCATTTGCTTTCACCTGTGTAGAGTACATTTCAGGCTTTATTCAGAAGATGGTGTCATTAGGGATTTTGAGATCTCAAATGCCATCGTGATTCCCAGTACCTTTGTTTCCAGGTTGTACGTGTGTAAAAGTGACTGTTGTTAAAATCTGATCTGTCCTACCTGAACTGACAATTCGACAACAAGCTAATGCAAGAGATTGCATGAAGTGTTTTGGACTTTTATGCAGCGATGTGTTGTGACAGCACAAGTCTTTGAGGTACATCAGACGTTTGAGGCTCTTTGCAGCAAAGAGGGACACACCCCATCCGTCTGACTGTCCCCTCCCCCGTCTCATCTCGCCCCTCTTCAACACACCTCTCAGGGGAGTTCATTTGTGTTCAATGCATGAGAAGATCATAGTGTGGAGGGGGGTGATTGAGGGTGGGTAATAATTTTCCCCATCTTGTTTTCAATTCCAGA
Source organism: Pimephales promelas (assembly GCF_988280905.1). Taxonomy (NCBI): domain Eukaryota; kingdom Metazoa; phylum Chordata; class Actinopteri; order Cypriniformes; family Leuciscidae; genus Pimephales; species Pimephales promelas. The sequence goes on along the minus strand of NC_142782.1, from coordinate 31,017,155 downwards.
GCCAGTGCCGTTTGAGCGTCGAGTCCACATTCTGGCTTTGTTCTGATAATTTCGAACAGGCCTATCGCTGCAATCAAGAGCACTTTTCACAGGCCGCGCGCAGATGTTGTATTTTCTTGTGTTATACTGCTGCCACAAGTGAAATTGTTTACCATTTAAAGCATTCTAAAGTCTCTGAGTCTCTCTGAGGTTTATGACATTCATTAAAGGAGTAGTTCACTTTTAAAAAAACTTTTGCTGATAATTTACTCACCCCCATGTCATCCAAGATGTCCGTGTCTTTCTTTCTTCAGTCAAAAAGAAATTAAGGTTTTTGATGAAAATATTCCAGCATTTTTCTCCATAATGCACTTCATTGGGGCATCAAACGGTTCAAGGTCCAAATGAGGGTTTCAGTGCAGCTTCAAAGGGCTTTAAACGACACCAGATGATGAATAAGGGTCTTATCTAGCGAAACGATCGGTCATTTCAAAAATAAATAAAACATTTACGTTTTATAAGCTCAAATGCTCGCCTTGCTCTGTTTTGTGATGCGCGTTCGTGACTCTCCTGTTCAAACTAATTTTTTCGAGTCATTTGGTTGATTCAGCGAACGAAATGAACAAAATGACTCCAAAAAAGATTCGTTCATTTTGATAAACGAGTTGGAACAGGAGAGTCACGAACGCGCATCACAGAACAGAGCAAGGTGAGCATTTGAGCTTATAAAACTTAAAATTGTTATTTATTTTTGAAATGACCGATCGTTTCGCTAGATAAGACCCTTATTCATCATCTGGTGTCGTTTAAAGCCCTTTGAAGCTGCACTGAAACTCTCATTTGGATCTTGAACCGTTTGGTTCCCATTGAAGTCCATTATATGGAGAAAATCCTGGAATGTTTTCATCAAAAACCATAATTTCTATTCGACTGAAGAAAGAAAGACATGGACATAAATTAGCAGCAAAAGTTTTCCTTTAATGAAAAGCTCTTTCATGTTATGAAAAGTGGGGTGTAAATAGCATGGTACATGAATCTGGGCGCTTAACCCTTCATGATATTTGTCAAAATATAGGACACCATGGTATTATCATCATGGTAAATAAATACCATGGTACTTTTTTTTTTTTTTACTGTGGTATTATAAGAGCTCTTTACTACCATGGTTTCACCACAGTACATTTTTATAAAAGTCAGATGAGCAGTTTGGACAACTGATCACATAGAAGCACATAAAACCCTGTGCTCTCCTAGTTAGTCTTATTTTGCTTATGACATAACAGAAAGGGAAGTTGCGCTTGATTGCATCACTGGGTCTATTTTAATGTGCAACCAGGATGTGTGGTTTGTGAGAGACAAAACTTTGATCCTCTCACTGATTTGCTTTGAACAAAGTTGTTGTTACAGATTTGGTGCACAATATAAGTGTCACTTTCCATCCGCTCAGTGCTCCGTCATTTATCAGCTCTCATTTTAAATGTGTCATATATCATTTTTTTTTTTTTTCAGGACCCACATTTTACATTGGCTGTCAAATTCTGACCTAACAAAGTACAAAATTTGTATTTAGTTATTTTAATTAAATTGATCTAGTTTCTAACAAGCCATGGATTTACTTGTCATGAATATTATGCTTTTGACTCTGATTTTATGAACTGAACTGATTTGAATTCCCTGGTGATCAAAACCATGACCTTTGCGTTGCTTTTCTATTTAAAGTACAGTAACACAAAAAGTGACAGATGTAATTGCATCAACAGACTGTAGAGTTTGATCGGAAACACAGCCTTTAACATCAACAACAAAAGATATTGGAATTGTTTAAGCCTATTTATTTTGCAATCCCAAATATGGGAATCATTTCTATTGTATATCTATTTTGCTATCCTAACTATACTATAGTGCATCTTATCATTTGAGTTAAGCATTTTTTTCTCTGTTCCCGTCAGGACAAACCTTGATAATAATCTCAGTTACGACTCTTCTAAAGTCAGCTAGTGTTGTCGTTTGTTCTAATTAATGCTGTTGTACTTTATCTTCAATTACAGATTTGTGAAAACATATGGCGGGACTTTTAGACGTTCCTAGTTTAGTGTCTGTGTGAGTCATGCTGTAAAACCTATTAACAGCTCACAGTCTTCAGTTCTTCTCTCGCGCCTCCTGCCAGTTATATTCAGCTCATTAGCACAGAGCGAGCGGCAATCAGGCAAGCGATGCATCACAAACCCTGGCATAGTGGGAGATCAAACGGTAGTCCATCACCAAAGGCTCCTGTTTGAACTTGGGGCATATTTCTTTCTTTTTATGACGTTGAAAACAAAATGCTGCTTGTTATGACAAATGCCACATTGTGTTGTTGTATGTAGGTTATTTTCCCTCCAAACGTCTTGGTTGTATTGCGGAAGATTGAATAGCCTATGTGTGGTAAGCCAATTCAAAAAGTAGCCAAAATGCTTGAGGCTTAAACATGCTCTTGAGATCTCAAATGCCTCTGGCCCGGAGATATTTTGTCCGTTGGATGTTTAGAGTGTGATAAAGTGCTTGGCATCTGTTTTATTGCATTGGTATTCATTTTGGCTTTCCTGCCGTATAGTTGCAGCCCCTCTGAGAGCAGTTACACTCAACGGTTACAAGATCGTGCAATTCTTCCAGGCGCACTTACACTTATGGGAAGATGGTATTGAGACGTATAGTGGAGCACACAGGCTTTGATGTGTGGCTCCTTTCAAGCCTGTGTTTGGCAGGTGTATTTTTTGAATAACGCTGCACGCTCGCTAACAATTGCTCTCAGTTTGACTGGAATGAGGGATGACTGAATAATCAATTATCAGAGGGATCTCTGAGCACTGGCATGGGAACGAAGCGTAGAATATTAAAAATGTCAATTCGGGATATTTACTCATTGCAAAAAATGCTGCTTTGATTTGTTTGTGTGATCTTAAGGAGAGCAGAAATTGCAGTCTCTATGTTTAATATTCCTTCTGCGCATACTGCAACTGATGCTAATAAATATCACATCCAAAGTTGCCGTTTATGTCATTTGCACTCGGCTGACATCGTATAATCTGCGTGATTTATATGTCTTCTTTCTTTTTCATTTTGCAGGGCTGGATGAGAAAATTCCTGCTTTCCATTTCGCCGAAATCTTCCCTCCAACTGTCAACTACCTACTGGGCACAGCACTCTAGAGATGCTCAATATGGAGAGAAGTGCCATTTCCACTTCACTGCTCACAGTCTGTTTTGTGTTGGCTGCGTGTCGCTGTTCCCTTGCGATTCCCTTCTGCCCTGCCCAGTGTGTCTGCGAGACCCGCCCATGGTACACGCCTCAGTCAGTCTACCATCAAGCCAAGACTGTTGACTGCAACGAACTCCATTTGAGCAGAATCCCATGGAATATTTCAATTGATACTCAGGTGTTGCTTCTTCAGAGCAACAATATCTCCAGGGTAACCTCTGAACTCCAGAGCTTGGTCAACCTCACGGAACTGGATCTCTCCCAGAACCACTTCACACAAATCCAAGACGTTGGCTTAAGTAACCTAACCCAACTGGTCACACTCTACCTTGAGGAAAACCAAATTAAAGAGCTGCCTGATATGTGTATAAAGGATCTAGTCAGCTTAGAGGAGCTTTATATCAATCACAATCAGATCTCTTCTATTGGTCCTAATGCCTTTTCAGGTTTGGGGAACCTGTTGAGGCTTCACCTTAACTCCAACAAGCTGGTGGCGATAGACAGCCATTGGTTTGAGTTCCTACCCAACCTTGAGATCTTAATGATTGGGGAAAACCCAATTCTTGGGCTGCAAGATATGAACTTCCACCCCCTCTCCAAGTTGCACAGTCTGGTCCTCGCGGGAATGGGCCTCAGGGAAATACCCGAGGGTGCCTTCCAGGGATTAGAGTATCTCGAGAGTCTCTCGTTCTTCGATAACAAGCTCACGGCTGTGCCAAAGAAAGCCCTGCGTGTGCTACCGAGCCTCAAGTTTCTCGACCTCAACAAGAATCCTATCGTCCGTATACAGGAAGGTGACTTCAGAGACTTTCCCCACTTAGAGGAACTCAGTTTGAACAACATGGAAGAGCTTGTGGCGGTTGAGAGGGGCGCGTTCTCAAACTTACCACAAATGGCCAAACTGGAGCTCTACAACAACCCTCACCTGTTCTTTATAGATCGAGCCGCTTTCCTAAAAATGCGCGCCTTGCGCACCTTACTGATCCACAATAATGACCTCACGCTTTTGCCCCATGAGATTGTATCCGCTTTCCCCAGTCTGGATGAAATCAGTCTTCATAGCAACCCACTCAGGTGTGATTGTCTCGCCAATTGGGGGCCCATCCTGGGCAACCAATCGAGCCTCAAACTTCTGGAGCCCCAAATAACTCTTTGTGCATCCCCACCTCATCTTGTCGGCCAATCCCTTCAGGAAGTGGTGTCTGCAAGTTGGAATGGGGTAAGCAATACCTGCCTGCCTCTGATTTCCCAGTATGCCTTCCCTCCGCTCCTCAATGTCACCTTAGGACAGCTTCTAACACTCAACTGCTGGGCCGTGGCAGATCCAGCGCCTCAGTTTTACTGGGTGACACCCACCGGTGACAAAGTCACTTCTGAAGCTGTTTCCCCATCATCAAATGAAGGAGGAGGAATGACGAAGAAGAAGCACCGGATGCAAGAACAAGGAGCTCTAGAGATCCCACACGTCGAACCCGAGGATTCTGGTCTCTATACATGTGTTGCGTGGAATGCAGAGGGAGCCGACACCAGGAGCGTCTCTGTGTACGTGGATAGGAGCAACTGGCATGGCGGACGCTCTATTGGAGGTCATCACGGGGTGTTGAATACCACCGGATCCTTGGTAATCCTGGCAAAAATTGTCCATGCCCAGTCTGTGGTGCTCGAATGGAAGGTGCACCCATTTGCCGTCTCTTCCAACCATGAGGTGGCACAACCCAAGTGGCTCAGCGCTACCGTAAAGATTGACAACCCGCAGATCAGCTACACTGCAATGGTCCCCGTAGATGTCCAAGAGTACAACCTCACACACCTCCTACCTTCCACCGAGTACCGGGTTTGCCTGACCATGGCCGGCAGCGAGCAGACCCAGCACTCTTGTGTCAACGTGACCACTAAAGAAGCCAGCTTCGCTGTGGAGATGGTTGCCCAGCCGGCCAATGTGGCCCTGGCAGCCGTCATGGGCTCAATGTTCGCCATCTGCATCATGGCCCTGTTGGTGTTCTACATGGGACGGCGCATGAAGCAGAAATCTTGTCATCACTCTCTTAAGAAATACATGCAGCACACCACCTCCATTCCCCTCAACGAACTCTACCCGCCGCTTATTAACCTCTGGGAGAATGAGACGGAAAAAGAGAAAGAGGGTGCTGCTGACCCTCAAAACTCACAGATAGACACTTCAAAAACGTACATGTGGTAGCTGCACAACAGAGACGTTTTAAACAGTACACGTGCTGTTTTGTACATAAATGACAAGTATGTGTTGTCATTGTGAAAAATATCTGTATTTTTAGAATGTACCCTTCAATGCCAAGCACACTTGGTTGCAGTTGTGATTTGTTAGACGACCAACAGACGTGGGCAGCGAAACACATTTTATGCTTTTGCGTTGAGACTGATTCCACGTTAAGCATGCCGATGTGTTAATAATTCATATCATTTGTTCATTCTATATCAGCACGACAATACACAAACGCAGATCAACACTACTTATATCGCTTCACACATATCAAATGCGTTCACATGACATCAGATTCTGGAGTTTTTGCATGAAATTTTGCATGATATTTTGGTGCTAACAGGGTGAGTCCTTTAGTTCTCTCACTTCTAAAAATACACCGGCGTGAGAAGGTGACATACACGTTGCTCTCATTGGTCTTCAACTCGTCGCTTTTTATCACCTGCGTTGTGATGAAAATAAAACCTGCCAGGTGCTACGAAGTTGCAAACTAATTAACTGTCATATGTAATTAATATCTGGGACACAACTGCGCAGCTGTGCTTATTTATTCTTGCATTGTTAAATAACTATTTATTGAAGAGTGTGTGGAAATGGCTGTGTTTATTAGCACTGCCTGAAAATGTATTTCAAAAAATCATTAGCTTATAACAATTATGTGGTTCAAATGCGTGACATTTACTAGCAGACATTCACCTTCGTTAAAAATGATGGGGCCATTCTGTGCTTTGCATCTCATCATGGACTTTGATGTTTTGATTACTGAGAGATTGCTTCAGTTCTCAGTTAAATATGTTGCCAAACTCAATATTAACACAATTCAGTCTTAGTGTGGTGTATTAGGGATCAAGTGAGTGTGGAGAATGGGAACTGAATTGAATGAAAATTGAAAACAAATCAATTTTGTTGTTTTTTTTTCTCCTCGCATAGATTAACTAACCTTTAAATTGCACATGCCACCCTTAAAACAATATTAATTTTGTCTAAAGGTGTTTAAAACTGAGAACTGTCGATCAATACAATACAAATGTTATGCAAGACACATGCTCATGTATCTTTGTTCTGTTTTGTATAAGCAAATCAAATTTTGCAAAAGGTGCACTCAATAATTTACCTTAATTAAGAATGATATAACCCTAAAAAATAATAACTATTATTATTTTTTTTACCTTAGAGAGGACTCCAGTGATATCTAATCCAATAAAAGCTTTAACATGGACAACTTTCTGTAAAGGCATTTCAAACCGGAAACTTTAGCTTTAGCATGACACTGCATTCACATTGCTAATTTTCAGTGTATGTCCAAGAAGACTCAGTGCAACATAAAAAAATGATGTTATGAATTATTTGAATGGATGTCAGGGTATATATAGCTCTGAAGGAGAGTGAGGAAAATATACTATCTTTTTAACATCTGTTTTCTTGCTCAGTTTTTTTTTTTTTGTATTTTATGCTGAATTTTTTTATTTTACTTTATTATTTGTGGGGATAGAAAACGCACTCAAGTGCATACGGACAACTTCTAGAATTGACATGTTTGCAGTCAGTTCTAATGTGAAATGTATTTCATACACATGTCACATGATTTTACGGTGTTCTTTCATCACTGACTGTAAATCACATTGTGTGTTATTACTGGAAGAAGAGCAGAGAAAATGTCACCTCAGATTAAGCATTAAATGTTTCATTGCAGCTCTGCCCTCTAGTGGTGGAGGACACTAATGACGTCTTACACGATTTGCTGTATCTCAGTGAATAGCAGGGTATTTTGTAATAGAGGAAAAATATTGTTATATTTCAAAGTCAAAAATAATGGTTTACACTGTTAAGACGTGTTGTGACGTCCATGCGCTTTAGTTCAGGAGAAATGATTGTCTGAAGAAACATTTGAGAGAAATAAACACAATATCACTACAATAGGCTACAGCTTCTCTTTATTGTTTTTGAAGTTTATGTCTAAAACTGTTTGAGTATCAATACATTATTTTTAACTTTAAAATTGCTTCTCCTGAAGAGTTTCCCCTTTAAAATGTGCAAACTTTTGCGATAAAGTGGCATTTTAATTTGTTTAATATAAATTGTTACATTTTTTTTAATTGCACCCTGATTATCCATATAAAAATATTTTGGAAGCCTTTATTTTCATAAAATGAGTTTTACCCTTTTCAATTGCTATGTTATAAACCAAGACATCATACAGTTATTTATTTAACCCAATTACATTTTGAAGGGTTTACATTTATTAAAGGTTTTTATTGCCTTTTACAACTTTTTAGGCCTATTATAATGTAGAATGTCCACTCTTATTATATATATATATATATATATATATATATATAATATTATATTAGCCTATATTATATTACGTTATATTTAGTAATTAAAACATTCACATCAAAACAGAATCAAGAACCATATCATCAGCAATGTCTAATCAGGATTTTTTTTAGTTTTCTGTGTATAAAGCATGGTCAAGGAGGTATAACAGCAATTTGCAAACACAAAAGTTGAGATATAATAGATTGTGCATCTGTAGTGTTTGATTGATCACAAAATGATCACAAAATTGATGGAAAAAAACACAATTGGTTCAGTGTTTTTCATGTTGAGTAGAAGTATTTGAACACTGGCCACACTTAAATTGTAGGAATGTCATTGCATTAGAAAACAAAATATGAAGGTGGGATTTATTTAAAAGGCATATTTTCAAAAGCATAGGCCTATGACATTTTTAATGATAATTTATAGCCTACAACAGAAGGTTAATCTTTCATGTTGACTTGAACACTTGCACTTTAATGGGTGAGTTAAACCTAGTTATATTTCTGCTTTGGAATAACATCTTAAAATACACTGCTGTAAATTCATGAACAAACTTTTGCAAAGTAATATCTCATGAAACACGATTTAGGTTACTAACATTTTAACTGTTGTTTACAATGTCACATGTCAAAACACATTTTTAAAAATTATTAATATATATTTTGTTTGAAGATTAAGGGTATTGGGCAATTTATGTTTGGCTGCCCATTAGTTCACATAGGCTAGGCCTATTTTTAATTCCACTGTTAGATGTAATAAAACCATAAACATAAGTACAGATTATAATCCATTGGTGGACAGTTACTGGACCATAAAATGCAGACCAGCAAACTAAATACATGAATGTATGAATGAATCAACTGACAGTAGAGCAGAGCACGGGAGAGGCGGAACGAGCGGCGAGACGGAAATGACGTGCGGGTGTCGTCAGCTGCATGTTGATGTTGTGTGGTTACAGTAGGACCGAGGGACGGAAGACGGTTTGTTTTTGTTCTGTTATCCGCTATTTTTACCCTCAAAACCACCTCCTATTGAATTAAATTCGCTCCAGGGTGAAAGGAGCAAACATTACGAACTAAAAGACGCACACGTTTAAATGTTAAAACGCGGTTGGAGTCGTTAAAACGGACACCCTCTCTGAGCGGTCATGACGATCCTGCCGAAGAAGAAGCCGAACTCATCGGTCGGTGTGTCTGATCACCCCGACGACCCCGACCGCAGGACCGGCTCCGACCCGCATCAGCACCAGCACTCCCACGGGGTCCGATCGGGTGCGAGGCCTCGCGCTTCCCCGCCACCTTGGTCTTATCAAGCCGCTCCGCCGGCGTCCAGAGAGGACAGGCGAACTGAATCCAGCTCCCGGCCGCAGCAGGCCTCTCCTCCGCCGGTGGGCGCCGGGTCTCCGGTTGGCCCGGGGGATGCGGCAGGGATGGCGTGTGTGTCCGGGGGTCGGGCTGAGCTGTCAGGTGGAGTGGGCTGTGGAGGTGGGATGGGAGGGTGCTGCTCGGGGCCTGGGCTAAGTAAGAGGAGGAGACAGGCGACCTGCTCCGGTGGGGTGGCCGGTGGAGGGACCGTACCCGGGGCGACAGGGGGAGGAGGCGGTGGTGGAGGAGGAGGGGGTCCTAGTCCCGAGCAGGAAGAAGGAGCCGGGTATAACAGTGAGGATGAGTATGAGAATGCGTCCAGACTACAGTCAGAGGATCCAGCCACTGTTGAACAGGTATGTGGATGGATGATGTCACCTGCTGAGAACCATTGACATGCTGTTTTTTTTTTTATTTAAATGTGTGACACGTGGTCTGACACTCTGTTGACACTGGTAGATAGATAGATAGATAGATAGATAGATAGATAGATAGATAGATAGATAGATAGATAGATAGATAGATAGAATTGTGGATTAACATATAATCAGATAGACTAATTTAAAAATAGGCAGACAGACAAACAAATTGACAAACAGAAATTGATTGTAAAAAGATTGTAAATTGTAGATTGAAGATAAGTAAAACGATGTTCTACATATTTTCCTTTAGACTGCACTCAACATACATGGTATTAGGGATACAGTGGTTTGTCTTGGCAGCAAACTTTTTAAAATGATCAAATTTGCCTGAGCAAAAGTAGTCCACAAAGGTCCAGACAGAGGCACAGCTGTGCTGAGCTCCATCTCCTCTGCTCTTTAGAAGAGGGAGTCTATCTTTAAAGTCAACATGGAAATAAAATTGAGCCTATTACAGTTTGCCTTACTTTTACTCAATGCATGATATCATGAAGTAAAATTCCCACAAATTTCCAGTGGATGAAACTACATTTTCTTATTCACATTCTGTTTAATTGGGTTGCAAAGGGTGACTTGAACCTCAATGGGTTTAAACCTCTCTATCTATCTATCTATCTATCTATCTATCTATCTATCTATCTATCTATCTATCTATCTATCTATCTAGATATTACAGTCTATGGTTAAACCTTAGGATGAATGTTTTTTACATGATTTGGGTTTTCTGCATTTTAACTGTTGTTTCCAAGACAATCACATGCCATTCTTGCAGTTTCAACACGTGATGCACATTTCAGCATTCTTTGATAAATAGAAAGATCAAAAGAACTGCATTTGTTTGAAATAGAAATCTTTTTTATTATATTATAAATGCCTTTACTGTCACGTTTTAATTCATTTAATGCATCCTTGCAGAGAAAAGTAGGCTATTAATTTCTTTAAAAAGAAAATGTAGTTTTGTTATACAACACACATTATAAACAGTCATACCTCAAATGTTGATTTACTGTATTTTGTGTGTATTTAAAATTTTAAGCCACTAAAAAGTTGCTAACCACAGACCTTATTTTATTCATAAGTCAAAAAAACGCTCTTCCAAAAACCCAATATAAATTCTCAGAGGTGAATGAAGTACACAACTTCCTGACTTGAGTGAAAGTACAGATACTACTAGTCAAATATTACTGGTAAAAGTTATAAAGACCATTTTTTTTATTTAAAGCAACACTTAGTAAGATGTTTTCAAAATTGTTTCAGTGGTTCATCAAATCGTGATATGGTGAAATGCACTTATGCCACTGCTTTGCGGTCCTTCACCTGATATATCCACGCTATGTAAGATTGCCAGAATGGGTTGTGTTTCTGTAGTCCGAACGAGACATAAGAAAACTACAAATTTGACTTGCTTTACGGCAAGTGTTACAATTGCCGATCGTTGGAGCGTACTCGACAGTAGACTACAACTACATGTAAGATACCTAGCAGCCAGGTAGCTTTTGAATTGTCATCATGATTCCAAAGCCGGTGCTGGATAAACAACAAACGTGCGTGCGACAGTATGATGCGATAGGGTAAATTATTTCCGACAGCAGTAATGGATAATTTTACTGATGATTTTCACAGTAAATTTGTTTTTTAAACAAATGATTGTGCAAATGCAAGATTTCTTTAAAGATGTGAATGCACAATGCAATGTTCTGAACATCAGACAGCCTGTGTTACAAGTGATAACCGTTTCAAGTTTTGTGTCTATAGAGTTTTGAAAAATGACATCAAGGTTCTGAAAATAGTAGCAAAGTGATTGTAAAAAAACTGTAAACATTATACCTAAATTCTTTTCTTATAGTGTTAAATAATTATTGTGATCATTAACCCCATTAAATATGAACATATTTGTCTAATGCTGGGAAAATTGTAATGGGATGAATAAATATGCATAAAATGTGATGATCTTAGAACTTCTTTGTGATGCTCTGTCTGTTGACAGTCTGAAAATGCATAAAATAAATGGCACTAACAATAACTTTAGCATCAGAAGTCTGTTTATCAAGCACGTAATAATGATCCCCCATTGTGTCTGTCCTGAAGTTTTGCCTCTGTTACAGCAGGAACACTGGTTTGAAAAAGCGCTCCAGGAAAAGAAAGGATTTGTCATCAAAAAAATGAAAGAAGATGGTGCCTGCCTCTTCAGAGCTGTTGGTGGGTACATTATTAACCACTTGATGTTCACTCAAAGTCAAAAGATTCAGTATCTAGGTCATCTATTGGCAATAATGTAGATCCTGTGTGATTGTCTTTGGCAATTTGGCAGAATGCCATCTTACATTTTTATTTGTTGTATGGAAGGATTTGTGAGGCGTAGACTGCTCACACACTACTCTTACTATTTCTGTCATATTCATACTCTACTACACAGTATGTACATTTTGTATATGTATAGAAAACCCAGATGACCTTCTATGTTTTGTCAAATGTGCTGTATCTCACATTGCAATGAGCTTAAATTAACCTTCTATTTCCATTGCAACGAATTAAACAGAAGTATAATCATCAGATTTTTTTAAATACACCAGCGTTTAAAAAGTTTGGGGTTGGTAAAAATCTGTAATAATGTGAAATATGGTAGTTTTGAAATAACTATAGTATAGTTAAATATTTGTTTAAATGTAGTTTATTCATGTGACGCAAAGCTGAATTTTCAGCATCATTACTCCAGCTTTGAATGGTGTTCAAGAAACTTTTCTGATTGATTTATTATCAATGCTAAAAACAGTTGTGCTGCTTAATATTCTTGTGAAAACATGCTTGTGATGCATATTTTTAAAGGATTCTTTCATAAATATAATGTTCAAAATAACTGCTTTTATTTGTTATTTTATTGTAATATTATAGATGTCTTTACTGTCACTTTTAATTTATTTAATGCATCCTTGTGGAAAAAAGTATTAAAAAAAAACAACCTTACCGACCCAAACTTTTAAATGGTTGTGTGTATATACGCTTTTTTTATTTATATGTACAGTATTATGTTGCAAGTTAAGACATTTGTACACAAAATTGAATGAAAGATTTAAAGGGATAGTTCTCTTTGAAATTAATTTTTGGTATTTTTTATCTTACCTCAAGTCAAGGGCATCCAAGATGTAGTGTCTTTGTTTCTAAAGTAGTTTCAATTTTGATATTTTTAGGTCAAACCGTTCGTGTCTATCAGTCATATAATGGAGGTCTATGGTCACCACCTCAAAGAGCATGGACAGAGAAGTCCAAATTAAACATGATTTAATGACTCTTAATGTAAGTACACACTGATGGCCTAAGACACAAAACGAGCTGTTTGTGTGGAAAAACGAACAGTGTTTATATCGTTTTTACCTCTTGTAATCACAGCCACATCCCAGTGATCCGAGGGCGCGGGCGCTTTGTGGCTGTGGTAATGAGGTAAAAACGATATAAATACTGTTCGTTTTCTCACACAAACCGCTCGTGTCTTAGGCCATCAATGTGTACGAGTCATTAAATCATGTTTAATTTGGACTTCTCTGTGCATGCTCTTTAAGGTGGTGACCATAGACGTGCATTATGACAGACAGACAAGAACGGTTTTACCTAAAAATATCAAAATTAAAAATACTGCGGAAACAAAGACACCTACATCTTGGATGCCCTTGAGGTAAGCTAAAACATATCAAAAATTTAGTGAACTATCCCTTTAAAATAATTGTGCCATTTGCTGGAGAAAAATGTAGCTTGATTCCACTGTAAAATTGCATTTTGCCTATGTTTATTTTTTCCCCCCTTGCTGGAAACATTAAGGAAAACATTTTAGAAAATGAAAATGGGTTGATTTTATTTTGACTTTGAGCAGTGTGCTAGAAGCATAAAATTATCAGAATATATTATTGGTTTGTTAACAAAACAGCAGTGCTAATATGAAACCATAGATCTATCTTCTTAACAGTCCTGTACCAGAACATCCCTCTGGGTGGCGCTACTCATCTACATAAGTGAAGCATGCAGTCAAGCACTTGTGTCAAAACATAACCTGTTATCTGAAGTTTCACACACTGTGAAAGTAGTGTTGTATTACACTTCAGTTTCAGCTTGTAAATGTGCTCTGCTGTTTGTTGACACCAAATTCAGACTTTTTCTGTTTGTTGCATTTCTTGCATCATGAATACGAATGCACATCTGAAGTGGTTTCTACTACATTGCATAGGTCTTTAAAAGCCATTTGAACCATTCAGGGTGTGACGTTACACCTCAGCCTCTCTGAGGGTTCACCTTTGACCCGTTCCCATAATTCTACATGACTGTCCACTTTATATGTCAAAGTGGTTTTATTTTTGAGGCATAAATTCGACATGAATAATGAAAGCGGTGCAACATCAAGTATCTTTTTAATCCAGAATTCAAATCTTGATATAAATTATTAATGTGTCGTTCACTTTCTGTAACTGTGTATTTGTTTAATCTAGTGGACACCATATTTGTTTACTGGGATTTTTCCCTCAGCTTTCTGTAACTCTCTCTGCAACCACTATTGAGTGGCATCTTACCCTGTTTTCTCTTTCATTCTCTCTTTCGTGTCTCTGTTTACTTCTCTCCTTCACGCACAGATTGCACACATTTATTTCTCCCCTGTTCTCGTTATCATAGCTCTTTCCTTGTGTGAGTTTTGTGCAGGGTTTGATAGACAGGCATGTGATGTGCTGACCTACATGAAGCATTCCCATCAGGGACATTGTGCCACAGTTCTTGCACCGCAGGTGTGAAACTATCCATCTCCAAACAATCACTCCAGTCAAACAATCTATCATGTTATACAACTGGCCTGATGGTAATAAGGCTCTCACAGCCAGTGGGATCATGACAACCCAGGATAGGATAGTTTCTTACAGGACGCTGTTGGTGTGATGTAATAGATATGGATGTGTATTAGATTGGAATTATTGTTGTGGTGTACTAAAATGACCCTGTGGCTTATGAATCTGAATCTACAAAAGATATTAGTTTCTTGCTCCCAAAATGTAGCTTTAAATGCTGCATCTTTTTTTTTTTATCTTCCTTTAAGACTACACTAATGTTGCACTCCATTTCTGGATAAACAAAGCAGCATCAGATCCTCTTGTTATTCTGCAAAAAGCAGAACTAAAATATCCCAAGTCTCACCTAAGCCACGGGGGCTTAGGTGAGACTTGGTATATTTTAGTTCTGCTTTTTGCAGAATTATGTTTATTTCATAGAATTAGAAGTCAGCACAGAGCATTCCTAACTCTCCTGTGTAACTCTATTTAAAATAGAAAAAAATCTTCCTATTTTCTATGAGTTGCATACTTCACTTTAATTCTGTATGATGGCATGTTGTTTATGAATTTAAGTTGGTTCTCATCACATAATAATTAGTCCTTGCATCAAACTAGATCTGTGCTATCGGATTTTGCCCTTATTTTCCTGGTCATCGTCATTGTTTCGTTGTTGTTTTGGTTCTCATATTATGAAAAGGTAGGTCAGGAGAGCAGGGCTTATTTCCCATGATTATCTATTACAATCCTGTACATCTAAACAACTTTACATTACTGTGCGTTCAATGTAAAATGTTTTTTAAAAGAAGTCTCACAAAGGCTGCAAAAATTCAGTAAAAACAGAAATATTGTGAAATATTATTACAATTTGAAAGAAATGGTTTTCTATTTGAATAGATTTTAGTTTGTAATTTATTCCTGTGATGCTAAGCTGAATTTTCAGCGTCATTACACTCATTACTTTCTTCAGGATTATTTGATAAATAGAAAGTTAAAAAGAGCATTTGTTTGAAATAGAAATATTTTGAAATATTATAAATGTCTTTACGGTTTACTTTACAGTAACCTTTTATAAAATCCTTGCTGAGTAAATGTGTTCATTTCTTTTTTCTTTTTTAAATCTTACTCACCTCAACATTTTGAACGGTTGAAAGTTTTTTCATTTTATTTTATTTTTTAATACAAATTGCTTGGTGTAGAAAGCTTCACTAATGAAAAAGGCAACTTTTGATGAATTGCATGATTTCTGCATGTCACCTTGCATGACTCCCATGTTTAGCACAACCAAACCTGACATTCTGCAGTAAAGAGGCTTGTGGCGTTAGCGTGCAAGTGCTTATGCAATGTTTTGCAAATTGGTTTGCAAATGATTTTCCAAGGTATTTTATCTCACGGAGGTTTATATCCTGAGAAGTCCATCCATGGTAATTTGTGGTAATGTTATAGACCATCAGTTTAACATTTAAACACACCTTCCTACTTTCCACCTATCTTATATTTTATGTTCTGGACATTCTGGCTAAAACCTTTGGCACAAAAGTTCTTTAATAGGCTATTATTCATTCATATATTACATTATTCTGCACTGTTTTTTAGTTGTAATTAAATTATTGTTTATTAAACTGTTGTAGTAACTTAATATCACATTTTAATCATGCTGATTTTTGGAGGAGAAAAACTAAAACTTTTCGTGTGATATTGATTAACTATATAAAATTATATATATATATATATATATATATATACACACACATTTTCTAAGCCTCATATCTTGAATTTTGTGATCATTCACATGCATTCATAACAGGGGTGTAGCCAGAATTTTATTTTTGGGGGAGAATTTTGAGCCAGAATTTTATTTTTGTCCCGTCTTTAAATGAGGGGGCAACATTATTTATATATATATATCAAGTTGATCTTTCCGTGCTTTTTAAAAAAAGTGTAATATTGTACTTTGAGTTTGAGCGGCTGCCATTGTCACGGCATATTAACTCTCACGCAAAGATGAAGATGACAGCGTACGTTACGCGCAACACGTTATATAAACAAATCAAGTTGAAAATAAGCCGCATTTTACCGCGCAGCATTTTGATTGGTCAATCTATCAATCCTAATAAAACAACTTTTTTTTTTTTTAAGCAATCAGAAATCTGAGGGGACCGGACATGTAAATGAGGGGGCCTAGGCCCACCCAGGCCCCCTGATTCATAAATACATTTTAGGGTCTCGATGTTTGTCAATAATATGAAATATTTAATCCGGAAAGGACAAAACAAATGATAAAAGGTTCCATACAGAACTTTTTTCCTGGTTACAAAGAAACCTAAAGGGTTCTTATGGTGCGTTCTATTATACCCAACGAACCGACTCGGACCTCGGATTTGACGTCACGTCCACGTTTCAAGCGTTCTATTATGTTTTGCTTGTCCGAGTCGGAGAAAGCTGTTGTAATGGTAGCACTGGCCGAGTACCAGGCACTTACATTAAAATAAACATATTATGACTACACCTCATCAAAACGCAGCCATTTGAACTTGAAAATGTTCACTTTATTTAAAGTTTACATGTTAATCTTCTGTTAGCAACGCTAACAACGTTAGTAATTGCACTCACAACAACCGATTCCCATACCTACAGGGGACGCAGTAATACGAGTGATTATAATCGTCATTTAAAATACCAAATCGGTTCAAAAACAATGAATACAATTCATTCTTACAAGTCACAGGGCGCAGCCATTTTGAATTCCGAAACGGAATTCTTGCTCGGTGTCCTCACGGTTGTCCGACGTCCGAGAGGAGAAATCTGAGGAAACGGGGCGTGTTGCTAGGCAACGTCTGTCGTCCGTTTCGGATCTCCAAGACGGATGAATAATAGAACGCACCATTATTATTGAACCCTTAAAGGGGTTCTATATAGAACCTTTTAGGGGTTCCAAATATGAAGTGCTGATAGAACCTTTTAAGGTTCTATATAGAACCTTTTCTTCTAAGTGTGTATGCAATGCTGCACATTTGTGGACTGCTTTTTTCACTATCCAGCCAAAAGATGTTTTACATATACATTTAACAGATGCATTTATCCAAAGCGACTTACAGTAGAGGAACAAAAGTAAAAGAAACGCACACGTGCCTACAATTTGTATTTGTCTGGAAATAATGAGTGTCCGACAGAGTTTCTGATCAGACCCGTCACGTTTCACAGCATCACGGGGGACGGAGTTTCATTTTTACAGAAAATGAGCACCAAGTCGGACATATGGTCACACACACACACCTGTGCCTTCTGTTTGATAGTGAAAATTCTGCCACTAGTGGTTTCAGTTTTGGTATTACAAAGAAAAAGTTTCAAAAGGTTTTGTGGTTTTACATATCTGCCATTTGGTTTGGGAGATGGATCCACCAGTCTAAAACGTTTAACAACTGTTGTAATACCTAGCTTTAGTGTGGTTTTTAATAGGGCCACGTCCTAAGTACGAAAACAGTTTTGTTGTGAATAAGTCTGAATCACCACATCCTGACGAAAACATTGCAGCATGTATTCTGTGCTGTAGTAGTTGTGCAGGGTTTTGTGTTGGGAATGCGCTTCTCCATTATGATGCGTGGGAAACAGTGTCATGTGTTAGATCCCTGCCCTAGCTCCCAGCATTCTCTCTCATTTCCAGTGCTGCTCTGCTGGTTTTCCAGAGCACCACCCCTCTTTCCAGAGCTCGACCTGGACTGTGGTGAACGGGGAAGAGGTTGACACCATTACCGGCAGACACACACACACACACACACTGGCTGTTTACACTTATGAGCGGGGTGACTTGACCCAGCCAGCTAAACAAACATTAATTAGGCTCTTCGAAGCGGTTTAATCAATGTATTTCCCAAACTTTGACCGTAAATAGCTCAGCCATCTGATGTGAACACTTGTCCACAGTTCAGCAGGTTAAAAGGTGCAGATTCTTGTACTGTAATGGGCACCGCATTTAAAAGTTTTATTTTTTCCAGTCTCCATTGAAGATTAAGGTTACATGGTAGATCGTAATCCTACACTGGAGTGGAGGAAGTTGAATGTTTGTTCGAGTAACAGTGCACTTGTTTGCTTTTGGCTTGGATTTGCACATTTCTTCTGAAATGCAACAGTGCCAGCTGTGCATTTTATCAAAGACTCCCTCTTTCCGGGCAAACCTCGATAGAGAGCGATAAAAGTGCCCGACTCACTGACCAAGTATGTGGGCTGATCTCTCCACTTGGACTATAACAGTCTGGCTGTGACATTTATTTTGTGACACATTTGAATAAATATTCAAAAAGCATTGAGTTTCGGGTCTAAATTCTGGCAATGTAAAATAGCTGATATGTGCACACCTGTAGCCTCAGAGCATTTGAATTCTACTCATCTATCTAACAGTTATTCTAATCAACTCTTTTACCTCGCAGAAAAATTGTTTATACTGGAGAAGTCATGTTTCGATGTTGGGAATTGTGGTGGTTGCGAAGCAGCTTTGTTATTGTTAACTTAAACTATTAAAAATGGACTTCGTAATTGAAATAAAGCTAAAATAAAATATGTAAATATTAGATGAAAAACTTAGATTTAAAAACTGTAAACATAAATCAGAAATGCTGCCTAAAATTTCTAAAGCTAAAACTGAATTAAAATCTATTTCAAATGGAAAATAAATGTTAATTTTCTTTTTTTTACACAAATAGTATTTAAACAATAATACTAAAATAGCATTGCTGCTAAGGTGTCGTAAGTTTAAGTTTGTTTAAATCATTCATCTTAAGTATGGGCAATTGTAATAGTTATGCTTGCCTTTGCAAACACCACTAATAAATGTAATTGTTTATTGAACTTCTGTGTAATTCATGTTGTGAATGTGAAGCTTTTATAAAAGTTTAACCATGGTCAAGTCACTCTAATGCAAAGCATATGTTGTTGTTTTTGTTAGCTATTGTAGAGGGTATTGCAACAAAACCCTGTTATATTTGCAATCTAGGCTTCTTTTGTTCACTCCATTTCCTCAGAATTTAGTTTAAATATATGTACTTCCTTTTGTCAATTCAGTTGTTTTTTTTCCACTTTCCCCTCATGCAAGCTGCTATTTCAGGAACAAGCGTTATTGTCTCTGATCGATCTGAGGAGGTGCCAGTGTAGACGGAGGGCTAAGACCGGCCTCACCTGGGGCAATACTAACCTTAGCCTCACATGGGCGAAGCTTTATATGAAAATCGCCGACATATGCAAAGTGCATTCCAATGTAAGCCCTGTTTATTTTCCCCGGCACGCACTGCGGGATCACTTCCAGATACCTGTTTCGGTAGTAAACAATACAGCCTGTGCCCCTGCCGGGAACCCCTGACAGACAGCTCGGCTGCATTCCTCTCATTTTGTTGTTCGTCATCTTGTTGTGATTGTAGAGCAGATGCCATAAATGCCATAACATGATTTGACAGAGTGGGAAATGCCAGCTCGCTCTCATACCGAAGGTGGGGCTGAAATTCCTCTCCTCCAGATTCATTTGTGCCTTCTCCCCACCTTGCCCTTAGGTACTTAAAAGGACAGTTCACCACCACCACAAAAAATCTGCCATTATTTACTCGCTCTCATATCATTCCAAACCTGTTTGAATTTCTTTTTTTGGGCAGGACACAGAAAAACAACAACATTGGACCCAAATGACTTTCACTGTATGGATAAGATGCACTTAAATTGTGTCCCTAGTGACATATTATATACTATGCACTGATGCTATGAGCTAAGGTTATTTTGTAGGGCTGTTAAACTATTAATCGCATCCAAAATAAAAGTTTGTGTTTACATAAGATATGTAGGTGCACTGTGTATAATTATTTTATATATATAAATTCACACACAAGCTTGTATATATTGAAGAAATATTTCATGTATATACTGTATTTATATATAATTTATATTAGATATAAATATAAATATTTTATATATAAATAATATTTTTTAATAATTATATAATATTATTTAAATATGCATGCATGTGTGTCTATTTATATATATATATATTAATATACAAAATAATATTATACCCAAATATATTATATAAACACAAATTTTTATTTTAATCGTTTGACAGCCCTATTATTTTGTCACCGAACATCGGAGTCGGACTTATGATACTTAAGGGTGACTTCACACTTGGCATATTTGGTTTCATTGAAATGAACCCTGGTGCGATTTGCTTTTTCATTTGAATAAGTGTGAACGCTCATTTCTCTTAAAACATGAAGTAATGAATTTTAAGGTTACATAAATCTTCGAATCAGTCACATACAGGTCAGCACACTGGATAATTGCAGATGTGAAATGGAAAAGGCATTAGTCAGCTTTCAACTATCTTTTTTTTATTATTGGTCCAGCATAGTATTTCACTCCTGGACGTCATGTACTGTGGCTTTGTGGCAAACATGGAGCAAAGTTTGATGTCATGTTGGAATCAAGGGTTGCTAGTAGATTCCTTGTCATTACATTGATCAACACCTTCTGGGACAGGAAAGTACAGGTTTCAACACAAGCACCGCTCACGTAACATCTTCTAATGCTTGGTTTCTATGAGACGGGAAATGGTGAAGAACTTGAGGATGTTGACTAGTTTGATCCAGCATAAACCAGTGAGTTTGAGCTGTCTAGCATGAGTGCAATGAGCTTTAAAGCATAATTAAACAGCAAATGCTGTTTATAAAGTCTGTTTAACCAAAAACCATTTTGAAACTCAATTGTAAAATGGTTTCAATCACTGGGCTCGCAGACGTTGATTGTGATAAGACCGTCTGCACCCTTTAACTTGGTTTCCTCGGGTGTCCTCATGAACTTTTGCACATCTGGGAAGCAGATGCTCAGCAACTTTCACCTAGACACCACCAAGACTGTAAGATCTGCGTCTTCTCTTGCCAGAATATAGAAAACAATGTCATCACCGACACTTGGCATCGTCTCTTACAAAACCAAGCAATCGTTTAGACACATCATTCAAGTCTGGAGTTTACGCTGGAGTGTCAGTGGTCCTCTGTGACCTGCATGGCATATGCCAGTAGACAGCATGCCTGATTGCAATACAGTCTCGTGAGCGTGAATGCGTGTGTTTGACCGTCGGTGTCTTTCTGGGGCAATAGTAAGCTCTGTGTTACTCAACACTCTCATGATCAACGGCTGTCTTTTCTGGCACTAATAAAAGGCAGTTCAGTCCGTACATAAGCCATTCTTCGATATCTAACTGTACTTCCTCAGGACAGGGTGTACTTTGAAAAGACGTTTGTGATCTGATCCTCCCCCATCAATATGTATTGATCTATACGATCACAATCTCAAATTCATAGTCTAATGGAAGCGCTGCTGATAAGTGAGCCTAACACACGGTAGTCAATAAGGCCGTTGAGTGGAGTTACCTTTGGGCCTGCTGTAACTGTTTTTAGAGTACCGCATCGATTCATTTGTTTGAAGAGCATGTTTACTGATCAGCTTTCGAGGTGGACGTGGCCTCTTAGATGTTCTTGTGACCGCTGGAGTCAAGGAGCACATGGGAGTGCAGGTCAGAGCAGTGATCTCAGCTCTTTTTGGATGGACTATGCAACTCATGGTCCACACGGTCATATTTGGATATGGGGATCAAGGTTTTATGAAGCAGTTACAGTAAATATATCTATTATGTCATGCTGATAATTTACTCACCCCCATGTCATCCAAGATGTCCATGTCTTTCTTTCTTCAGTCAAAACGAAATTAAGGTTTTTGGTGAAAACATTCCAGGATTTTTCTCCATATAATGCACTTCATTGGGTTCAAACGGTTCAAGGTCTAAATGAGAGTTTCAGTGCAGCTTCAAAGGGCTTTAAATGACACCAGACGATGAATAAGGGTCTTATCTAGCGAAATGATCGCTCATTTCAAAAATAAATAAAAAAGTATAAGTTTTATAAGCACAAATGCTCGCCTTGCTCTGTTCTGTGATGAGCGTTCGTGACTCTCCTGTTTAAACTCGTTCATCAAAATGAACAAATATTTTTCTGAGTCATTTCGTTCATTTCGTTCGTTGAATGAACCAAATGACTTAAAAAAAAGATTTGTTCATTTTGATGACGGAGCAAGGCGAGCATTTGTGCTTATAAAACTTTTTTATTTATTTTTGAAATGACGATCATTTCGCTAGATAAGACCCTTATTCATCGTCTGGTGTCGTTTAAAGCCCTTTGAAGCTGCACTGAAACTCTCATTTGGACCTTGAACCATTTGACATCCAATGAAGTCCATTATATGGAGAAAAATCCTGGAATGTTTTCATCAAAAACCTTCATTTCTTTTCGACTGAAGAAAGAAAGACATGGACACATTGGATGACATGGGGGTGAGTAAATTATCAGCAAAAGTTTTTTTTTTTTAAAGTGAACTACTCCTTTGATGAGACGCATTACTCTTTTCGTAATGATACCTGTGCCTTTAAAATGGCAACTTACCATTTGCATGTGCATATTTCAGTTCTTCTAAAGTCATATGTTAGCTTTGCGTGAGGAACAGGCTTAAATTTGGATCAACTCATTCAATTCAATTTTAAAATATCTGACTCAAAAGAACACTTAATTCATAATACAGACATTCCACAGGTGCAGATTTTGTAATGAATGACTATTTCAATTATCAGTCTATTTCTCACACAAAGCTATCATATGACTTCAGCACTTGCAATGTAGCGCATATGAATTATTTTTTACTTAGTAATTTTTTAATTATACAATTAAATATAAAAATAAATAATATAGGCCTATATATAGTTTTTGATGTGGTTTTTTTGTTATTTTGGAGTTGACACCCTCAGTTGGAATTCAGTTTCATGAAAATCGTGGCCACGAAAGAAATTCATACCAGTTTAGAATGACATAAGAGTAAATAAATATTGACAGAATGTTCATTTTGTTGTGTTTTGTCCCTATTAATGCCTTTTGTTGCCTTTTTAAAAGTGTTGCTCTGTGTACCTATCAACCCTCTTTAACTATGGTGAAATTACTGCAATGCACATATTCTCTCAGTAACATACAACCCCAATTACAGAAAAGCTGGGTCGTTTTGTAAAACGCATTAAAATCAAGAATATGTGATTTGTTCATTCTTTTGAACCTTTATTTAACTGACAAAAGTACAAAGAAAACAAATTCAATGTTTTGATTGGCCAAATGAATTAAACTAATTTGGATTTTGATGGGACAAAGACAAAATAAAGGTGAAACGATTACAGAATATCTAAGTTAAACTTGAAAAAGTCCACAATTACAAGGTGAATTGGTAATAAGTGAGGGTGTCTTGTTAGGGAATAAAAGGAGCATCCACCAAAAGCTCAATCTTTGCAAGGAAAGATGGGTTATTATGGCTCATCACTCATTTGTGCCAAATTTCATGAAAGAATTTTATTTCTCATTGAAAGATTGCAAAGTATTCAGGTTTCTCACCATCTACCATTATAGTAAAGATTTAGTGAATTCAAAGAAATTTCAGTTTGTGTAGGTTGGGTAAAGCAAGAGACCTCTGTTGAATGTAATTAAAGGGAAAGGTGACAGACTAACATGCCTCCACATCCATAAAAATCCAAATGTTTATATTAAACAAAAATGCTATTCACATTGTAAAATTTCCGCTAAATAAAGGCTAAAGAGAATTAAAACAATCACAGATTCTTGATTTCATTGCATTTTACAAAATGTCCCAATTTTTGTGAAATTGGGGTTGCACAGTATGCATGCGGGTTTTACAAAACAACAACTGTACTCTAAGCCTTTTAAGTATAATGTATAATAAAGGTATTCAAAATGCACGTTATAGCACATATTTTTTATTAAATTAAATTAAATGATTGTAACAAAACTTAAAATGCATTATTATACTTATATTATAATGCTTATAAATTGGTGGTGTGTCGTGTCTAAATGCATGATACGTTCTAAAGGTGTAACAATAGTATTATAACTGTGGTTACAATTACTCATGATGTTATGAATTGTATATGGTGCATTACAAGGCATAATTAATGCATAAATACTTGCATGCATTGTATAAAAGTAAATTGTTACTGATTTGTTTTATTTAATCTTAAAACATTTTGCTTTAGAATTTGCATTCATGACAGAAGCACTTTAGGCGCCATGAACAAAACCTGATGATCAAAGTAGTCCAGGTTGATTTGATTTGAGATGCTCCAAAGACAATCTGACCTTCCTTATGATCAGAGTCAAATATTTGCTTACGTTTAGACCTAGAAATAGTGCAGAATCTTGAGTATTTGGTCATTTTTCAAAATTGTTTTTAATGCGGTTTCATAATTTGAACCCCACTGTATCTGGTTTGGTATAGTTTGTTGCTGTTGTTCATTCTTTTTACTCTGTTATTTGCTTTTCTCATTTGTTTCCGTATATGACACATTTCCTGCTGCCGAAATACGTGAATGAAGCTCCTAAACTAACGTAGGGTGTATACAGTTCCCGGGAATCTTTGTCAAATTCAGCTTATTGTGATGTCACTGTGGCCCTGCTCTTTGAGGATAAACTTTATCAATGACCGCCAGACCTCAAGGGCAGGTCTGAGCTCTCTCTCCTCTTCTCTGAGTTTAAGCTGGGCCTGCCCCTTTCTTAGAATCGAGACGCTATCTGCGGCCTACATTAGTGGAAGTGAGCTTGTGGTTTTGTTTTTGCTTGGTGGACCTCTCTTCTCTTTTCTTGTGAATTCTATCAGCGGCATCGGCCTTTCGTGGTAGACCTACCCAGTGAATTTCTCTTTTTTGCTTTTTATATTCACTGTCGATAACTTCTCATCAATGTGTCCGCTGGCGGCAGAAAGGTCAACCACCAGCTTTTAGTGTTGGGAAACGGTCTATTGCAGGGTGATCGTTGCGGTGGGGTGGGCTAGTCGCGTTTTCACTGCAGTTGAGACACAGTTATGTGAATGTAAACAGTAATGTCTGCCTGTGTGTTTGTTTGTTTGCGTGATCAGAAGTACACAAATTTCGTCTTCTGTACAGCATTAAATCGATACATTTTAATTAAGTGGCAAGAAGAGTTCAATAATAAGCTACAAACAAACTCATCCGGAAATTACAAACCGACTTTTTATCACTCTTAAAAGTAGACTTGATCAAGTGGTCTTCACCAGATGTCGTTTAGGTCATACAAGTTTGACCCATGCTTTTTTGCTTAAAGGTGAAGACCCGACTATATGCAGGTTTTGTAAGATTACCCTAACTTAAACATATTTTATTAGTATGTTCTGGACTTAATACAAGTATTATGCATTTTTTTATGAAGTTACCTCACTTATTTAGTGAGTTTATGATTTTACTAAGATTTTAAGATTATGGTTTTGTTTGTTTGGTTTTTATTGTATTTATATGAGTATTTTAATTTTAACATTTAATTTTTGCCATGAAAATAGCCTTGGATGCTGACATGGCACTAAATAAAACCATCTAAATCATTCTGTACAGCATTATTTTTTTTATTTATGAAATGGTTGGAAAATATCATGTAGACTTATCACATGTATGTATCTTGGGATCAGAATAACATATCACTTATGTTATACTTTTATTGAGCAAGGATGCATTGCATCGACCGTAAAGACATTAAAGACCGTAAAGATTTCTAATAAATGCTGTTCTTTTGAATTTTCTATTCTTTAAAGAGTATGACAAAAGTATTAAATATTAAACAGCAAAACTGTTTTCAACATGGATAAGAATAGAACAGTTAGCAAATAAGAATGATTTCTGAAGGATCATGTGACACTGAAGACTGGCGTAATGATGCTGAAAATTCAGCATCACAGAAATAAATTATAGTTTAAAACATGTTCAAAAAGAAAACAGTTATTTTAAATTAATTGTATTTTCCAATATGACTGTTTTTACTGTATTTTCAATCGAATAAAGCCTTGGGGAGCAGAAGAGACTTCTTTCAAAAACCAAAAAAACAATCTTTTGCATGGTAGTGTAAAACACCTAGTATTGCCACCCAGAGCACTCTTGGAAATACCCTAGAAACCATTAAAAATACTAAAATTTTGGAAACCCAGTTGGAAACCCAATGGTGCTTAGGTGTTTTGGGTTGTTCTAGAGAATTGCTAGGTGGTTAATTATTGTGTAAAGTAAGTTGGGCCACAAACCTAGTAACATGCCTCATGACTTTTATCATGGTCCATAGCATAATGCTGTAAAGTTTGCCATCATTTACTCACCATAATGTCATTCCAAACCTGTAGAAGATATATGTCTCAAAATAAGAATAAGTGTTATCCGATGTTGTTGGACACCAACATTCTTCAAAATTTAATTTGTATTCCTCAGAAAAAAAGGTCATACAGGTTTGGAACGACATACAGTAAGGGTGAGTAAATGATGACAATATTTTCATAAACTATCCATTTAAAGTTGGGGGTTTTGGAAATCCATTTACTGTTAAAATATAAATGTTGAAAATGCAATTTAGGTCAACATACTTAAGGAACTGTTTTTCTTGAGTACTGCTCACTGTTTGTTCATGCAAAAGTTCCAGGCCCCACGTGGCAGCACCACTGTTGTAAAGCTGTTTGTTATTCAAATTTGGGGTGAAATCAGGAAAAAAGCGAGGGCAGGTGTTGATCATCACACATGAGTCAGAATAATGCAAAGGAGCCGAGGGGAATCCCTGATTCTCCCCCGCAGCACCCACTGACGACAAGTCTGGTTATCCACTGCACTGTGCTGTAATGAATGGAAAGGGTAAGACATATGGAAATGCCAACAACAGACCAAATGGGGAACCAAAAACAGACCGAATCTCCAGCTGCTGTTCTCCTGTGTGTGAGCTGAGATCTTTCCTAAAGACAGCTTCAAATGTTAAAGTTCACCTATTTAGAAAAGTAAAAGCAATTCATTGATCTAATTGGAGATTTGTACTCGACAAAAGTTGGCTTCAGAACTCGCACCAGCCGCATTCACCTTTAAAGGAACACGCGTCCGGCTGTAAGCATACATAAATGGAGGATCCATTTTTCCCCAAACAAACCTTGGGAGTGGCATTTGTAGCTAGCAACACGGACCTGCCAGAAACTGCATCTATTGTTCGTTTTGGGACACAGAGAACAGAACGACCGGTTCTTTCAGATCAAATGAATATCCTAAGAAGCACAAAGCATTCACTCATTGCTGGATGTTCCATGAACTGGTCTTTAATCAATCTTTTTGAGAGCTTTTGCTGTGGGATATTTGTATCTGCACCAAAGACTTCCTCTTCTTAAACACCCTATTCCATTCGATCAGATAATGTGTATGGCTTCTAAGAACTAAAAAAGTGCAAGTGTCTTAAAATAAAGCACCTGTATTGGTATATTGGTCTGAACTGTCATTTGAAGCTTGTTTTTTTTTAAGCAAAGCGAATGCAACTTCCTTAGTCTGTTCAGAAGTGTCACAACAGAAGTAGGCCGATGCTGCGAAAGAGGAAATTGACTAAGAGATTCTCAGAATCTTTGCGGCAAGTGGTCATGTGACTAGCCGGAATGCTCTTTGAGGCTGAGGCTCATTTGCATATCGCTGCTTTTGGAAGGAAAAGCGGAGCTCATACGCCCGTTTGTTTACATCTGTACCTTACTTGGGCCCCCAGTCTTGCTTTGAGTCACTCGATGGCACATAAATGAGTATGATAAAGCCCGCCAAAAGTGGCGCTTGCAGAACGAACCATAGCTTTTGCATGCATGCATTACAGAATTTGCCTACAATCAAACCCCTCAAGGTTCCTCAGTAGTTGCTTGCTCCCTAATAAATTTGTTAGGTGTTAAAAGAAAAATTATATATACTATATACTGAACTATAATAATAATAACTAACATGCATTATTTAGTTTTGCAACTCACTCTGTCCTCCTGTCTTGTTTTCGTGAGGAAAAAAGAAATGCATCGGAAACATTGTCTGGTATGCAAAAATATGTATGCTGTTAATTGCTACATAACATGATTTAGTTATAACTTTTTATTTTGCAGAGACACTACCATAAACGTAAGAAAATGCAATAAAACATAAAATTGGTGTAAAATGAATGCTTGCAGAGACCCTATTGTTAATTTGCACATATCATCCTCTTTATACAGCTGATCAGGTTTACGGAGACCAGGATATGCACGAAGTGGTCCGCAAACATTGCATGGATTACTTGGTATGTGATGCTCTTTCTTTGGGATCATCAGAGTGTACAAAACCTGATCATGTTATAATTTCTGTATGGTTTTACTTGCAGATGAAAAATGCAGATTACTTTTCAAACTATGTGACGGAGGACTTCACTACATACATCAACAGAAAGAGGAAGAACAACTGTCACGGGAACCATATTGAGATGCAGGCTATGGCGGAGATGTACAATCGGCCAGTGGAAGTTTATCAGTACGGCACAGGTAGGTCAGCACAGGGTCGAATTTGCATTATGGTGTCCATAAAATTTAATTATGCACATTTAACTATACTGTAAAAAAATGATATATGATCAATAAGTTATGACAACATGCTTTTTACATTGCTTTAACTCATCCCAAGAAGTTAAGCAATTTTTAACTTTTTTAATAAGTTATAGATTCAACTCATTTAAACAAAAAAACAGTTTATTGTAATTTAAGTTGAAATGACTTAAACATCCAAGTTGATTGTACTTAAAAAATTTAAGGCAGCAACTTTTTTTTTTTTTACAGTGTCCACTATGCAAGTACCCTAGTGAATAGCGATGACAAATATGAAAATTCTTTTGTGGATGTATTGTGTAAGCAATATGTGTAACAGACACTGTAGTGACCCAATTTGCTCGTATAGTGATGCAGTTGACCTGTATATCTTGCTCTCGATGTTTCTAAATGCTATTTTGATGGCCTCTTTTAGAACCAATCAACACGTTCCATGGCATCCATCAAAATAATGACGAGCCAATCAGAGTTAGTTACCATCGGAACATTCACTACAACTCAGTTGTGAATCCCAATAAAGCCACGATTGGAGTTGGGCTTGGACTTCCTGCCTTCAAACCAGGGGTGGGTACCTGCAGCTGCCACTAAAGTCAACATGAAATGCCATTCGCAACCTATTTACTTCTTCCATAATCTGATATGTCAATGAGTGAAGCTGGAGATTCAATGAGAAATAATGTTGAGTGGGACAAGCATATAGGGGTTGGACAAGGAAATTGAAACACCTAAAACACTTAGTTTTAAACCCCAATCATTTATTAGTTTGATGTAGGGCCTCCTTTTGCAGTGAAGTTACTACTCGGCCGGAGGGATTTTGAGTCATTTCTCTTCCAGAACATTGGCCAGGTCACTATGTGATGTTGGTGGAGGAAAATATTTTCAGACTCCCCTCCAAAACACCCTTAAGTGGCTCTAATATTCAGATCTGGTGACTGTGCAGGCCACGGGAGATGTTCAACTTCACTTTCATGTTCATACCATTTTGTCACCAGTCTTGCTGTGTGTATTGGTGCATTATCATATTGATACACAGCACCAGCTTCAGGGTACAATGTTTGAACCGCTGGGTGCACATGGTCCTCCAGAATGGTTTGGTAGTCATTGGCAGTGACGCCCATCATGCACAGTCGGGAATGCCGTGATATCACAGCCCAAACCATCACCGATCCACCCTGTGCTTCACTCGGGGCAGCAACCATTACGCCTCTGAGGCTTTTCCACTCCAAAGACCGTGAAAGTGAACTCATCAGAGAACAATACATGTTTCACATTGTCCACAACCCATTATTTCCTCTTCTGGCACCATTGAAATTGACGTTTGGCATTGGCGTGTGTGACCAAAGGTTTATTAGGACCAGACTACATGTCTTTTTTTCTCAATCGACTCAGTTGATCTATATTACATATTACAAGAGATTCACAATACTTTCTGTAAGATAAAGCAATCTCTTAACAAGGACATCTTTTTAAAGTGTCATTAAAGTGAGAATAGATGGTGGTTGTTTGCGACTGCTGTATTTTCAGTGTGAAATATGCTAACTACTCCGGTTGACCCCTCCGAGTTCAACACTTTGGTGTCACTATTGTCTATGTGTGTTCCTTCACGTACACCTCCATCGGCCTGCGCAAGAACAGACATTTTTCACACAATTCTACTAATAATTAATTTCACGTAATAATATATTTTCGAATTAAACAGCCTGCAGCGGTGGCCTGTGTTTTCGTCTCAGGAGTGTGTAACAAAGTCTTTGTGGGTTTGTGAATTGGGAAGGCCATCGTCGTCTCGTCAGAGTGTTCCTCTTGTTCACTCATGCAGTTCCGTCAGCTGATCCACAGTCTGAATTTGGAGACGGTCGTCATCAAAGCCAAAAAAAGACAACAAAGTGTGACCTGCAGTGTCCCATTTCCCCCGACTGAGAGGGAAACATTCCACACGTCGGTGGTTTTCGGGGGAGACCCATTAACAGCACACTGTTTTGTTTACGTGCCACATGCCTTGTGATAATTTAGGCCGAGCAGAACAAAGACTGATCATACCTTGCTATCAAAAATAGAGTGTGTGTGTGTACGTTTTTCTATCCCGGTGGAGACTTAAACCTGAAAGCACACAGACTCATGGGGACTCGTGTCACTTGTGTTCCCATGGGTACACTAGATTATCAATCATACAGAATGAGTTTTTTTTTTTTTTTTTTTTGGAAATGTAAAAATGCAGAAAGTTTAGGTTAGTGTAATGGGACAGAATATACAGTTTGTATAAAAACCATTACGTCTATGGAGATATACTATATATATATATATATATATATATATATATATATATATATATATATATATGTATATATATATATATATATATATATATAGTGTACAAAACCAATGTGGTGGTTTGTATCTCACCCACTGAATTTAAGAATTTATCGTCCTAGAGATCCCCCATATTACTAGGGTTGGGTAATAAATATCGATTTCTCAATATTAATCGATTCTCATTTTTACAAACCGATATCGATTCTTAAATCTCAAGAATCGATTAGTCATCCTGTTTCATTTGAATGAATGAGACATAGTATCGCGGCTGCGCGCATCCAACACATCGCAATAATCTTTGTCCTTTGTTACTAGTGATATGAAACAAAGTCTCAATTTTCAAATTACGTCCATTTTCTTTAGAAATTCAAAAACATAAATTGCGTTTTGCCGTTTTGGCGCTGTGGCGTGAGATCGCTCTGGCGCAGCTCCAGAGAAGCAGCAGCGCTGATCTCTCTTCCGGGTTAATAATACCAGTCACAGCGCGAAATAAACATGAATGAGCATCTGAACGTGTGTTAAAAGATAGAGTACAACTTATCTAAATCCCTATCATGTCACATTGATTCCCTCAATCAGCGTTTCAACCGTGGAAAGATGTCAATTAAACAGCTTGTAATCAATGCATCGTCAGATTTACCTCAGAAAACTCCACATAAACTCGTCAGTCCACACTCGTTAGTGTTCTTCAATATTTAATGCATATTTGAATAAATCTGGCAAGTTTTTATGACAGCCACAATTTAAATGTTTATATTTCATATAATCTTCTTATTATAAAAATAAATAAAAGTGTAATTTAAGTGTCTGTATAGCTACAAAACAGTTAATTATTACCTTCATATTAGGCTAATGAAGCCTAGTAGGCTACAACTAGACATAGACCATAGTTTACAGCATTTAAGAGATTTGATTCCCTTGAGAAAAATTGCCATTTATTGTAACTGATATCCAAAATAATCGATATTGAATCGAATCGAAATCAAATCGAATTGCAAGCTTGTGAATCGAAATCGAATCGAATTGTGAAATTTGTCTCAATACCCAGCCCTACATATTACGGTCAGTTAGTTTTAGCATAAAGGTCTGGACAGACAGGGAATGAGCCAGTACGCTGTCCGCACTTTTCCAGACACTGTTGTCACTAGTCTAGCTCTGTGTCTCTTACACAAGAAAAAAAGAGATGCATCAGATCTTGAAATCAGGGAACAGACATGCACAGCCCTATTTATTTGACATTGTTACATGTCCAAGTGCTGGACTCTTCTTTAGAAATTTTGTTAGAATGTAAGTGTGATTTATTAAAGGGGTCATGAACTGGCATTTTAAATTTTATTATATTGTTGTCTGAGGTCAACTTATGACGTTCGCTTGGTTTTTACATTCAAAAACATCAAAATGAAAAAGTAATAGGCTATTTTCCTACCCTAGTTTTGAGCCTAGCTCAAAAACGTTCGGTTTTTATGGGCATCTCGCATTGAAGGCTTAGAAGTAAACGCCCACTGCTGTGAGTGGATAACAGTTTTGCATATTATGAGTTTCAACTCATCTAATCAGAATGCTGTCAAAACCTTTAGTTTAATGAGGTGCGTTCTGTAGGTGGGATGGGATGAGATGTCTGTCATCCACGCTTAGAAAGTGTTTTATTGCTCAATTTGAATTTAGCTTTACAAAGTTTTTCCTCTTCGGGGTGCTCCAACAGAAACATTCTCACCTGTCACCTGGGGGCAACGCTGTGGCCTTTAGCCCTTCTGTCTATCAAATCCTAATAATCATAGTAAGCTTCCACACCATTTTTGTCCCAACTGGCTTGACAGAAGTTCTGCACTCGCCATTTGGTTTTTAATGTTGAAATAGTTCTTTTTAAAGAGAAGGGATGGGCAACGATTAATCGCGATTAATCGCATCCAAAATAAAAGTATGTGTTTACATAATATATATGTGTGTGTAGTGTGTATAATTAATTTGTATATATAAATACCCACACATGCATGTATATATTTAAGAAAAATGTGTTATTAATATATCAAATATTTATATTTATATATAATATTAATTATGTATAAAATATATATAAAGTATAAACATGCAAATATTTCTTAAATATATACATTCGTGTCTGGGTATTTATATATACAAATTAATTATACACACTACACACACATATATTATGTAAACACAAACTTTTATTTTGGATGCAATTAATCGCGATTAATCGTTGCCCATCCCTATTAAAGAGCCTGTCAAAGTGTCAAGATAGAGTGGTCTGTTACATTTATTTGCTCACCATCGTTTTTTTTTTATTTTTTTATTTTTTTTATTATATTTATTGTACATTTTCAATTTTTCAGACAAATAGACAATACAATCACAGGACAGAACCAAACAAACATACAAAAAAAAAAAAAAAAAAAACCTCCTTCAGTTAGATTCAAATGGGCAGAAGATCACATCAATGGGCACAGGCAAGGAAGGTCAAAACAGATGTTTGCCTAGTGAGACATTATAAACCAGGTGAAATTGTACAACTTGACCACATGAGATATAAATAAGTATCTTAACGTTAAAGACAGAGGTCGACAGAAATAACAATGAAATCCTAAAAAAATAAAATAAAAATGAACACAGAAACATTAAGCTTTGACATTGCTGATTTTTAACAAGTGATTGAAAAGAGGCCTCCAAGAGGCTTCAAATTTGCGCACCATCGTTTTTGAGTGAACATGTCCTGTGAATGGATGCTCTCATATCTATCCATCCATCCAATTTCTAAACCGTTTTTGACTTATGACTTTTTATGAAAAGAGATGGACTGTGGAGTGGTATAATAGGACAGACTGTGATTGACCAATCAGAATCGAGATTTTTGTAAAGGTAGACTGTTTTCGGTTGCTGTCAAATGCAGCTAATCCAATCAGAGTGAAAAATCAAAAACCCTTTTTTATGATCATCAGTCTCTCTTAAAGGAGTAGTTCACTTTAAAAAAAATTTTTTGCTGATAATTTACTCACCCTCATGTCATCCAAGATGTCCATGTCTTTCTCTCTTCAGTCGAAAAGAAATTAAGGTTTTTCATGAAAACATTCCAGTATTTTTCTCCATATAATGCACTTTACTGGTAACCAAACGGTTCAAGGTCCGAAAGACAGTTTCAGTGCAAACTGCAAACTGTTCAAAGGGCTTTAAACGATTCCAGACGATGAATCAAGTGAAACGATCGCTCAAAATGAATCTTTTTTCGTGTCATTTGGTTCATTCAACGAACGAAATGACTCAGAAAAAGATTCGTTCATTTTGATGAATGAGTTCGAACAGGAGATTCACGAACGCGCACCACAGAGCAGAGCAAGGCGACCATTTGAGCTTATAAAACTTAAACTTTGTTATTTTCTTTTAAATGAGCGATCGTTTCGCTTGATAAGACCTTTATTCGTCGTCTGGAATCGTTTAAAGCCCTTTGAACAGTTTGCACTGAAACTGTCTTTTTGGACCTTGATCCGTTTGGTTCCCAATGAAGTCCATTATATGGAGAAAAATGCTGGAATGTTTTCATCAAAAACCTTAATTTCTTTTCGACTGAAGAAAGAAAGACATGGCCCTCTTGGATGACATGGGGGTGAGTAAATTATCTGAAAAGGTTTTTTTTTAAAAGTGAACTACTCCTTTAAGAAAAGACGTAACTGCTTAATTTGCATTTAGCTTGTTTTTCCTCTTCCCACAAATCAGCTGCTGTTCAGGAGACATTTACACCTGTCACCCGAGGGCCAACACCGTGGCCTTTAACCGCTGCTCTCTGTCTCTTTCTGTCTCTATGCAGTTTGCAGACCAGTCACTCATGAAGAATGCAATTAAAACATCAGAGGAGTCTTGGATTGAGCAACAGATGCTGGAGGACAAGAAGAGGGCCACGGACTGGGAAGCCACCAACGAGGCTATAGAAGAGCAAGTGGCCAGAGAATCGTACTTACAGTGGCTTCGAGACCAGGAGAAACAGGCGCGACAGGTGTGGGACCTGCCTGTTTTAATACTAATCCTACTAACTACCTAACATCGTGTCTCATTCAATCAGAACCTTTAGTTGCATTCCTAATAGAATGACTGTCGGTAGGAATCAGGTGTTTGACGTGTGATAATTACCAAAACCTTTGGCGTCATAAACAAATCGCTGGTTTTAACGCTGATTGCACTGGAATTATTTTCAGTCACACGTAAGCTGTGATGACTGCTTCAAGCCAGGTACACAAATCGGTTTCGCAAAAACGTGCAATCTATGTGGTTTGCGTTTTCACACTTAAACCAGCTGTGAACAAGACCCTTCTTCACAGAAACAATAGGCTTTCTTCTAAATCAGTTTTTGAACTGACTGACAGCAGCCTATCAGTGAGAACTTGTTGAAGATGTGCTTCTGAAATGGACTATTGTCATATCATCTACGCAAACAAATATAAAAGATTTTACGCAAACCTTACATAAACCTACTTTCTGCAAATGTCCTTGTGTAAGAATGTCTACTGTTAACTCTAAAGCCTTCACAATCACATACCAATTGGCTTTATGCACAGCTGCACTACTTCCTGAACTTCAACCAAACTTGATTAATTAAGGTGTGCCTGATTATTGTTGATGCGACTACTGAGATCAGACACACCTGGATTAATCAGTTTGTCCAATAAGGAGCTGGCTGAAGGTCAGGAAGTAGTGGAGCTGTGCATAAAGCCAATTAGCCTGTTGACTGATGATTTGTGAATAAACGTTTACTTTTGTCACTCCCTCAGCCTCGTAAGGCCAGCGCTACGTGCAGCTCCGCCACGGCTGCGGCCTCCAGTGGTTTGGAAGAATGGAATGCCCGGTCTCCACGGCAACGCAGCTCCGCCCCCTCTCCGGAGATTCCTGATCCTTCGCATTCGGACACACCCGCTAAGCCCCCCTCCCCGGCCGGAGCGGCCCTCGCACTATCCAAACCCCCGTCACCCTGCGCACCAGGTCTGTTATCAGTGTTTTGCAATAAGGACGGTGTCATTAAAACTAACAGTATGATGCATTTCCTTCAGCAAGACAATTTATGGGGTAAATGGCACATGAGGTTCATGGATGATTAAACTGAATTATAAGGGGGAATCTCTGGAAACCTGACGAGAACAATGTCTGGGTTGTATTTTACCCCAGAATCTAAAGGAATTCAATAAGAAAGTATTTTTTGCTTTGTTTGTAATATTTGAATTCTCATTACCGTAATGTACACTAGCAAGTTTGGGGTTGATCATTTTATTTTTATTTTTGCAAGAAGTCTCTTAATGCTCACAGTAATATATTGTGAAATATTATTACATTTTAAAATATTTTCCTGTGATTAAAAGCTGAATTTTCAGCATCATTGCTCCAGTCTTCAGTGTCACATGATCCTTCAGAAATCATTCTAATGTGCTGATTTGGTGCTCGAGAATCTTTGATGCATAGAAGGTTCAAAATAATAGCTTTTATTACATATAGAAATCCTTTGTAAGATTATAAATGTGTTTCTTGTCACTTGATCAATTTATTGCATCCTTGTTTAATAAAAGTTTTTTTTTTTTTAACTGGCCCCAAATTGTTGCATATGAACAAAAAAATATTAAATATTTATGTAAAAAATGACTAGGTGGTATGTATAACAATAATACAAATATAATGAGAATTATCATTAAGAATAATGGTAACTAAAGTTTCCAGATTAAGGCTGTCAAACGATTAATTGCGATTAATTGCATCCAAAATAAAAGTTTATGTTTACATAATATATGTGGGTGCACTGTGTATAATTATTTTATATATATATATATATATTATTTAAATTATTATTTATGTATAAAATATTTATATTTATATGAAGAGTTCACATGCAAAAGCCTCTAAATGCCATTTGAAATTTTCTTCTTTAATGATGATTTTTATCAAACTTGTATATTTAAGTTCAGTAATTTCACTTAAATAACAATTAATAGGTAATTATCATTGCCATTTAAGTGAAATCACTGAACTTAAATATACAAGCTTGATAAAAATGATCATTCTAGAAGAAAATTTCAAATGGCACTTAGAGGCTTTTGCGTCTGAACTCTTCATATATAAAATCTATATACAGTATATACATGAAAATATTTCTTAAATATATACAAGCATATATATATATACAAAATAATTATACACAGTCCACCCACATATATTATGTAAACACAAACTTTTATTTTGGATGCGATTAATCGTTTGACAGCCCTAATCCAGAAGCATTACAGTAATTAAAATGTGCGGCTAAATGTGCTTAAATTGAATGAAAATAAGTTGACGATGCAAAAGAATAAATACACCATGCAAAATATTTGTTTTTGTAGGGTAAAATGTTACACGTCTTTTTGTGAAATTCACTCAAAACCACTTTGCAGGGGAAGCCACATAGATAGAAACTAAATCTCAATACTTTAGTCTTTGAAAATAAAGATTTCCTGCGTTCCGTCTCGCCGTTCAGGTCCCAGTAACCAGGCTTGCGTTGGACCAGACAGACCCAGCTCGTCTTCTCTGGTGTCTCTGTATCCGGCACTGGGCTATCGGGCCATTATGCAAGAGATGTCCCCTACTGCTTTTGGTGAGGAAGTGGAATCATGCTTGCCAATTCGTCTAGCTGTCCCGCTTGATTCAGTATGAAAGAATCCTGGGCTCAGGAATGCCATGTTAATCACCGCGCTCGCTCGCCTTCCTCATGCGTCTCACACAGCTTGAATCTGTGATGTGATCCATGTGATTCAGCTGCGAAATGCACCCAGAAAGCAGCGTGTACAGTTATTATGTGCCGTTAAATACACTTGATTGTAGTGGAGTATCGGCACACCCCGGCTACTGTTGACAGCGCCATTGTTTCGGCTAAGAACTTAAGAACGAGCAAACAGGGAGTGAATGTTTTTCACAAATTGAACTCTTGTAATGGATCAGTCTAAAACGTCCGGTCACACCTACTCATTCTATTTTGCACATTTGACAATAATAGTAAAAGCAACAAAAAACAATAAAAGGCATTTTTTCAAGAAGTTCCAATGCATGTTGGACACTTGTTGCCTGCTTTTCTTTCACTATACAGTCCAATTTATCTATCAAAAAATGTTCAAAACTCATTTCAAGCATTGGCTTTTGATAAGAAATTCACTCATGTGTGTTGGACTTTTAGTGTATATAACATGTTTTTTTTTTTTTATCTATGTGACCAAACCGTGATTTGTTTTGTTGCTCTTGTTTTGCAACAGGACTTACAGACTGGGAAGACGACGAGATATTGGCGTCCGTCTTGGCCGTGTCACAACAGGAATACCTCGATAGCATGAAGAAAAACGCCATGCATAGAGAACCTTCTCCAGATAGCAGTTGATAAAGGAGGGTGAAGGCACAATCTGCAACCGAAGCAGGAGGCAGATACATGGGGATCAAAACCAATCACATTCTCTCCATCATCATGCAGTTCACATTGTCCTTCCTTTCCTTCACCCATCCATCCATCAGTCCATCACTGGCCCATTGTTGTGATACTACTCGCCTAACCACTCCTTTTCTTTCTTACGCCATCATCATCATCATCATTGGACTTCTTTAGGTGCATGTGAAAATAAACATGACTGATATCATTATTGAATACATGGGGAAATAAAAAATTATTGAAAAGAAAAAAGTCATTCTTTATCCTCTTAATAATTGATTAATATAATCTTGTTTTATTTTCTTGTTTGGGATGAAAATGCTCTTTTTTTTTTTCTTGGAATAAAAAAAAGAAATTTCTGAAAAAATGTACTTCTTTGTTGGCGTCCTTTTTGTGACACATCACTAACAAGGTTTGGTCGTTTTTTTTGGACACACTTGACTGAATTTATTTCTCATTACCTTAATTACTTAAGTTAGAAGTTGGAACAAATGGTGAGGAAGCCAAAAAGTGTCAATCGTAAGTGTGAACTATTTCCGTGCACTTCAAGATGTTGGTTGAGAGAATGACAGAGCACAAAGTTTACAATGTTAAGTTCCTGTATTGAGTTCACAGAGTTCATGTGTCAGTTTTGATATCACTATTTATCTAAAATGTTTTGATTTTTTTGTCTTGGATTTATGTGAATTTGTCGTTTTTGATGATTACTATCATTCTCAAATATGGAAAATAGTTTTATTAAAGAATGAAGTGTGTAAATATTTGACTGGTGGTGAATGTGGATGCATGCAACTTTAATGCATGGCTGAAATCAACCAGTCAAGTGTCTCAACATTAAAGTCTGGTAAGTCAGGTCTGCATAAAGTATTGGCAAACACTATAATTTATCTATTAAAAGTTCTGTATTTTTTGTCATGGAGGTGAAACCACATCAGGTTTTGTAAATAGCTGATGTGGGACTGCCCCACATGCACAGAGCATGCTGTAGAATAAGTCATCAACTCTAAGATCATCCCTGTTTATATGTGCAAATGTGTGCAATGCAATGTCCACATTATATAGCATTTACATTTTTGACGATTTTTTAATTACTAGTAATTAAATAGTGTTTTTCATTGCTATTGCTAATCATTAATTACATGTGCGTTTTACTGGTTACTGTCCAAATGGGAATTCAATTCTAATGTTTTTGTTAAAAATTCTATCGGGATTTGGTGTTCAGATTTATTCACTTCCAAATGCATACGAATTGTATAACGTACCGTTTTTTTTTTTTTTTTCTGGTAGCCTAACTACTCGTTTAGTACCAGTAGCATTTATGAATTATTATTATCTTTTTACCTATTTGTGAGACACTCAATTGGCATTAATCTCTACTAACTGTTTTTAAATAAGCATTTTAAATACACACACACACACACACACAACATAGACATTTTATTTTATATATATATATATATATATATATATATATATATATATATATATATATTTATTTATATATTTATATAAAATTTAGAATAGGCGTCATATTTATTATATGGTTCTCGTTAAAAATGCTACTAGAAACAGTTGCATTAGTGCTCGGATAATTTAAAAATGTACGCGTTAAAAAAACCCTCAGTTATATTCCTGTCATCTCACGCGCGCGCGCTCTTTCTCCGGTACGTTAGGCAAACTGGGGGTGACGATTCTGAGAATTTCAACCACAGCTCATTAATATTCGTTTATTTAAAAGTATCGGCGCTGTGATTGGCTGGTCAGTTCAAAACACTCGAGCGTGTTGGCCGCGATTAGGCGGGTTTTGACAGTGGGCGTGTTTACACATGTAAACTTAAAACATCAACAAACTAAGATTATCCTCAGTCTGTCTGTGCGAGTGTTTGAAGGAGAGTTCACATAGACGCTCCCTGAAAACGGCGGAATTTGAACTGAATTGAAAACAGACAGGGACGAATCATAACAGACGAACATGGATATGCACTGCTGAGGCGGCTGACGGTGATAGCTGAAGATATCATTTGGGTTTTTATTTTTATTCTTATAAAAACGGAAAATGTTGGATAAACGGATTGTTGACCTGCGTTTGGATCAGCTGGAAGAAGTCAAAGCGAAAAATGGTGAGTTCATTATAATACCGAACAACAAAAATATAAAGATTTTACACGAATTTGTTCTAACACATTGCTTTAAAATTAAAGTAACGTACTCAAAAATTAAATTTAAAAAATCGCTTTTTCAATTTCAAAGTTATCTTAATCCAGATCCATAAGTTAGAATAGACGCCATTCATTCCTGGTTATGTTGTTTCTTGAACATTATTGTGTTTATTTTCAGGTAAAGAGCACTTTGAGAAGCAGTATAAGATGGGAACCCTTTTGGGAAGCGGCGGGTTCGGTTCTGTGTTCTCCGGACAACGCATTTCAGACGGGCAACAGGTAAAAATGATAGAAAAAAAAAATTATATAAAAACGTAAATTCTTCATCCCTCATAAATATTGTATTCTAAATTACTTATATTATGATTTTTAGGTCGCTATTAAACAAATATCCCGTGACAGAATTCAACAGTGGGCAAAACTGGTGAGTAATCTTTCATATAAATGAATTATTTCCCTTAAAAGTTTTTTTTTTTTTTCAATTAGTCAGGACCTGCTTGAATAGCCTACGGACTGTAGAAAGCTACGTACCAAAAAAAAATGAAGTATAATAAATATGATTAACGGCGCCCTCTACTGTTTATTATCATTATTAATATTTTTACCGGAGCACAGAAAGTGACGTAGGCGTGACGAATCGGAACGACCTAAAAAGGGAAACTTATTGGGCTTTCCCTAATGTGTCAGAACCAGTTTCATAGACCTAATCAAGAAGGTAGACATGGTTTCAAAACAACAAGTACATTTATAGGTCCACAAATGTAGTTTCCGCTTTTAATAACATTTATAACTCAGGGAGTTTACACCTGCAGGAGGGAATTTTAGCAGGGAAAATATAACTGTTAAAGTCAATAATAATCATTGCCTTTTTAACTCCCACAGCCTGGGGAAGCGAACACGGTCCCAATGGAGGTCGCTCTCCTCCTGTGTCTGGGTGGAGGGTCAGGGTCGGTACCCGGTCACCGCGGCGTCATCCGGATGCTCGACTGGTTTGAGGTGCCGGGTCAGGGCTATCTCATTGTGTTTGAAAAACCCCAACACTGTCAGGACCTGTTTGACTTCATCACTGAACGTGGGGCCCTGGAGGAGCCCATTGCACAGAGGTGCGAAAAAGTCTTATTTTGACTTATTTTGAGTTCTAACAGTAAACTCCAATACTAATGAGTATTGTCTTTTTCAGGTTCCTCAAACAGGTCGTCGAAGCCCTCCAGTTCTGCCACTCCAAGGGAATTGTCCATCGGGACATCAAAGATGAGAACATCCTTATTGACACCCGCACCGGTGACATCAAAATCATCGACTTTGGTTCTGGCGCTCTACTGAAGGACTCCATTTACACTGACTTTGAAGGTAAGGCAGCTTTGGGGTGGTTAATGCATATTTAGGAATATAACATGAATGTGGATCAGGTACGAATGACCCCTCTGTCTGTTTAGGTACCAGAGTCTACAGCCCTCCAGAGTGGATCCTCCACCAGCGTTACAGCGCTCATCCGCTCACTGTGTGGTCACTGGGCGTACTTCTGTTCGACATGGTGTGTGGAGACATTCCCTTCGAGCGGGACGGCGACATTGTACGAGCCACTCCGAGTTTCACTAAGCGCATCTCCAAAGGTGAGCCCTCAAACTAAATCAAACGGGAATCATCAACCAACCCTATCTACTTTCTTAAAGGGATAGTACGCCCCAAAAATGAAAATTCTATCATGTTGTTTCAAGGAGATATTTGAACATTTTCAGTTCCCATTGACCTCCATTGCATTTTTTGTCCATACAATGAGAAGGTTTGTCTGAGTAAACGATGGCAACCTTTATTTTGTTTCATTTCAGAATGCCAGTCTCTGATTCGCTGGTGCCTCTCGTACAGGCCGGAGGACCGGCCGAGTTTGGAGCAGATTTTGCAGCACCCTTGGATGACGGAGACCTCTGAGGACACGGGAGATTTGCGAGCGGAAAGCAATATTAAGCCAAGCCTTTAAATCCTGAAGGACTTTTCACACACACACTGTTTCGTTTGACACTGGACTTCCTGAACTCTAGTTGCTGGCTTCTGGATACTTCCTTATTTATTTTTGTTTGGCTGCCTTCAACGTTGGTTTTTTTGTTTCATATGGACTTGGGTTCTGTGCTTCTCGAAGCTCTGGATTGATGCAGTTTTACTTTATGAGTGAATTTTTCCCCACGACTACAGCCATCACAGCTCAATGCAACAGCGGGAAACGTTCTTATTTATTGCTGATTATTTATGTTTTTTTCAGCCACGTACTAATTTATTTGTGCGCTCTGTGGTTCACGAAGTTTCAGAAGCAGCAAACGGTGTTCGTTTTGTTAGTCTGTGTTCGTTTTAAGTTCAAACTCACTTAAATGTTAGTGGGTGGACTTGCAGTCGCTTGTTAGACTGCGATGATACCTGGTTTTACAGGTTTTTACTGTACAGTGATATTCTCTCCCTGTTCTAAGGGGTTTCAAAAAGACTGG
Source organism: Pimephales promelas (assembly GCF_988280905.1). NCBI lineage: Eukaryota > Metazoa > Chordata > Actinopteri > Cypriniformes > Leuciscidae > Pimephales > Pimephales promelas. Next base: position 30,973,925 of record NC_142782.1, on the reverse strand, counting down.
ATCTGCTTTCCAGTCTTTTGATGGGAGGCCTGCCGTAACAATAATTCAGGCTCATGTGGATCTGTTCCCATTGATCAACACACACACTCTCAAAGAAGGTGCGACAGAAGAGGAGAGGAACATTCCTTTGGATCCTGTACTCTAAATCAACCAATTCACTAGACAGAAAGCCAGGCAGCTTTTGGTTTCTGTTGGTATTGTTTGTGAAATACCTGGTGTGTAAAGAATGTCGTCAGGACGCTTCATTCAGATATGTGTCATTTTGTTGAAAGTTCCCAAAGGTCAAAGTTTGACTAATGTCATGAGGGCTTCAACCACTAACCCACTAGTGATGTTTACTAAAAAGGGCCAAGTGAGCTTTTCATAATTGTTTGATTTCATTATAACACACCAAAGAGATCTGCCTTACAGTTGATGTGACCAAAGTTTGGGTCCAAAATGTTCAAATTCTTTGATTTGAGACTTTGAAATTGAATGTATGTGAATGGGACCTCTCCAAACATAATGTGTAATGCATTTGCACATGCAAACACTGGGGTATTTTTTTTTTGACACAGCCAATTATATGAGAAACAAAATCCTTGCCATTTTTGCTTGGGTTGGCAAACAAATTTGCTGTAAATACTTGTGTATTGAAATGTGCTGTGGCTGTTGTCACAAGATGTTTAATTTATGAGATTCTATAAATAAAAAATATAGAGGTGAAATATCTATATTTAAAGAAACATCTGTCTTTTGTCTTGTCTTTTATATTGTTTTGCTCAAGCAAATTAGAAATTAAAAGAGAAACTGCTGCCAATTTAGTGGATTGATCTAAATAGCGTTCATAGTTTTCTATGCATACTTCAAGTTTTTGAACAGGCGTCTCCAGTCAAACCATTCAGGTTAGTTATTCCCGATAAGTGAAAGAATGAAGAACTCTGCCACGTGCTTTACTGCAATGACCGAACCAATCTTTCCACATTAGTTCTGAATCAATCACCTGAAACAAACCTGGCGGCATACCAGTAGACATCTGTTGATGTGTTCAAGTACCTTTGTAAACTATTGTTTAATAAGTTAAACGTATTCTTCGACTCTTATTTGATCTTTTATTTAGCAAAATTTATATTTAGATTATCTGTAGGAAATACATTTTTAATTGTGATGTCGAGACTGAATCTATTAGGTGCTGCTGCCCCCTACTGGTCACTGTGGTGAAATACAAATATGGCTTCTTTACTGCACCCATAGACTATGTACTGCACCCAGGATGTATCTGACTGTACTTTCCCCCCTCCTTTTTACACCATGCTTTACACGTAGTCATGTATTAGATAGTTTAGCAAAATAGAAATGAAGTCATTGTGGATGGCTATGAAATTATCAGATTTGGGTAATGGAAAAGGGAAAATAAATCTCCAAGGGAAAAAAAGTGTTAAAAAACCCAAAACAAAATCCCACAGTTACGGGAAGTGATTTTGCAGAATTCAATGCTATTGCTAATACCATAGTTATATTTGAGGTACTTTTATGTCATTTATTTGATTTGAGGCTGCGCGCTGGCGGCGCTAATACGTTCCCGTAGTTCAGATCTCGATAGAGAGAAGAAGAAGAAGAAGAACATAGACATATACACTAGACTTCACCTGGGGGTTCTAAGCATGCGTCAAAACCGCCGCCATCTTGGAACAGGGGTCTTGTCATAGGAAGTAGCTAGGTAACGCTGCTATCTCTGCCTTTACTTCGAATTAATTGATGGTGGCGGACTTTTGTCCAGCGTATGAAGTTCACGGATGAAATCTGAACTAGGAAGAATGTTTTTTTTAAAAAAAAAATAATAATAATAAATACATTTTTTTTTCTTTCTGGAATCAATGATAAATATGTCTGACCGTTGGAACAAACCAAAAAAACAAGAAAAATCGCATTCATGATGATTTATGGTGATTTTATTTGCGTTAGACCTGTGTCTACTACATTGACGCTGATGCATTAAAGTGGAGGGGCTCCCCTGTTTCAAGATGGCGGCTCTATTGACGCATTCGTTCTAATGAACTGCCGTATCCAAGGTGAGGTCTAGTGTATATGTCTATGGAAGAAGAAGAAGAAGAAGAAGAAGAAGAAGAGCGTGTGTGATTGGTCGAGGCTTTCGCGAACGGCTACAGGAAGTGATTGTGTGCTTGGGGACGTCAACACTTTTCTCGAGCTCCTCTGACTATTCCGACCTCATTCACCGCATATATGTGAGCTGTTTCATGGAGCAGCGGTGGGGAAATTATCATCAAGCTCTGTAATCAATACAGATCGAGCGGATCGTGTGAGTTTGTGGGCAGAATTAAGTTCATGTTCGATGATGATCATGGCAGCAGCAGGCAATGAAAGTCCAAATAAAAGCACTGAGGATAAAACATCATCCCGCAGACAGAGTGAAGGTAAAACTACAACAACATTTTCATCCTCAGTTATGCTATTTCTCTGATTCAAACACCTGCCTGTTTTAAGGACTCTGCTTTGGCTGTCAGATCAAGTGCAATAAAGTGTGAAAATGTAACATGGAGTGCATAGTTACCACAACCTACTATAATATTATTACTATGTTTTTTTGGACAAACCATTGATTGCAGTGTTTGAAGTTAAATGTAAATAACATGGACCATGCTATCTGAATATAGGACAATGATATTGCTGTTTGATACTATCACTTACAGAAGCGTACCAGTCTCTTGAAGGATGTACATGAACATGAGTATGACAATCATTCAAAAATGGCAAAGTGCCATTACCATCTGATCTGATATCACTAACATGGTAGTACCGACACAGTATTTTTTGTTAAAGTTAGCGTGAGAATCTTGTAGAGGCCAAATAATGAAAAATCAAGATCAAAATACAACAGGGTTTGTCATGAATTATAAAATCACGAAGGCAAACAATATCTGTTTAAAAACAAAAATATAATCACTCCCAATTTACATCAGAGAGTGTTGCACATTTGTCCACTGCAATAAAGAAATATAGTTTCATGAACAAACCTTAAAAAATTAAAGTTAGTTTATGCATATGGTATCATAATCTAACCGTTCTAACTAGCAGTTTGAGGGTTTGGCGGACGGTGTGTGTTATATGTCAGTCTGTCTGGATGTTTGTCATTCTTTAGAAAACTGAAAACTGGCGAAACAGGATCACGTGTTTACAGTTCCTGTTTGTCGTGTTTATAAAAACCTGAGCTTTCTTGTGATTCTCTCTGAGAAAACAATCATAGAGGGTTTATTTTATGCATTTCCATTTTGCCTTTATTTCTGTTTCATCTTGTATTTTCACATTTTAATCCAATTTTAGTAAGAAACTTGTGTAGTTTTGGCCATTTGGTACCAAGTAATGTGTCAATGAACTGCATATGCTTTTACACACAGTGGTGTGTATGAATGAAGTGTCTGTAAGCAGGGTGTTGGCACTAGATTGAGCAAACATTCGCCCACGTTGACGACGTGTATAGGTGTGTCCGTTACTGAAATTACAAGCAAAACATTGACTAGCTGCATTCAGAAAAGTGAAATGCTGACGTCAGTGTTCAGATCCGTTCCCAGTTTCAAGGTCTCAGTGTAAAACCTGCTTTTTGTTGACTAAAATATTCTCGTGTTTGTCTCTTGTAGTGAACAAGAAGTTGAAGTACATCAGTTTGGCAATTCTGGTGATCCAGAATGCATCGCTCATCCTCAGCATCCGCTACGTGCGGACGTTGCCGGGAGATCGTTTCTTCGCCACATCAGCCGTAGTGATGGCAGAAGTCCTTAAATTCCTCACCTGTCTGGTCATCATCGTGATACAGAAGAGAGGTGCGTTCACTAGAGTTGTGGTCTGTTACATGTGTTTAATATATCAAAAATGACAACTCTCTCTCGCAACTGTTTTCAACATTGATAATAATAAGAAATGTTTCTTGAGCAGCAAATCACTAAATTAGAATGATTTCTGAAGGATCATGTGACACTGAAGACTGGAGTAATGATGCTGAAAATTCAGCTTTGCATCACAGGAATAAATTACATTTTAAAACATATTCAAATAGAAAACGGTTATTTTAAATTAAAATAATATCACAAAATAAAAGTATTTCAAAAACAAACTGTATTCTGTTCAAATGTGGGCAAAAATATTTCGATTTATTTTTTAAAAATACTTCCCTTGATCTGAGCGGTACATTTGCTGGCTGCTTTTCCTAAGTTTGCCTCCTGAACACACTTTTTTTTTTTTTTGACTCAATTCTAAAATGTTAAGTGGGTGAAAAAAAACTCCTTAATCTTGTATTTGGGTCAAAAATGGGCACCCATAGAAATGAATGGGAAAAACTGTAATTTAGAGCATTTTAAAATAAGCCAAAATAAGACACCAGGTGACAGCACACGCAAAGTCACTTCATCTTTAGCTTTTAGCTCTAAGAACTTATTGGAACGATATTTTAATGTAGTTAAAAAAAGAGCATAATTTACACAGAAAATATAGTACTTTTTGAAGTAAATAAATAAAAAAATACCCCCAAAATAAAAAAAAACACCATAAATGGATAGACAAAACTTTATCGAAGACAGTGATATATCATTTATAATAAATAAAAATTAGGATCACACCTGAGTCCTCTGTGCCCACATTTGTCCACAATTACAGGATTAAAGGCTATAAAGTGAATACGGTTTTGTGGGCTACCCAAAACTTTTGAATGGTAGTGTATGTAATATCTCTACAAACAAAAAACACCACTTCTATGTGTCTCTTCTCATTTTGTTTTTTAAATGTAGGTAATGTGAAGTCCTTCGTATGGTTATTGTATGACTCCATATTCATCCAGTATTCGGACACACTGAAGTTAGCAGTTCCGTCACTCATCTACACTTTACAAAACAACCTGCAGTATGTGGCCATTTCCAATTTACCAGCAGCCACTTTCCAGGTAAGACTTTTCCACAAATTATTTATTTGTGTGTGTGTGTGTGGTAATGTGAACTAAATGAACCTGTGTTTCTCACCCTAAACATGTTATGCTTAGTAAAATCAGTGTAGATTTGAAGATTCCCTTTGTTTCTACAGGTCACATATCAGCTGAAGATCTTGACCACAGCATTGTTTTCAGTGCTCATGCTGCGGAAGAGCCTGTCTAAAATCCAGTGGGTCTCACTAGTGCTGCTGTTCGCCGGTGTGGCGATCGTCCAGGTGGATCAGGAGAGTGGAAAGCAGAAGGAGGCTTTGACCAGCGTCAACCAGAACTACTTCAAGGGCTTGGTGTCCGTGATCGTCTCGTGCTTGTCCTCCGGGTTCGCCGGCGTTTACTTCGAGAAGATCTTGAAGGGAAGCTCTGCCTCGGTGTGGATGAGAAACATCCAGCTCGGGATCTTCGGGACTCTTTTGGGTCTCCTCGGCATGTGGTGGAACGACGGCGCCGCCATCGCCGAAAAAGGCTTCCTGTTCGGATACACTCCCCTCGTGTGGGTCGTCATTTTCAACCAGGCGTTCGGCGGCCTCCTGGTGGCTGTTGTCGTGAAATACGCAGACAATATTCTCAAAGGCTTCGCCACCTCTTTTTCCATCATCGTGTCCACGATCACGTCCGTCTACCTCTTCGGCTTCCACGTGGACGTGATATTCACGCTGGGCGCAGGATTGGTCATAGGAGCCGTCTATATGTACAGTCTCCCCAAACCAAACACCAGCACTTCCAGCACCAGCACATCTTCACCCATCCACAGCAATGGAAGAGACTCGGAGCTGGATGCTTTCCTTCCAAAGTCAGTGCTGGTGAAATGAAATGAGCCACCTTATCTGTGTCCCCTTCCATTAATCGCTCTTTACCTCTCTCGGTGGAAGTCCTAACTCTCTCCTCTTTCTCATTTCTCTCTGCTGCTGTGTGGGTTTGGGTGCTTCTGTGGACACGTCTAGGCCAAATTAATTATTGAAATAATTTGGAAAGCACAAACCAGAGAGACGTAGACTTAGGTTTCACAGTTTTCAGTTTTCGTTTGATACCAAAAACAAACAGTGGCATTCTTCACCTGGGATATCTGTTGAAACTCTTTCCAACATCTTCACCTCCCTTCCCTGTTTGCCTTAAACAGCATTTTCCTGATCAGCTCGATCTCGAGGGGAGAAGACGTGAAGCAGAGGAACGTTGGGCTGGATTGACTTGAAATCTAATGGATGAATCTCACAAAACCTGTAACTTTCACTTCAAAATAAAGAGCCAATTTAAGGAGTAGTTCACTTTAAAAAAAAAAACTTTTGCTGGTAATTTACTCACCCCCACGTCATCCAAGATGCCCATGTCATTCTTTCTTCAGTCGAAAAGAAATGAAGGTTTTTGATGAAAACATTGCAGGATTTTTCTCCATATAATGGACTTCAATGGGAACCAAACAGTTCAAGGTACAAAAGACAGTTTCAGTGCAAACTGCAAACTGTTTAAAGGGCTTTAAACGATTCCAGATGATGAATAAGGGTCTTATCAAGCGAAATTAAAAAAAAAATAATAACAAAGTTTAAGTTTTATAAGCTCAAATGCTCGCCTTGCTCTGTTAAGGTTAGGCTTTGATGCGCGTTCGTGACTCTCCTATTTGAACTAGTTCATCAACATGAACAAATCTTTTCCAGAGTCAACTCGTTCATTTCATTCGTTGAATGAACCAAAAGACACGCAAAAAGATTCGTTCATTTTGATAAACGAGTTCTAACAGGAGAGTCACGAACGCGCATACAGAACAGAGCAAGGCGGCCATTTGAGCTTATAAAACTTAAACTTTGTTATTTACTTTTTTTTTTTTAAATGAGCGATCGTTTCGCTTGATAAGACCCTTATTCATCGTCTGGAATGGTTTAAAGCCCTTTGAACAGTTTGTAGTTTGCATTGAAAGTGTCTTTTGGACCTTGAACCCTTTGGTTCCCATTGAAGTCCATTATATGGAGAAAAATCCTGGAATGTTTTCATCAAAAACCTTAATTTCTTTTCGACTGATTAAAGAAAGACATGGACATCTTGGATGACATGGGGGTGAGGTTTTTTTTTTTTTTTTTTAAAGTGAACTACTCCTTTAAGTGCTAAAACAAATGATTGCATTGTGAAATTTAAGCAAATTTAACTTTCAAATTTAAAAATCAACATGAATTAGATTTTCTTTCAAATAAATAAATAAATTTAAAATATATGTATTTTTTGCACTTAATGCTAATTTAAAAAAGGAACGTTTATTTGTTATGAAACCCTAATGAAATCTTAATGGCCCACACACAAAATATAATTGATCAAGTTCCTCTAATTTCTATTATTGTGATTGTTGGTGTGAAATTCACCCAGGTATCATCTTGACAGGTTTTTTTTTTTTGTGAGATTCACCCACTTCATAAGTTCTTCGCCCCAAATCATTGTCTCGTGTAAATAGAGAAAAAGAAAAATAATGGTTGAGAAAAGCTGTTTGAATGTCTGCCGTGTTTAAAGCATGGCAATACCTCACCTCTAATTGGTTTGTGCAGTGGCGAAGAGCTTGTTTCACTCGTATCTGTAGCAGTATTGTGGCATTTGTCGTCTGCGTGTTGAGTTTGGTTTCATACTGGGTGATTTGGGCTGATATAGTCGAGGAATCCGATCAAGGGAAGCTTTGAAATCTCTGCAAGTCCTCCTTACCCATAATCAATGAATTAAGCGATGACACCCTTATAGACCATTTCACAAGATGTAAACAACACTGGTCCAGAAGCACTTCCTGTTTCAGTTTTTTAACACTACATAAAAGCTGGGATAAAATACAACCAACAGAACATTTAAAACTGAATCAAAAAGTTAAACAAACGTCTTTAAGATGTTTTCTTTACAAGTGAAATAAAGAAAACAGTTACAAACTGAAACAGGAAGTGCTTCTGGACCGGTGTTGTTTACATCTTGTGAAATGGTCTATACAGGGCGTGTCTGAAAATGAGCACTAATTGGAAGTGAGCTCCATTAATGCTATTAAAATGTGCTTGAACTCAAAATATTTGACGGACAATCGCATAACGCATTGCTTCCGTGTGGATTCTTGCTTTACCACCCTTGGTATTTTCAGCTCTTTACTGTTCGGGAAACTGACTAACCTGGTCATTTTCTAACCAAATGGCACCTTAGTGAAAGCTCTTCTGTTTTCTTTGCGTGTGCAAATGTCTGCGTCTCTTTGTGAGGGGGACTAGGCTAGTTTTGCTTAACCAACAACTGGTTAACGCTGTGCCTTTCTCAATCAACTTGTGACTGAATGGTAACTATGTAGTTCTTACACTGTACATAATATCAAAGTAATATCTCCTTTTTATGATGCAAAAATATTTGTGGGTTTATCTTATGTTATGTATTGTATAAACAATTCTGTGCACATATTTGCTACAAATACGCCAAAACTGTTCTCAGTAAATCCCCACACCTCAAGAGAACGTCCTGATATATATATATATATAAATGAATGTTTTATTTCCGTTTTTGTTTTTTACAGTAGGAAATATGCTCACCAGAGCACGTGTGGAAATTTGGTCAACAGGTGATGGATCATATTGGGGAAATATATTGTTGTGGTTTGAGGCTTTTGTTGGTCTTTAAAAGGGTTTAATATGCATGTCGGATTTCATATAAGCTTAAAAGAACTGGGTTAAGTGCTGTAAAGTAGATTTTAATTTTTCATTGTTTTGGGTGCAGAAGTGTTTGTTTACTTTCTTTGCTGATGCCAGTTGCACTAATTTACTTTTTTTTTCTTCATGTCAACATGAAATCAGAATTAGCTCCATATTACATGCTGGTGGTCTTAATGTGCACAGATTATCTGTGGACGTTATTTCTAAGAAAGAAATGTTTGTTTGTTTTTCTAAATATAAAGTTTTCCCCATCCTCAAAATTGCTTTCTATGGAAGCTTGTTTCCACCACAGAATAAAAAACTTAAAAAACTTTTTATTTCGCAATTCTGACTTTATAACTAGGGCTGTCAAACAATTAATCGCAATTAATCGCATCCAAAATAAGTTTGTGTTTACATAATATGTGTGGGTGCACTGTGTATAATTATTTTTTATATATATAAATACACACACATGCATGTAGAAAAAAAACATTATTTATATATAAAATATTTATATATAATATAAATTATACATTACAGTATATGTGTGTGTGTGTATATATATATATATGAAAATATTTCTTAAATATATACAAGCATATATATATATATATATATATGAAGAGTTCAGATGCAAAAGCCTCTAAATGCCATTTGAAATTTTCTTCTTTAATGATGATTTTTATGAAACCTGTATATTTAAGTTCAGTAATTTCACTTAAAAAACAAATAATAGGTAATTATCATTGCCATTTAAGTGAAATCACTGAACTTAAATATACAAGTTTGATAAAAATCATCATTAAAGAAGAAAATTTCAAATGGCATTTAGAGGCTTTTGCATCTGAACTCTTCATATATATATATATATATATATATATATATATAGATGTATAAATTAAAAATAATTATATACACAGTGCACCCACATATATTATGTAAACACAAACATTTATTTTGGATGCGATTAATCGTTCGACAGCTGAGAAAAAAAAGTCAACATGAAACAAGCTTCCATAGCTTTCCTTTTTGCCAGTTGTTAATGTTGAAATTTAATGGATGCTTAAAGTTAATGTAATTAATAATACTACAATAACCGGAAATAGAAATTAACCTCATAACTTGCCATTATATTTAATATCTGCTTTCACGATGAAACCAATATGATGGTAAAAAGGCTTGCAAATAACAATTTATGTTGACTTTAATTCACAAATTGTGATGTTATAGTTCCCTTCAGCTCTAACGTTGATAGTCTAGATCTTAAACCCCATCAGAGGATTGTTTTTAGAGACTTTTTCAGAAACTGAGCCGAGAGTGACCTCGGGCAGCTAAAGCGATTTTGTGTGCGTGTGCGTTTGGTAAAATATTTTAGGCTACTTGGATATGATTGTGTGTGTGTGTTTGGGTATGAGAGAATTTACTACAAGCCATTTTATGACACAAAATCATGTAAATCTTTCATGTTTGTATATGAGAGATTATTATTATGATGGTGTTTGACAAAGATATATCATGAATATTAATTAGGGTCACAAAAGATGGAAGCATTTTCAGTGAATCACAATGTGAACTGAAAATACTGTATTTGTTTTCGGCTCATTGGTGGATAGATCTGATTTTAAGAACTTGAGCTGAAAGCGAACGCATGCATAAAATATATAACGTTGCACATGTCCAGTTGAGATTTATGTTCAATTTTTGTTCTGTGACAACTGTTAACACCTCGTCATTGCAGAAAGACTGCACAGATTTCATCACTACAGCTGATAAATCAAGGACGGCCTCTGTTAAGCCCTGTCTCTGGCACTATGATCAATATTGTAAATAGTCTGTGAAGAGTTGAAGTACAGCCCCTGTTGGCTAATTTCTTATAGTTGCCTCTTTCTTGAGGCAGACAATAAACATCGAATAGAGAATAGAGTTTCTGTTTCTTATGAGCTTCAAAATTGTATCTGTCTTGTGTGTGCGTGTGTGTATAATCCCAGTGTAGACTTGTTAACTTTTAAAAAAACTTTTGCTGATAATTTACTCACCCCCATGTCATCCAAGATGTCCACGTCTTTCTTTCTTCAGTCGAAAAGAAATTAAGGTTTTTGATGAAAACATTACAGGATTTTTCTCCATATAATGGACTTCAATGGGAACCAAACGGTTCAAGGTCCAAAAGACAGTTTCAGTGCAAACTGTTCAAAGAGCTTGAAACAATTCCAGACGATGAATAAGGGTCTTATCAAGCGAATTTTTTTTTTTAAAAATAACAAAGTTTAAGTTTTATAAGCTCAAATGCTCGCCTTGCTCTGTTCTGTGATGTGCGTTCGTGACTCTCCTGTTCGAACTCGTTTATCAAAATGAACAAATCTTTTTTTCGTGATATTTGGTTCATTCAATGAAAAAATTGACTCGGGAAAAGATTCGTTCGGAGAAAAATGCTGAAATGTTTTCATTTTAAAACCTTAATTTCTTTTCTACTGAAGAAAGAAAGACATGGACATATTAGATGACATGGGGGTGAGTAAATTATCAGCAAAAGTTTTTTTAAAAGTGAACCACTGCTTTAAGTGAATAGATGAAAACATATATTTCACCCGAAAATTAAAGCTAAGACAATTTTTTTTGTTCGTGGAAAAATGTGAAGACTATTTGTAGGATTCTTTTAATTGTTTTTTTTTTTAGTTAAAGCAATAGTTTACTGACAATTTCTCCTGTGCTCTTATTGCTGCAGTTAAGGTAATATATCTGGATTTTCCACTGGGGATTTTCAGGTTTAGTTACTTTCTTATTCCCATGTGTTTTTTAGTGATTCTCATTTCTGTAGTTTAGCCATCTTTGTGCTAAAATAATTGTGTAATATTTAATTTGCAGTAAAACAAATGCTACCCTGATGCATAAATATTAATAGTTCATAAATGAGTATTGGTTAATCATGGACTTCTCATGATTTGCTGATTGAGCTTTTCATACATCATATTATTTTTTTCCCCCACTTTACTTGTAAAAACTGTTTAAAATCATTTTTTAAAGCATGAAACAGGCTTTTTAGGGCACATCCTGACATAAAAAAAATGTAAACAGAACGGGTTATCAGAGGTGATTTTGCTTCATTTCTGCACACTAACCACTAACTGATCTGTTGCATAATAATGTTAATACACCCCATATATATATATATATATATATATATATATATATATAACCTGCATGGCCAAAGTATGAGAACTTGAACACCATCCATATATTGAACTTTTAATTTCCATTGTCAGTCAATGGAAATTTCCAATCAGGCAGTCGGTACTCCCTTGAAGCGTTCATCTTTATGGATTTGCATTCGGCATATTGTCATGATGGAACAAACTGCACCATAATTATTGTATTGTACTTTTATCAAGTCTTTGTTCCTGTTAGTAATGGGCGTAGTTCAAACAGTCAATCGGTTTATTACAAAGGTGTGTCCACATACTTTCAGTCTAGTAATGAAAATTCCTATACATTTAAAATAGGGGCACAACTCAGATTGGATGTGAGATCGCTGGGTGTTTTACTTCGGCATGGCTGTATGATATTCAAGAATGCATTGCATGTATAAAAACCAGCAAACACAGATAAAAATGTAAAATGTTAAAGTCCACATATAGAGGATAAAACATATAACACCATATTATTTCTCTGTCTCTCTTTGTTAACCGTACAATTAATGTGTCCTTTCTCTCTCTTTTCTGTTCCCATTAGTCCCAAGGCCCCAGGAAAGAAGAAAGGAAATTGACAAAAACATGAAGAGATGATGAGAACACATTGTGCCTACAGGTCCTACACTCCTGCCCTTGTTTCCAAAGGAAAGATGAGAGTTATGTTTCAATTGCCTTATTATGCTCAGTCACAATATTAACTCCGTTACAAGTGATCATACTTCTAAACTAAACTGGGCTGACTGACTTTATGAAACCTCATATTTATGATACCTCACTATCATAATGATATGCATTTGATATTGTCATTGATTGAAGGTGTAATATTAATGTAAACAGGGAATTTTTACGTTTTGTATGCTGGAACTGGAAAAGTACTTTTTTTCAATGGCCTCATCAAATTGGGAATTCTGAAGCTGCTGCCTTATTATGAAATAATTTCTTAATTCTTTTATTGTAGTTTTGCTTTTTTACTAATAACTGTTTTGCCATATTGTGTTCATTGATGCCTTTTGTGTTAGTGCCTTTAACATTTCAGCTGTGCTATGTGTGTGACAGAGTTTCAAATATACTTTAAATAATCAAGCAAACTTTTCTTTCTCCACATGCACTTCAGAAACTCTATTTCATGTAATTTTATCTTGTTATATATGCCAGTGAACTTTAATTCACCTCTTTTAGAGTACAAAAACTGCATTTCTGATCTAAGTGTATGCATATCACTGTGCTGTAGCCTACAAGTTTTTTTTTTTTTTTTAAATATCTAGCTACTCTGTATTATTATTTGTTATTATTGGGTGAGCAGCAGTAAAATGTGACTGAATTGCAGTGGTTATATTTCAACCTTGTAAACATACATTTGCCTTATTTCACAATCCAAGTAAGGGAACCTAAAATTAAACTAAATGTTTAACCATTTCAGAAGAATAATCAATATTATTGTTGTATTTGTGTTTGGAATAAACATGGTTTTGAATGTGATTTGCCTTGTTGATAATACAAAATGATGGTATATTATTGTTAGCTTGAGAGGGTTTAACACCAAAATCCCGGGTCTAATTTTCCCCACATTTTTCACCTGATATGATCTTTGAATCTGGCAAGAATCTGTCATCTTTCACCACAACAGTTTACTTTTTAAAGATATCATTTGAGTGAATTAAACTTTTTGAAATTGATTTGTTATAGCAGTTTATTTAATATATATCTTATTGTATTTTATTGTTTTATTTTTTTTTATTATACAGAGACTTTTACACTAGCATTTCCCCGGCTTTGACACAGGAAGTTGTCATGTCGTAGAGTGAGTTGGCACGTATGCCGGAAGTACATTAGTGTGAAGTGGAGTCAGGGTGCAGCAGAAGTTTTGACAGATTCCTGCAGGCCTTTCTGCGAATTTTACTGATTTTACTTCACATTCTGTAAGTTTTAATACAGTTATTCATTTAATTTCTTTTAAGTCAAATCAGAGCTCTCATGAAAGCGAATAATACGTGTGTACCACAAATAACAAAGCGGATTTTCTTATATTGCTCAACAGAGGCATGTTTATGTAGCCTGTAAGTTGGTGAGATATGTATTCCTACTATTCACACTTTTTTTTTTTGCTGATATAAGCTATTTCTATTTGTATCTAGTAGTATAACGTCTTATTTTCCCTCTTTTGTTGTCAGTCGAAGCAGTTCTTGACTAGCATACATTTGTAACTTAATTCGTTTTTCATTTTATATATGATAAGATCTGTCAATAAATGTTTATTTCTCCCTTGATTATAAAACAATTTACGTGTGAAATTATGATTTTCTGCTTTTAAATTCTAATCTATTATTAATTATTTTCTAAATAAACCAGGTTTGGCATGCTTTCTTCTGTTTAATGAGCGAACCTGCTCTCTATGAGCAAGTGAGTTTGAATGATTTACTACAAAACTAAGAAGTTTTTCCTTGTGTTTGACATGCATTGGTTTTTGATCATGTCCAAATCTGTAAATACCTCAGATAGCCTCAAATATGTCTCTTAGATGTGTCTGTGGTTCTCTGTTGTAGACATAAGATGGTGCTGTTGTATCACTTTGATGTTTTTATGAGCTTCACCTGAGGTCTTGAGTGTCTCTCTATATATTTTTTTTCATCATAATAAAATAATTTTCAATTATCTGAGTTTGTGAGTAATAGTATGAGTTTAATTTACTCCAAGGATTTCGTTCAGACGTAGTACATATAGGCCTGGTTTCACAGACCTTATTTCAATTAAGTACCTTTTTATAATCGTACCTTAGAAAAAAAAACATTACTGATGTGCATCTTGAGACCAAACAATGGCGCTGACTTTTAAGCTTTCAGTTAAAACACTTCAAACATGCATTTTAATCTGGGACTAGTTTACCAGTAAGCCTTGTCTGTGAAACTAAAGCATGTGAAACGATCACATGCTTTATGCTAAATTATGTTCACAGGGCCTGGTAATTGATGTCCATTTAATCAGATAGACTGATCACTTCTGATATGTCCTCACAGACTTGCAGGTAGCCGTCATGAGTCTTCAATGGACTGCCGTGGCTACATTTCTATATGCCGAGGTATTTGCGATACTACTACTATGTGTCCCGTTCATCTCCCCAAAACGGTGAGTTTCATGTGTTAATGAAATGCATGTTAGGTTAAAAGTCCACATGGTTCTCGTAGTAATCTTAATCCATTTTCTTTAACACTGGCCACTGTCCAGGAAAGAGCTTGTGATCTTTAGCCTAAAAGAGTATATTGCCAGTACTGAAATGTGTCCATTTGTTGCGAAATAATGTTGTTGTGCTAAAGCCCTAAAAAGTGAATTACTCTGAGCATTTAGTTTTTGATTCCAGCACTACCAAGATAATTAAATTCCGTGCAATGCTTTTATTTAAAAAAAAGCTCTTGTGAGGGAGTTATTTCTTAATCTGAGAGCATTCACATGATCTTCCAATCAGTTTAAAGGTTGTTAGGTTGGGGCTCTTGGTAAACAACATTTTCCTTGAATCACAAAGAAACACTTTTAGAAGCATTTATTGTCTTTTTCAGGAGTTGCATATATTCTCAAAGACATTTGTTGATGTTCTTTGGACTTGTTGAGAGATCAGTGTTATCTTATGTGCCTTTTTGCCCTTTGTTTATTAAGGTTTTATCTCTTTCATTGCCTTTGTAGATGGAGCAAAATTTTCAAGTCTCGCCTGGTCACTGTCATTGCGACATATGGAAACACTGCCTTCATCGTCATCATTTGTATCCTTGTCTTTCTGCTCGTAGGTGAGCTTGAACACACCTTACCGCATTGTACCCATTAAGCAGTCTTCCTCAAACTTAGCTGCATAAATGTACATACACCAACACACGGCAATGAAGTCCGTATGATTTTAAAGAGGATGTATCATTAAAAATACTATTCACTCCGTCTCCAGTCCACACAGACCATTTTTTACAACTAAGTTACAAAAGCAGGTCATTCAGAAATAATATCTGTATGTACGCCATAATGTGCTCATTAGCATATGACTGACCGCAATTACTTGTAGTTTTATAAAATATATAATATTATATTTCCTTTATATTAAAAAACATTTAATCCTTAAATCCTTTTATCCTTTATTATATTAATCCTTATTTAGTATTCAGCAGCTTCTCAGGGTTAAAGATTTTATACATTATACACATTATATAAAAAATGGTATTTGAAAATATGAAAGCATGAAAAAGTTAGTCATAACCGATGATTAACATACAGTACTTTTCAAAAGTAAGTTATATTTATATACACACACAACTGTATTCAAGATTAATAATAATAATAATAATAATAATATGAAATCTTGAGATGTATTAGAATGATTTCTGAAGGATCACTGAAGATTGGAATAAATTCAGCTTTGACATCACAGGAATAAATTAAATAAATTCAAATATTTAAATGTATTCAAATAGAAAAGGGTTATTATAAATTTTAATAATATTGTAAAAATGTATTTATCTTGTTTTTTTTTAAAATTAAATTAATGGAGCCTTGGTGAGCATAAGAGACTTCTTTCAGAAACATAAAAACTAAATTTGGCAATTTATATGAATTGAGCATATGCAATAATAAATTAAAAACTAGGGCTTTCAAAATAAAAGTTTGTGTTTACATAATATATGTGGGTGCACTGTGTATAATAATTTTATATATATATAAATACACACATGCTTGTATATATTTAATAAATATTTTCATGTATATACTGTATATAAATTTATATATAATTTATATTATTTATAAATATTCTACATATAAATAATTTTTTTTTTCTTAAATATACATGTGTGTGTGTGTGTGTGTGTGTGTGTGTGTGTGTGTGTATATATATATATATATACATACAGTGGTGTGAATAAGTTTGGACACCCATGCTAAAGTTGCCTAAAATTTTTTTGGAAAACTCCAACCTTTAAGGACACAAATTTTCTTTGTGAATGAATAATGTATCATAAATAAATAAATGTTTTTCCTTGAAATACAGGGTGCATTGAAAGATGATCTTATGGAAAGTACCCCATGCCAATCTCTAGGCATGGTGAATGATGTGTGATGATGTGGGTCTATTTTAATTCCAAAGGCCAAGGGAACTTTATCAGGATGCATATTATCCTGGATCCATGAAATAACTGGCTTTGAAAAATAAAACTCTGCCTGACTCTATGGGAATTTAACATAGAGCTGTCCTGACTTATGCACCCTGTATTTTAAGGGAAAACATTTATTTATTTATGATGCATTATTCATTCACAAAGAAAATGTGTGTCCTTAAAGGTTGATGTTTTCCTAATTTTTCTAATAAAGGCATTAAGATCAATTTCCAAAAGATGATTTTTTTATTCCTCTTTTTAGGCAACTTTAGCATGGGTGTCCAAACTTATTCACACCACTGTATATACATATATATATATACACACAAAATAATTATAAACAGTGCACCCAAACTGTAAACACAAACTTTTATTTTGGATGTGATTAATCACGATTAATCATTTGACAGCCCCAATAAAAACATTGTATCGGTAATGTGTACATTTTGCCAGCCCTACAAACATTACATTTGTGCAAATTCTCTCTTTCACTTTTGCATGGAATGAACTAGATTTTTGAATGAAAAATAGAAAACAAAGTTTATGTTTCTGCCTCTACAGATGCATTTAGAGAAGTGAGAAAATACAGTGTGGCAGAGAAAGTGGATCTGAGCAACAACCCTGTGGCCATCGAGCACATTCACATGAAGCTGTTCAGGGCCCAGAGGAACGAATACATCGCCGGCTTCGCTCTTCTCCTGTGTTTGTGAGTGTTTTTTCTCTCCCTCGCTTTCTTTTACACTCGCTCCCGCAGGTCTCTCCCACTTCTGTATTTTACCCACCTTAACATGTAATGTCTCGCTTTGGTTTCCTGAACACGATCAGTTACACGGCCTGGCTTTATTTTAGTTGATGGCTCCCAACAGATTTCCTGGACAAGCTTTTAAACAGAACATCACCCTTTCAGAACAGGGTCTTTGGGTTCTGCACGTTTTGTGCCAGAGGAGTATTCAAAAAAAGATGTGCAAGTTGTTTGATTTTGACCGTGTTATGTTACAGTCCCTACTAAAGTTACCAGCCAGCTGGAAAATAATATATTTACTCTCCAAACACCTTTTTTTTACTCTCATTAAGCACTTGCCAAGGGTTAATTTAGGACCCTGGGTGTGCAACTACTGGTTGCTTTCAGTAGGTTTTGTCCTCAACTTGCTAAATTTTTCTCCGCTGTCAATGTAGCCAAACCCAGCACTGCTGACCTCATCTGGCACTTAATAAAACCATTCACTGACTCAAGGACATTCAAGACACATAGATTACTTATGGCAAAACACATGTTCAGTTAGAATACCTAAGTGTTTATGAATGAAAAATTAAATTTTCACAAATATTAAGGCATATTTATGCAAAAAAACTTAGCAAACTTCATAAGCTAACCAATAGAAACACATTATAAAGATCTGATAATGCATAATGCAATATGACCCCCTTAAAGTTAGTTAAGAGACATGAGAAACTGCTAATGCTCCAAAGGTCTGTAAAAGGTCATATAAAGTCATACAAAATATTATTTCACGCTCTTAATGTGTATGATTTCTGCAAGTTTGCTATAGTTCAATAGTCAATCTAACCAAAACCATTATTTTAGCATGTAGTACCTACCATTAACTCCTGGCCTGCTTTGCTTATTTATCCACTCTGAAAGTGAAAATGCCAAGGCAATAATGTTCTGTTTGCATAAAATACTCCCCTGTCATGGCGGTAAGCTTACTAATTTTACTAGCACAGATTTATCTTGCATCTCCACCTTATTGGAGACAGTGTCTTTATTTAGTTATGAAAAGTGAGTTGTCTACGTGTGAGGCAGACAGAGAGCAGAATACGTCGCTATATTACAGTAGACATGGAAAGAATCTTATGTTGAGCCGGTTAGGGGTCCCCCACACTGTTTCCATTCACAAACCTCATCCATGTGTACTTAACTTCTCGCAGCCCAATTGGCCGATTCGTTGTTGCGCACTATACGCAACGTTTAAGAGTCTCCCAGCTCCGCATAGTTTTTCCTTACAGGGGTTTCACCATATTTTCTCTGAATGGCATGTTATTTATATCCTGCTGGATGACTACTACATTCATTAGCGATACTACTTCCCCTGACTGCTGGGCTTGAGTGTCGTTTTTGTAGTCACACGGACAGCTGCAGGACATGTGATCAAGCAACTGGTGACGGGTATTATATTTAGCCAGAGTTCATTGCATTCTCACTGGCCGAAAGGCCATGACTCCTGTTACAAAATGGGCCTCTTCCACCTTGGCAGCAAACGCTCAGATACCACAAAGGTGATTGAAGCGGCGCATGACAGTTTGACATGTGATTCAGGCGTGTTATGATGCAGTAGGCGCCACACATTTCCAATGTATGGTGGAAAATAATCGCTGTTATGTGATTAATGCAACACGACGGGAAAAACACTGCAAAAATAACTAGTTTTCAAATAATAGGTATTGAAGGTTGGAATTTATTGTGCAGTACGTGTACTTTGATGTCCTTACTTGGTAATATAAGGTAACTACAGGGGTAAGGTGTAGGTATAGGTTCAGGGTGATTACTAGTTATTGTAATTATTGTAATGAGTACATAGTATGCACATGGGGAACAGGACTGTAAAATAAAGTTCTACCATATTGAATTAAGTTTATTTGTCATATCCCACTTGTACCTGACAATTTGTATATTTCCATATTTGTAAAGCAAGAAGAAAATGTTTGCAGGATTAAAATACAACTGCGTTCAATATATATTGTCTTTATATATAATATAGAAATTATATATATATATATATATATATATGTATATATGAAGAGTTCAGATGCAAAAGCCTCTAAATGCCATTTGAAATTTTCTTCTTTAATGATGATTTTTATCAAACTTGTATATTTAAGTTCAGTAATTTCACTTAAATAACAATTAATAGGTAATTATCATTGCCATTTAAGTGAAATCATTGAACTTAAATATACAAGCTTGATAAAAATTATCATTCTAGAAGAAAATTTCAAATGGCATTTAGAGGCTTTTGCATCTGAACTCTTCATATATAATTGTTTTGTTTGCATTTGAGTTAACATGTCTGTACTGTATAAGCATGTACACTAATGGATTACTTGTATGCCTCATATTTGGCCAATAATAATTTTTAAAGCACAGAATAGGTTAAAGTGAATGCAGGTCACCTCAGATCACCTTTGTTACCTCATGCAGAGCATTTGACTAAGGTGTGGGCTTCTCTTGCATTTATGCAAGTTGTGTCTTTCCATGGTTAAACCAATCTGCATTATGGTCACAACAGCTTTTACAAAACCTTACACATGTGGACATTGACATGAATGCAATGCATGCCGCCTTTAGCCTCTGCATTCAAGCACACGGTTCAGATGTCATCAGCTTGCATCTCTCAGCTCATCTGGTTTTATGAAATTGTAATTTTAGAAGACTGACCATGTTTGGTGAGGAGAATAGCCAAAATGTATACACTGGCTTTAGGTTGGCAAAAACCATTTGATATTTGACTATGGTCAAGTGACTCATTTGTTTATGTCATTTTGATCACACTTCATATGTCCTTAACTACTACTTGCATCAACAACAAAAAAAAAGTACAATGTACTTTTTGTGTTCATGTAGTAATGTTAAACACTTGCTGCTATTGATATGGGCAAGGTTAGTGACTGGTTTGATGGTATGGGGAGGTTTAAGGTTGGGTTATGGTGTAAGGGAAGGGAAGGGTCAACAGTGTAATTATAGAGAAATTAATTACAGCTATAATTACATGTAGGATTTTTTTGTAAATATAAGTACAATGTAAAATCACAATAAGTGCATTGTATCAAATAATTAGTTTAAATGAAGAGTTCAGATGCAAAAGCCTCTAAATGCCATTTGAAATTTTCTTCTTTAATGATGATTTTTATCAAACTTGTATATTTAAGTTCAGTAATTTCACTTAAATGGCAATGATAATTACCTATTAATTGTTATTTAAGTGAAATTAATGAAATAAAATATGCAAGTTTGATAAAAAATCATCACTAAAGAAGAAAATTTCAAATGGCATTTAGAGGCTTTTGCATCTGACCTCTTCAAATGTTAATACATACTAGTAGTTAAAGACACCTAATATAAAGTTGGACCCACTTTTGTCGTGCTGCCAGCCTAGAAGTGTTTACACATGTGTTAGGACTGATGATTAGTAACCCAATCTCTGATTTTGGATTGAACATTTGTCCTGAAGTGGACTGATGTTATGACAATACCTTCATGTCCATAGAAATGTCATACAGGCTAGGCTACTCAGCATTGACTCCTCTCTTTTAGATTTGCATGTTAAAATGAGCCATGTGTTATTCAAATGTAGTTATGTGTGTGCCAAAGTACTCATACTCTGAAATTCAATCACATTATGAAATCATTGTTTTGGCAGCAAATAAAGAGCTGGATCTGGGAATCTGCAGGATCTGGAGAGATTCTGTATGGAGGAATGGTCTCTGATCTCTTGTCAGGTGTTCTCCAAACTCATCAGGCATTATAGGGGAAAACTCAGAGCTGTTATGTTGTCAAAAGGAGATTGCAAAAAATATTAAAATAATTGTGGCCAATGTGTTTTGGAGAAAAACATTGATATAATAATGTGAACCTTAATCTGGGACTAGTTTTTATACTTTTCTGCGAAACCGAGGGGAAAGTAGTATTTGTAAACCAAAGGATCGCCTTGCTGTTGATGGGTCTATGTGGTCAAAAGGAAGCATTCAGCCCTAATTCTGTATGATATTCTGGTCTCTAGGTATGGCAAAGGTCCATATCTGGGATTTTTTTTTTTCTTTCTGGCAAGTGAAAATTATGCTAAACAAGCTGCAAATGTCCAAGCACAAATGGGTGAGACGAGTTACGCAATGAAGTTCAATGTTTAGATTTGGGGGTTTGTTCAAATAATAGTAATAGAGATTCTTGCCTTTGCCAGCACTACTAATTATGCCAAAATCTGTGTCAGTGAAATGCAGTGTGGGCTGCAGCGGTGAGCCGTAATGATCAGATACACAATGACTGTTTAGTAAATCTACTTGTGTCTGAGTTGATGTTGTTGTTTTCCCTCCAGGCTGTTGAGACGTCTGGCCACACTGCTGTCTCAGCAGGCTACACTGATGGCCTCTAATGAAGCCTTTAAAAAGCAGGCGGAGGGAGCAAACGATGCTGCGAAGAAGTACATGGAGGAAAATGAGAAACTGCAGGAGGTAAGAGAGAGTGAATTGTGTATTCAGTGCCAGTCCACTAAAGCTTTTTCATGACCCCAAAGGCTTCCAAGGTGTGGTGACCTTTACCTGGTACATGGTTAATGACCAATGGTGTAACTACCAGGATGAATGTGCTATATTAAGGAACCGTTCACCCAAAAATAAAAAATTCTGTTATCGTTTTCTCATCCTCATGTGGTTGTCTATGACTAAATGTCTATGACTAACACAAAAGAAGTTGGTAAAATGCTCTAGTCCTTCAATTCAAAAAAGAAATGACAGAATTGTAATTTTGAGATGAATTGTTCCTTTAATGACTGCTAATCTGTTTGTGCTTTATTTAAAATTCCACATGCACTTCATTAGAAATGATATGATGCTCTTGTTAGGTGTTCTCCATCTCTCAGTCCTCAGAGACACTGTCAATATCGAGATCATAGTGCTGCAGACTTTGCGTTTTCCTCTAGATGGCAGTGTTTCACATTATGTCTAGAATTAGAATCAGACTGTTTTCTGCATTTGAAGATATTTTAAAATATAATTTATTCCTATGGTGGCAAATCTTAAGCTTATTTTTGAATGTGTCCATGAAGTAAAGTGTTAATTTCTGGCCCCAAAATTTTAAATAGCAGTGTATTTACCTCTTTATGTATTTATGGTCAGAATAGATGTTATAAAAATATTTTTAGTTACAATTAGGGCTGTCAAATGATTAATCGTGATTAATCACATCCAAAATAAAAGTTTTTGTTTACATAATATTTATGCGGGTGCACTGTGTATAATTATTTTATAAATATAAATACACACACATGCTTGTATATATTTAAGAAATATTTTCATGTTTATACTGTATATAGATTTATATATAATTTATATTATATATAAATATAAATATTTTAAATACAAATTATATATTTTTTCTTAAATATACATGCATGTGTGTGTATTTATATATATATACAAAATAATTATACACAGTGCACCCACATATATTATGTAAACAAAAACTTTTAATTAATCATTTGACAGCCCTAGTTACAATGTTATTTTTTTCAAAAATTGGGTTGGAATATATTTAGGAAATATAAGAAATAGGATATATATATATACATAGATGAAAATATTTTGACTTTACTGGTGAAGAAGTCATAGTGTAGTGCATATATATCCTATTTCTTATATCTATTTCCTATTTCTGGTTTAGTAGCTAAAAGGTTATAGGTGACGATAAGCTTTCACCATTGTGCCCTTGAGCACTTAAACTAATTTGCGTCTGACGGACTTCCAGGGAAATTCAAGGGAGCTGCCAACCAATTTGTATAGTTAACGTCTGTAAAATAACTAGCAGCACAAACAAGGTGGAGGGGAACAGTTCATTAGATCTCTTCCACATTGGCTGGCCTTTTCGAATTCGGTGGAAGGAGAAAGTACCAAGTGTTATTCTGTGCCTTTAGAGTAGAATATAAATGAGGTTCAGACTCTGCATAAAACAGGACGCTGTCAGAGAACCACCGATGACACTCGTTCGCTTGTGGCGGCTTTGACATCATCAAACTTTGGCATGGCTGCATTTCAATAACTAATCATTCTTATAACACTATATTAATATTTCTCGAGCATTGTGGGGTTTGTTCGAAATCTCTTAACCGGAGTATTAAGCTTCTGCTGGTAATCCAGCCTGAAATGGTTAACGGGCTCAGTTCACGTATTACAGTGAAGTAGATTTGTAAGTGTTATACTTTTTAAGTAGATTTAAGTTTGAAAAATGTACCATTAGCCTTTATAGCACGTTTAACAGTGTTTATTATAATTTTAAATTATTAATTTAATTATTATTTCTGGTTTAGTTTTCTCTATAATTATTAGTTTAGGTTTTCTTTTAATTTGTTGAACTTGATTTAATTTGTATTTATTTTTAGTTTTAAAATTTTAGGAATGCCAAAGTTAAGTCACTAAGTAGTATCATTTAAAAACAAAAATTAACAGCGTTACACTTCATTTCATGCATGCAATTATTAATAGTTGTATTATTTATATACTATTATAAGTATTTATTTTAATTATTTAAAATTATTTATTAATTTTATTTTGAATTAGCTTTTATATTTTTTCAATTTCTATTTTATTTAAAATGTTTTTTAGTAAATTTGTTATTTGCTTTTATCATTTTTAGTAGTCTTTTCAAATTCAACTTGCTGTTCAACTTACTAATTACTTTTTAATATTTTTTAAGTTATTTCATCTACATTGATCTGGTCTTCCTTGCATATATTTAGCCACTGACACTTCACCGTGCCCATGCCTTTTGATTCTTGTAGCCAAGAGAAACAAACACGTGCACCGACGGTCATAACAATGGCTAAAAAGCAGTTGGAATGTGGTATGCCATTTGCAAACACTGCAATTTCCTGGATATGCATGTCTGGTTAGTTATTAAAGCCCTAGATACAGTGATCACATGCTGTTATTGTCTTTTGCACATGCAGTTAGTTAGTATGTAGTTGCCTGAGCGTGGAGAATGCTGGGATAGATCAGTTACAGTGCTGACGTGCACTAGGTCACCGCTTTGATCTTTGCATGCAGAAGCGTGGAACATGCGCGTTATCGTCATACACATGGACAGTGCGCACCATAAACAAGAGCACAAGCCATACTAAATGACAGATGGTGGAATATTTCAATTTAGTAAATGAAGTTCGACTCTAGCAGAATGAGGCCTGTAAATCTCTTTGTGATTTGGAAGTGTCTGGGGAGGATGCGTGTTCTTGAACAGGGTGAGATGACCTCACCGGCCTCTGTGATCCATTTTGCTGCAGTTATTATTATTTGACACGAGTGCATAAGCCATGTCTAAATGCTAATGGGAAGAGGTGAGAACAGCACGTGACTCCCTAAAGGTCCTGTATTGATCTCTGATCTCTGTCCAGGGTCAATCCATCCTCCATCTCTGTCCCCAAGCAGGTGTTAAAGCACTCACATTTAATCAACTGAGAATAAGATCATGAATTTTGCATGATTCTGCTTCATAAAATGAAGTTATATTGCAGCTATTAGTTACGTGAAGTAGTTTTGTAATAATTCATAATGCAATTAGCCAAGACGACTCGACTTCGGTAATGAAGCACTGATCATTTTCATGAGGGTTTGGCGGTTGCAGTGGATCATATTCTACACTGACTGTGCATTTTACTTTTCAGCAAATCCGCTTATAATGTTAATCAAGGTTTTAAAGGCGCTGTATATGCGAACAGCTTGGAACGAAACTTAAAAAATGAGACCTTCCTCCTAGGTTGTTTTTGAAAGTCCATAAACTGATGTGAAGGATGTTTTTGCCTGAAAATCACATCACTTTGAACTGTGTGCATGACTGCGAACACAAGCAATGAGTTTCTGACTGCAGTTAATGGCCACCAATGTTGCTAATTTCCTAGATTAAGGGGTCAACACAGCTTGCAACTTACACCATTCTCCTCCACATCCAATTTAAGCGTTGTCTTTTCAGCTTCGTGTTTGTACTTCAATTTTATTTCAACTACATTTAATATATCTGCAGGAAACGTCATTCAAATACATCTGACCCAGATTTAGTCATTCCCTGGGGCCAGAAAACAACTTTCTCCTGTGCGACATGATTTAAAACACTCCCCTGGGTTTGTACCCTTGTCCAGCTCACTTTACAAGGGGTCATTTCACAATGTCAATGTGCCTTGGGCTGCCAAACTTGAGCGGTTTAGCATTAAAATATTCACTCAGTCAGGTTTTAATGGTTTGTGGAACATGTACAGAGACTCATTTCACATATGAGAAACTTTCATGACATTGACAATCTTACAAGAATGCTCCTCGTCATTATGTGTTAATTTGTAAGCAGAACAAGAGTCTGTAAGCATCTTTGATTATTATTGAAGTTTCAGACAGTTCGTGTTTATTATTGACTTCTTGAAATCAAATTTTCAAATTTTGTGGTGTTTAGTCAAAATAAAATTTTAGCAGATATATACAGTACATTTAGCATTTACACTTTCTCTTCCTTGGAAAACAGAAAAATTGACGACGTCTTGGTCTTGCTATTTTTGTCCAAATGTGCAGTATATGACACGTGGCTGTATCCCACAATGCATTGCACTCATCTTAACCTTTTCCAACTGATTTCCACTGTAAACCAGAATATCTGCTGTGGTTTCCTTACATTTTGTATGAGATAATAATAGGATGCTACATGCGAAGTGGTGAGGTCATGTGATACATAATGCTTAATCTTTTACTGTTTAAATAAAAATAGTATTTAAGTGTGCACTTCGCACTATGCAGTAAGCTGGCCACTATTATTAAAGTCCAAACTTACCTACTGCCTCAATCAATAAAACAAACAAGAATAATCTCTAAATAATGAAAGCCAAGGCCTATCATTTAGCACACACGCTTAAAAAAAAGATGTTATGTACTCTTGGTAGATGTTGTGTACTGTTGGTAGATAATTACCATAAAGTTATTTTATTACTACTATTTACATTTGATTTTGCTATCAGATGGGGTTTTGTATATAACTGCTTATGTGGTTTGATTCGATCAGACTATTTATCATGTAGCTTTCTGGTGTTTTGAGTCTACAGGCTAAAATCTTTTTAGAGAATGTTTTCTGTTTGTAGCAGGAATGGCAGGTCAGATGTGAACAGCAACATCTGATGGTTACTCACTAACTGAATCTCCTAAGATGATCACACAGATGGAGATCATTTATAAACCAAATTTTAACTTGATTGCAATCCATAGAAAATAGAGCACTTGTTCTCTTCGTAACTTATGTTAATGTATGGCCTGTGAGACTTGTCATTTGTCCCATTAAAAGTTGAGTCAACAGGACAGATGATTGGTCTTTCTGTGAAATGTTTTGGAAGTCTTACTGCTAAATTCCTGTCCTTATGTTTATCAGAAAACAGGTTGCAACTCATTTTGTCTGTTTTTCAGGCAACTTGCAAATTGCACAATATAACGTGATTATGGAATGAAACAGGTTTGATTATGACAGTATAGGTGCTTTCGCACAGGAGAAATCTGTTCATAGTTCCTTGAATTAATGGTGGAAGTACCTGGTTTTTGGTGTGTTCACACGTTTTTAGTTCCAGGGACGGCTTTTGGGGGAACTACATTAGGTACTACTTCACAATAGGGTCTAACCCAGCACAATAGGAACTACCAGTCACGTGACTGTACGCTGATTGGTCAAACGCACGCGTAACGGGCATGCACCATTTTTTGTGTACACAGATTATAACCTATTTATTTACTCCACTAACCAACTCTATAAACATGGAAAAAATGATAGATGGACCTCTCAACCTTTATGCTGAGGAGAAAATCCAACACAACTTTGAGGAGACCAAGCGAAACATCATTATGTATTTCTACTCAGTTAGTGACATTGGTCATCGACAACACGGAAAACGCTAATTCTTTTTCACAAGCCGTTTACTTTATAGTTCTATTTGTAACGTATTAGACAGGACTGTTAAACAGATCATTATCTAATGAAGACTTTGAATGGGAGCACTGTGTGTTTACTGTGTGGTCAGGCTCTGGCATTCTCAGCGCCGTCAAAATAAAAGTCACAATAACAATCACGGCTTAAGCTGCAGTCACACTACAAGCGACTTTGTTGCTGTCGCCAGTGGCTGGCGGTGATGTCGCTAGTGGGCGGTCCCACTTCTGGTTGCCTAGTAATGTTTGTGAGTGTGTGTGTATATATATATATATATAAATTTCATTGTATATAGTCTAAAGTATGAAAGAAAAGTATGTACATTTTTAGAATAACAAATTTCTACATTAAACACAACAATATGCCAACGCATTCACGGCTCTCCCATGATTAAAGGCGACACTTCGGGTTTTCTTCCCACCGAAGCCATTTCAAAATGGCGGCTGCGTGAAATCAGTGTATTGGGTGTAATTTGCAAAAAGTTCAAAACAGATCTTTATCACATCGCTGGAACGCCCCATCCGGTCGCCAACAGTCACTGTCGCTCATATCGCTGGAAATCGCCCGCCCTCCATTGAAAATATGGGTATCGTGCCACTTTGTCGCGTGTGGTGTGAACGTAGCGTTACGTCGCTTCAGAGTTCCTACTGTGGGTGTGAATGAGACATTTAATTCTCTGGGAACCACCCTGTTGGTTAGTTCCTATAACTATACATTGTGAAAACCCCTTGTGTTGACATGAACCGTTTCATCACATAATGATTAAAAATTATCAGGGAACAATTGAGAAATAGCTGATTATTACATGAAATGACTAACATGAAGACTGTCTGTTTTTCCAACAGAAACTGCGGCAAGCGGGCGTTGAAGTGCCTGAGGTGGGTGGGAAGGCCAAGGGTGGTGTGGGGGAAGATAAGAAAAACCTGACAGAAGAGGTCAGGAAACTGAAGGATGAACTCGACGGAACCAAGAAAGGTACTAAATGGTTCTGATTCACTCGCACACTCAACCGCTATGTTAAGCCCACTGATGTTTACATATGTAAACAAATAACTCTATATTAATGCATCAAGTCGCTTGTTGAGCATAAATAGCCTGAAGTTTGGCAAATTAACAAATTTCTTTATGGAGGTTGTTAGTATCAATATAGTTATTCATCCATCAGGTTTTGTTTAAATCATGTTCAGATTGTTAATATCTTTAGGGTCACTTTTGCTGAGTTAAGGTATTAGTTTCTTTTAAAAAAATCGCTCTGACCTCAAACGATAGCATAGTTGGCTTCAGTATTGATATCACGTTGCCCATTGTGGGTACAGAGTAAATCTAAATAATTCATAGTTTAGAAAAATGATTTGGCCCCTCCGGTGACCCTGCAGTGAACCACTCAAGATGACTGTTGCTGAACAAGACTCCTCCTCACTGAGGAAATGGGCTTAGTAAGCTTGATTCCCATGCATCCTTCCACATCTACACTGTATTTAGACTGTGCTTTGGGGTTCATGACCCTTTGATGACCTCCTAATGAGTTCTCCATAGGGTGATGGGGTCGTCTCGTGCCAAAGCACATTTTGAGGGTAGTGCACAAAAAGCTGTCGGAGAGCTTGCAACAAAGTCATTTTATTAATTTAGTTACAGATTTCAGATCAACCTGCCTTCTAAATATCATGTAAATAAAATGTATCGTATTATACACTTCCATTCATTTGGGGTCAGTAATGTTGTTTCTAAACAAATTAATAATTTTATTTATCAAGGATGCATTAAATTGATCAAATGTGACTTAGACTTTTATAATATTACAAAAGATTGCCCAATTAACTTACTACTCATAAAGAATCCTGAAAAAAACATTCAGTGTTTACACAAAAATATTAAGCAGCACAACTGTTTTTCAACATTGATAATAATAAGAAATGTTTCTTGAGCAGCCAATCAGCATATTAGAATGATTCATGAAGGATCATGTGACAAGTTTTATATTTTAAAATTAGTTCAAATAAAAAAACTATTTTAAATTGTAGTAATTTCACAATACTGTATTTTCGATCGAATAAATGAATCTTGTTGAGCATAAAAGACTTCTTTGAAAAACATTAAAAATGCTCACTGACCCCAATCTATCTATGTGCAGTACATTTCTTTTGATCTAAGTGGGCAGTGTTTGCACAAAGGACCAGACTTTTTCTGCTGGAAGTCAAACGTCTGACTCTGTGATGCTAATGTAATCTGGTTGTGTGTGTGTGTGTGCAGCTCTTCAGAAGTCTGACAGTGATGTGAAGGCCATGAAGAAGCAGGCCGAGAACCTCACAACAGAGTACGACCGTCTGCTGGAGGAACACGCCAAACTGCAGGTCAGAGCTCACGCATGTGACACCTCAAACATCTTTCCCATCATAACTCTGCTGTCTACCTAACTGAAGTGACCTCGAATGCATCTCAAGTATGTGAGTTTAGACGTGGCGAGTTCTTATTCTGAACCCCATTGGCATAAATCCCTAGCGAGTTTGAAGTCTAATTCATTGCTGTGAATCCATCATTTTCATTGAAAGATGTTTTATGAATTTCTTTATTTTTTTTGAACACAAAAGAAGATTATTTGTAGCCAAATGGTTTATGGGCCCCATTGACTTTTATAATATATATATATTTTTTTTTCCTGCAATGGAAGTAAATGGGGAAAGTTGAAAGTACTATGGAAACTTGAGGGTGAGGTAATGATGACAGACTTTTTCATTTTTGGGTGGAGTGTCTCTTCGAGTGTTTTTAAATTCCATTTTCATTAATTACCTTAACGTCGAGGAAAAATGTTGCCCAAGTGCTCATTGTGATTTAGATTTTCAGCATTGTCATCTTCTAATCGAAATCATCAGAATAGATCAAATGCAGCTCATGTAGCATTCCTG
Source organism: Pimephales promelas (assembly GCF_988280905.1). Lineage (NCBI taxonomy): Eukaryota > Metazoa > Chordata > Actinopteri > Cypriniformes > Leuciscidae > Pimephales > Pimephales promelas. Next base: position 30,943,399 of record NC_142782.1, on the reverse strand, counting down.
TCATTCTGAGGCGAGGTCATGAGTCATTTCCCAAGACACGCATACTGATAAAATCTATTCCTTTATACAGATTATGTTGATTTAAGCATCTGAGAAATGAGTAAATGTAAACCTATCAAACCACTTTGAATGTTCTGAGTTTCTGTTTCCACTCTGCCCTGATTTGTCCAGACTTGAATCCCACTTCACATCAGCCCTATATATTGTGTAAGATGCATTCAATAGTTGACGTATAGTTACTTCTAGTCAGCATCAAAATCAAGTGTTTGCAGATGTCAAGCAGACAGTCCAATACTCTGAGTTGCTAAGTTTCTAATTGTTAGCAGAACGTCTAAAGTTGAGCATGGAAATAAAGTGTTAACAAAAAAATCTTACTGACCCCAAACTTTTGAACGGTGGAAAAGGCAGATTGGGATTCAGCCAGAGTATATATTTTAAAGTCCCATGAATTTATGCTTTCAAAGTCGGCATTTTATCAGTTCATGTGTTCCCTGGGAATCAAATCCATGACCAGGCAAAGACTATGCTCAACCGTTACAGTAATGCTGTGATCTCACACTTACTGTATATTAAAATGTGAGATCCATAGTCTTGGTAAAAGCAATCTCAAGAGATATTTTAGGCATCACACACACACAACTCCGAGGCAGTGTATCTGTAAGCGTGCAGAGTGTGAACCCCACTACAGTGAAACCCGTTTAAAAGAAACTGATATCAGTATATTTAGTAAAGTTGGAAATTTCACACATGCTGTAATCAGTCTGTTACTAAAATGAAATGTTGAGTCAGTTTTCACACACAAGCATATATAACCATAGTTGCATTTCAACAATATTTCTCTAAATGCATACGAGGAAGAATGTTTAATCTCTTTCTCATTTTGACCATTTATATGTATCCATACCTTAATAAGCTATAAGCAAAATATCTTTGCAAGTAAATATTGCAAAGCAAGTGAATTACACATGCTCTCGTCTGTGTGTGGTGGGAGCAAGGGAATCACTCCATTTTATTTCCTTGAAGTCGATCTGATACAGCTTTAACATAAATGTTTCTCACAATGACAAAAACCTCAGAATGGCGTGGCGTTAAAAACAAACATACAAACGATTTCCCTGAAGTCTGCCCTTGTCAGCCGACTCCTGGAAACATTAATGTGGCGATCGTGGTCTCCTCAAGTGTGTGTATGTGAGACACAGAGGGTGGGCGTCTGATACACAGGCTTCTCTGGTTTACACACACGTCAGCTGCTCTTAAGAGTCTGAGACACCTGCTGCAGTTATTACCGTTACATACTCAGCAAACGGCAACAACGTGCTTGATTTCATACACAGCGCTGGAAAGCCCATCTCGTCATTTTCATTGCATGACATCACTGTTAGATGAAATGTTTTTGTAGATAGATAGATAGATAGATAGATAGATAGATAGATAGATAGATAGATAGATAGATAGATAATATAGATAATAGATACTTCCATAGATATATAGTCTATAGATAGATAGATAGATAGATCTATAGATTTCTCGATAGATAGAATATATATATAGAGAGAGAGAGAGAGAGAGAGAGAGAGAGAGAGAGAGAGAGAGAGAGAGAGAGAGAGAGAGAGAGAGAGAGAGAGAGAGAGAGAGAGAGAGAGAGAGAGAGAGAGAGAGAGAGAGAGAGAGATTCTATCTATCTATCTTAGATAGATAGAGAGAGAGAATATATTTATATATATATATATATATATATATATATATAGATAGATAGATAGATATTCTATCTATCGAGAAATCTATAGATCTATCTATCTATCTATCTATAGACTATATATCTATGGAAGTATCTATTATCTATATTATCTATCTATCTTAATTATCTATCGATTGATTGAGACTATCTATCGATAGATAAATAGATCTATCTATTTATCTACCTACCTACCTACCTCATAGATAGATAGATAGATAGATAGATAGAATATAGGTCGATAGATAGAATATAGGTTGATAGATGGATACAATAGATTATATTAATATATTATAGTTATTTGTTCTATACAAAAGTTCCACAATTTTCAAAAAGTATGAGAGTTAAAAAAAAAATATTAAGATACAAATTATATTTGCTAACTTTGACAGCCCTAAAAATACAATCTGAAAAATCTTTGCTTTTAAAGTTCACTATTCAAATTCAAAACATTTTAATCTGTTTTCTTAATTGAATAAATGAAACGCATAAATTTATTTGTATGAATGTGCTTGTTGATGGTAAGATTTTCATCGTTTTTAATAACTCTTTTGCCTTTATTTTGAAAGGTCCTGTGGTGACCAATGAATCCTCAATTAATACACACTTTTACAACCTACATGTATAATGATTATACAACATTATGAAAGTATAGTATAAAATGATTAAATTATAGTTTAATGTTCTAAATCATTTCACAAAACTACTGAGATTTCCTGTCACTCAAAACCAACAGCTAAATCTTACAGGATGATGCAAATCTCCGTCAGTTGGAGATGTTCATCTTCTTTCTGCTCTGTCTTTGAACACAGGCCAAATGTGATGCTCAACAGGACAAGAAGTCGGACTGAACGAAGACCATCATGCACCTGCTCTCTTTCCTGCATCCTCATTGGCTGATTGCAGCTCAGCTGGGCTACATAACTCCTCTGGCTGTGTAAGAACAGGCTTCAGTTCGTCATTAATGTGCTTTCCATGCGATTCATTAAAGTCTGCGCAGGGTTTTCATTTTTATTTTATTTTTTCCGTTTTTGCTGTGAACTTTGAACTGGTGTTTAATTTTCATTTCCAAAGTTGTGGTTATAAAATGTCACTTTGGAATTGAATATCTGCTGACATGAATATTACATTTAATTTCTTGATTTCACAGTTTGTATGTCAGGTACATTGAGCCTCATCCATGAAACGCAAGCAGGGGGAATTTCTGTGGTTAAATGTCTCTTACGGAAATTGTGTTTTACATGATTTTTTTTTTCCAGCTTGTGATTCATAAATGAGGCCCTTTGTTTCCAGAAAAGGACCAAGAAACACTACTGGATATTCTAGAGATGTTTTCAATCTGATAAGTTGTGGGGTTCAAGCGTTTAGATGAACTGTTTTTTTCTTGCCATATGGGGGAAAGCTTCGATCTTTCCTTTGAATATGGAGATTTGGTTTCAGTACAGATGCATGTCTTGGTTAATTTTAGGTCTTTGATTTATAGGTGTTTGTACCCAACACTTTACACCCAATATGCACTTAAGAAAGAAAATCCTTCCAGTTTACGATCCACCAGTTATAGGAAGATATATTTGTTAGGTTTTTTTTGTCCTGGGTGTGGGATAGCTCCTTTTTTTTCTGGGCTATTGTCGAACAGAACGAGTAAACTGCTTCTCTCCAGTCGTGTCTGGTTTGAGGCCACTGAGTCGGTATAATCTGATATGAGCCTGGCAGGGCTGATATAGTGGGTAAGAATGCCACTTTGGCAGGAACAGTAAAGCATCCACAGCTGATATTGTGTTTCAAAACATGGCGCGCTCTATCTCTGGTCTTCTAGGTATTATTGACATTGACATGATATTAATGTCACATTTGAGGGCCACGTTGTAGTTTTGCAGGTAACGTTTGGCATCGCTAAAGGTCACCGTGTTCGCTCTGGTTGTCTTGTGGTTCAAACGTCCTGGGTTTCTTCGGGTCTTGCTCGGCATGTGCAAGCAAATATCTTTGCAATCTGAGACCTGAAAAAGGAATCAATCGGAATGACATCATAGCCGTGTTAAAATAGGGGTCTGTGGCAACAACATTAGTCCGTTTTTGGGCTCCCAGAGGAAAGGGCGTCGGGTTTACTGGCAAAGTGTCGGATAATTCATAGTCAAGACCTCCTGGACTGTTACCAGTCATAAGAACATGAGGAACGCCATCTGCTACCATGGCACTCGTTTACTATTTCATTTGTTCAACGATCGGTTAGATTAGTGAAAAGTTAACCAGAGCCCAAGTTGAGTGAAAATGTCAAGCGTACACCTGGAGATCGAGCGTTTGGACACGCATGCTTTGGCTGTCATGTCATTTTCAAAACCGTAAATAAACGAATGAACCGATACTGTTAAATGGGCTCTTTCTTTATATGCATTCCTAATTGTAGCTTCTTTCTTATATCATATTTTTAACTGATTTGCAAACAAAACATGCACTGTTGTGTTGGTAATGACAGAATCAATACTCGCCCTTCATGGAACATGTTGCGGAGTGCGATATCTGCCTTGAATATCTTCAGGAAAGTTTCATCGTGTCAATCTGCATCACTTCACTATGAAATTTGTGTATTTATGTGTTCTGGTGATGTGCTGTAGTTCAACCAAACTAAATAAATTCTACTTCATTCAACTTGACTTGATTGAGTCTGCAGTTATTTTTATTCTTTTTAATGTTTGTTTGAACTATTTGAATAATGCCTTTCAAAACTCTCATCATTCAAATTTACCATAAAGATCATAAAAGTGGTGCATATGAATTGTGCACTTTTTCAAACGGAATCAAATGATTCATTAAGAAAATGAGATTTTCCCCCATTCCGTTCTTCGTAAATCTACCATACAGAAGACTTGAAATATTACATTTTCTTTTTTTGGTTTTGTGGGGCTTTTGTGTCAAACCTTTAGTCCTTATTCATTGTAAAAAATGACTAAATATGCCATTCCTAAATCCTCTCATGGAGGAAAAAGTTGACGTGTTTGAAACCACATCACTCGGTGAGTAAACGACTGCGAACTATTCCTTTAAATCTCAAGCAAATCTTAAAATAAACGAGTTTCCTGAAAATGCACTCTAAAAATGCTGGGTTGTTTCAACCCAAATTTGGGTCAAATATATGGACAAACCCAAATGTTGGGTTAAAAATGTCATTTAAAGGAGTGATGAACTGGGAAATCAAATTTTCCTTGAGCTTTTGACTTCTAAGAGGTCATCATATTTTAAGACTATCCTGTAAGTTTCAGAACTGAAAACGTCTTTGTTAGTCCAATAAAAGCTTTTATTGACACCAGCCTCTGAAAACGACTCGTTTTTCAAAGTGGGGAACTATGACGTCAAAGAGGATAAAACACCACCCCCGCAAAAGATCAACTCCTACTTCAACATGGACGGTTTAGCCCGCCCACTGATTCGCACATTACACGCATTAGCTAAATAACATAGATGCCTACCTCGTGATGACAAACCGGATCGAGCTACCGAGCAATAAAAAATATTGTGCTGTGCCTGGTTGTGGAAGTTAACAGTCGCTGCATTGGCTTCCTCTGGATTCCAATAGGACTGTGTGGATAAACTTTATTTTTATTAACGTTCCAGCTGATGAGGTAAAACATTGTCTATCTATTCGATTCATTTCACTGAGGATTGTTTTGCAAAGAAGAGTGGATTTGCAGACCGATTAACCCATTCAGACCCTGTGTCCATTACAATGGACATCACATGTCAGCCCCCTTTTTTTAACTTCTGGAGCATTTCACCTAGTTTAAAGCCTGCAGTCCATGAGATTGGACGTTTTTCATCCAATCAAATGTCAGTAAAGCTCTGCATGTAGTAATTATATGAAAAAAAAAAATTCTACATTGAAGATGAGCATAGCAGCACTTCATTCCAAACACAGAAGCAAGCAACATTTTCTAAGGTGTATTTACATTTTGTAAATATTTTTGCCAGTATTTCATAGTTTATATGTAAAATGGAAAGATTGAACTTATTAATTAAAGTTAAAAATTGACTGTAGAATTGCACGTTTTAAATCAGGATTTTTTTAAATGTGTCTCCATTAGAATGGACAGTAGGTTTGAAAGCCTGTTAAAAGAAATTTCAATCAGCATCACTGAAAATGTGACTTCAGTGAAGTCGCATTTTCAGTGATGCTGATTAAAATTTCTTTTATAAAAAATATATATATATCACAGTACCGATAAATTTTTGAAACTTTTTCATGTGCAGAATATACGGTTCTGATGTGCTTGAACATATAGCTGATTGAAATATCTCAGATGTTGACTTTATGTGGAGTAATGAGGAAGATGGACATGTAAGAAAAATGTCCGTATTTAAAACTTTATAAAGTAAAATAACTTCCGTCCAAAAGAACATATGGATTTGACTTAAATCTAAAGCGCAACTTAAATATGAATATTTTAAATATTTTGTATTAATATACATTTTTTATGGATAGATGCGCTTTTATGATGGATAGATGCATTTTTATGGACTTTCAAAACAGAAACAACCATTTACAGCCAATATAAAGCTTGGAAGGGCCAGGACATTGTTTAATATAACTCTGATTGTTTTCGTCTGAAAGAAGAATGTCATATACACCAAGGTTGGCTAGAGGCCAGGGTGATTAAATCATGGGCTATTTTACATTTTTGGGTGAACTATGCCTTTAAAGGTATAGTTCAACCACAAATTATATTTGTTATCACTTACTCGCCCTAATGTTGTTCCAAACCTGTGTGAGTTTCATACCATTTTTATGTTGGACACCATCCCGCCTGCAATCTATTGAATGGGGTTTCGAGTAGTATATTTGATAGACATTTTAACTAAAGTTCCTGTCATGCTAAAAAATATTTAACTGCACTCAGCAGCCCCCCTGAGGTCCGTAGCACCAAGCGCCGTCCCAAAATTCCACTGTCCGTGAACCCACTATTTTTATAATGGCATAAATGCTACGTGGGATCTCAATATCTCAGCTCTGGAAGGGTCTTGAGCCTCCATTTTTGCACTCAGGTCAAAGTCTCGTGGCCCTCTATCAGAATCCAGAGTTTTGAGAAGATTGGAGAAACTGAATTTTTCGCCCGAAAACGAAAAAAACGAAAGGGGTAACATTGTCGGTTTTTTTTCGTGTCGAAATTTTGAATTTTGATATCTCAGCTCTGGAAGGGTCTAGAGCCTCCATTTTTGCACTCAAGTCAAAGTCTCACGGCCCTCTATCATAATCCAGAGTTTTGAGAAGATTAGAGAAACTTAATTTTTCGCCTGAAAACGTCGTTTTTTTTTTCGGGACGAAATTTTGAATTTTGATATCTCAGCTCTGGAAGGGTCTAGAGCCTCCATTTTTGCACTCAAGTCAAAATCTCACAGCCCTCTATCATAATCCAGAGTTTTGAGAAGATTGATGAAACTTAATTTTTCGCCCGAAAACGAAAAAAAAACGAAAGGGGTAACACTGTCGTTTTTTTTCGGGTCGAAATTTTGAATTTCGATATCTCAGCTCTGGAAGGGTCTAGAGCCTCCATTTTTGCACTCAGGCCAAAGTCTCGTGGCCCTCTATCAGAATCCAGAGTTTTGAGAAGATTGGAGAAACTTAATTTTTCGCCCGAAAATAAAAAAAAAAAACGAAAGGGGTAACACTGTCGTTTGTTTTTCGGGTCGAAATTTTGAATTTTTATATCTCAGTTCTGGAAGGGTCTAGAGCCTCCATTTTTGCACTCAGGTCAAAGTCTCACAGCCCTCTATCATAATCCAGAGTTTTGAGAAGATTGGAGAAACTTAATTTTTCGCCCGAAAACGAAAAAAACGAAAGGGGTAACACTGTCGTTTTTTTTTCCGGTCGAAATTTTGAATTTCGATATCTCAACTCTGGAAGGGTCTAGAGCCTCCATTTTTGCACTCAGGTCTAAGTCTCATGGCCCTCTATCATAATCCAGAGTTTTGAGAAGATTGGAGAAACTTAATTTTTCGCCCGAAAAAGAAAAAAAACGAAAGGGGTAACACTGTCGGTTTTTTTTCGGGTCGAAATTTTGAGTTTTGATATCTCAGCTCTGGAAGGGTCTAGAGCCTCCATTTTTACACTCAGGTCAAAGTTTCACAGCCCTCTATCAGAATCCAGAGTTTTGAGAAGATTGGAGAAACTTAATTTTTCGCCCGAAAACGAAAAAAAACGAAAGGGGTAACACTGTCGTTTTTTTTTTCGGGTCGAAATTTTGAGTTTTGATATCTCAGCTCTGGAAGGGTCTAGAGCCTCCATTTTTGCACTCAGGTCAAAGTCTCACAGTCCTCTATAATAATCTATAGTTTTGAGAAGATTGGAGAAACTATATTTTTCGCCCGAAAACGAAAAAAAAAAACGAAAGGGGTAACACTGTCGTTTTTTTTTCGGGTCGAAATTTTGAATTTTGATATCTCAGCTCTGGAAGGATCTAGAGCCTCCATTTTTGCACTCAGGTGAAAGTCTCATGGCCCTGTATCAGAATCCAGAGTTTTGAGAAGATTGGAGAAACTTAATTTTTCGCCCAAAAACGAAAAAAAACAAAAGGGGTAACACTGTCGTTTTGTTTTTTCGGGTCGAAATTTTGAATTTTGATATCTCAGCTCTGGAAGGGTCTAGAGCCTCCATTTTTGCACTCAGTTCAAAGTCTCGTGGCCCTCTATCAGAATCCAGAGTTTTGAGAAGATTGGAGAAACTTAATTTTTCGCCCGAAAACGAAAAAAACGAAAGGGGTAACACTGTCGTTTTTTTTTTCGGGTCGAAATTTTGAATTTTGATATCTCAGCTCTGGAAGGGTCTAGAGCCTCCATTTTTGCACTCAGGTCAAAGTCTCGTGGCCCTCTATCAGAATCCAGAGTTTTGAGAAGATTGGAGAAACTTAATTTTTCGCCCGAAAACGAAAAAAACGAAAGGGGTAACACTGTCGTTTTTTTTCGGGTCGAAATTTTGAGTTTTGATATCTCAGCTCTGGAAGGGTCTAGAGCCTCCATTTTTGCACTCAGGTCAAAGTCTCGTGGCCCTCTATCAGAATCCAGAGTTTTGAGAAGATTGGAGAAACTTAATATTTCGCCCAAAAACGAAAAAAACGAAAGGGGTTACACTGTCGTTTTTTTTTCGGGTCGAAATTTTTAATTTTGATATCTCAGTTCTGGAGAGGGTCTAGATCCTCCATTTTTGCACTCAGGTCAAAGTCTCACAGCCCTCTATCATAATCCAGAGTTTTGAGAAGATTGGAGAAACTAAATTTTTCGCCCGAAAATGAAAAAAAACGAAAGGGGTAACACTGTCGTTTTTTTTCGGGTCGAAATTTTGAATTTTGATATCTCAGCTCTGGAACGGTCTAGAGCCTCCATTTTTGCACTCAGGTGAAACTCTCATGGCCCTGTATCAGAATCCAGAGTTTTGAGAAGATTGGAGAAACTTAATTTTTCGCCCGAAAACGAAAAAAACGAAAGGGGTAACACTGTCGTTTTTTTTTTCGGGTCGAAATTTTGAATTTTGATATCTCAGCTCTGGAAGGGTCTAGAGCCTCCATTTTTGCACTCAGGTCTAAGTCTCATGGCCCTCTATCCGAATTTGGGAAGATTGGAGAAACTTAATTTTTCGCCCCAAAAAAAAAAACGTAAGGGGTACCACTGTCGTTTTTTTTTTCGGGCCGAATTTTTGAGTTTCGATATCTCAGCTCTGGAAGGGGCTAGAGCCTCCATTTTTGCACTCAGGTCTAAGTCTCATGGCCCTCTATCAGAATTTGGGAAGATTGGAGAAACTTAATTTTTCGCCCCAAAAAAAAAACGTAAGGGGTACCACTGTCGTTTTTTTTCGGGCCGAATTTTTGAGTTTCGATATCTCAGCTCTGGAAGGGGCTAGAGCCTCCATTTTAGCACTCAGGTCTAAGTCTCATGGCCCTCTATCAGAATTTGGGAAGATTGGAGAAACTTAATTTTTCGCCCAAAAAAAAAAAACGTAAGGGGTACCACTGTCGTTTTTTTTCGGGCCGAATTTTTGAGTTTCGATATCTCAGCTCTGGAAGGGGCTAGAGCCTCCATTTTTGCACTCAGGTCTAAGTCTCATGGCCCTCTATCAGAATTTGGGAAGATTGGAGAAACTTAATTTTTCGCCCAAAAAAAAAACGTAAGGGGTACCACTGTCGTTTTTTTTTTCGGGCCGAATTTTTGAGTTTCGATATCTCAGCTCTGGAAGGGGCTAGAGCCTCCATTTTTGCACTCAGGTCTAAGTCTCATGGCCCTCTATCAGAATTTGGGAAGATTGGAGAAACTTAATTTTTCGCCCAAAAAAAAAAACGTAAGGGGTACCACTGTCGTTTTTTTTTTCGGGCTGAATTTTTGAGTTTCGATATCTCAGCTCTGGAAGGGGCTAGAGCCTCCATTTTTGCACTCAGGTCTAAGTCTCATGGCCCTCTATCAGAATTTGGGAAGATTGGAGAAACTTAATTTTTCGCCCAAAAAAAAAAACGTAAGGGGTACCACTGTTGTTTTTTTTTCGGGCCGAATTTTTGAGTTTCGATATCTCAGCTCTGGAAGGGACTAGAGCCTCCATTTTTGCACTCAGGTCTAAGTCTCATGGCCCTCTATCAGAATTTGGGAAGATTGGAGAAACTTAATTTTTCGCCCAAAAAAAAAACGTAAGGGGTACCACTGTCGTTTTTTTTCGGGCCGCATTTTTGAGTTTCGATATCTCAGCTCTGGAAGGGGCTAGAGCCTCCATTTTTGCACTCAGGTCTAAGTCTCATGGCCCTCTATCAGAATTTAAAAAAAACGTAAGGGGTACCACTGTCGTTTTTTTTTTCGGGCCGAATTTTTGAGTTTCGATATCTCAGCTCTGGAAGGGGCTAGAGCCTCCATTTTTGCACTCAGGTCTAAGTCTCATGGCCCTCTATCAGAATTTAAAAAAAACGTAAGGGGTACCACTGTCGTTTTTTTTTTTTCGGGCCGAATTTTTGAGTTTCGATATCTCAGCTCTGGAAGGGGCTAGAGCCTCCATTTTTGCACTCAGGTCTAAGTCTCATGGCCCTCTATCAGAATTTGGGAAGATTGGAGAAACTTAATTTTTCTCCCAAAAAAAAAAAACGTAAGGGGTACCACTGTCGTTTTTTTTTTCGGGCCGAATTTTTGAGTTTCGATATCTCAGCTCTGGAAGGGGCTAGAGCCTCCATTTTTGCACTCAGGTCTAAGTCTCATGGCCCTCTATCAGAATTTGGGAAGATTGGAGAAACTTAATTTTTCGCCCAAAAAAAAAAACGTAAGGGGTACCACTGTCGTTTTTTTTTTCGGGCTGAAATTTTGAGTTTTGATATCTCAGCTCTGGAAGGGGCTAGAGCCTCCATTTTTGCACTCAGGTCAAAGTCTCGTGGCCCTCTATCAGAATCCAGAGTTTTGAGAAGATTGGAGAAACTTAATATTTCGCCCGAAAACGAAAAAAACGAAAGGGGTTACACTGTCGTTTTTTTTTCGGGTCGAAATTTTTAATTTTGATATCTCAGTTCTGGAGAGGGTCTAGATCCTCCATTTTTGCACTCAGGTCAAAGTCTCACAGCCCTCTATCATAATCCAGAGTTTTGAGAAGATTGGAGAAACTAAATTTTTCGCCCGAAAATGAAAAAAAACGAAAGGGGTAACACTGTCGTTTTTTTTCGGGTCGAAATTTTGAATTTTGATATCTCAGCTCTGGAACGGTCTAGAGCCTCCATTTTTGCACTCAGGTGAAACTCTCATGGCCCTGTATCAGAATCCAGAGTTTTGAGAAGATTGGAGAAACTTAATTTTTCGCCCGAAAACGAAAAAAACGAAAGGGGTAACACTGTCGTTTTTTTTTTCGGGTCGAAATTTTGAATTTTGATATCTCAGCTCTGGAAGGGTCTAGAGCCTCCATTTTTGCACTCAGGTCTAAGTCTCATGGCCCTCTATCAGAATTTGGGAAGATTGGAGAAACTTAATTTTTCGCCCAAAAAAAAAAAACGTAAGGGGTACCACTGTCGTTTTTTTTTTTCGGGCCGAATTTTTGAGTTTCGATATCTCAGCTCTGGAAGGGGCTAGAGCCTCCATTTTTGCACTCAGGTCTAAGTCTCATGGCCCTCTATCAGAATTTGGGAAGATTGGAGAAACTTAATTTTTCGCCCCAAAAAAAAAACGTAAGGGGTACCACTGTCGTTTTTTTTCGGGCCGAATTTTTGAGTTTCGATATCTCAGCTCTGGAAGGGGCTAGAGCCTCCATTTTTGCACTCAGGTCTAAGTCTCATGGCCCTCTATCAGAATTTGGGAAGATTGGAGAAACTTAATTTTTCGCCCAAAAAAAAAAACGTAAGGGGTACCACTGTCGTTTTTTTTTCGGGCCGAATTTTTGAGTTTCGATATCTCAGCTCTGGAAGGGACTAGAGCCTCCATTTTTGCACTCAGGTCTAAGTCTCATGGCCCTCTATCAGAATTTGGGAAGATTGGAGAAACTTAATTTTTCGCCCAAAAAAAAAAACGTAAGGGGTACCACTGTCGTTTTTTTTTCGGGCCGAATTTTTGAGTTTCGATATCTCAGCTCTGGAAGGGGCTAGAGCCTCCATTTTTGCACTCAGGTCTAAGTCTCATGGCCCTCTATCAGAATTTGGGAAGATTGGAGAAACTTAATTTTTCGCCCAAAAAAAAAAACGTAAGGGGTACCACTGTCGTTTTTTTTCGGGCCGAATTTTTGAGTTTCGATATCTCAGCTCTGGAAGGGGCTAGAGCCTCCATTTTTGCACTCAGGTCTAAGTCTCATGGCCCTCTATCAGAATTTGGGAAGATTGGAGAAACTTAATTTTTCGCCCAAAAAAAAAACGTAAGGGGTACCACTGTCGTTTTTTTTTTCGGGCCGAATTTTTGAGTTTCGATATCTCAGCTCTGGAAGGGGCTAGAGCCTCCATTTTTGCACTCAGGTCTAAGTCTCATGGCCCTCTATCAGAATTTGGGAAGATTGGAGAAACTTAATTTTTCGCCCAAAAAAAAAAACGTAAGGGGTACCACTGTCGTTTTTTTTTTCGGGCTGAATTTTTGAGTTTCGATATCTCAGCTCTGGAAGGGGCTAGAGCCTCCATTTTTGCACTCAGGTCTAAGTCTCATGGCCCTCTATCAGAATTTGGGAAGATTGGAGAAACTTAATTTTTCGCCCAAAAAAAAAACCGTAAGGGGTACCACTGTCGTTTTTTTTTTCGGGCCGAATTTTTGAGTTTCGATATCTCAGCTCTGGAAGGGACTAGAGCCTCCATTTTTGCACTCAGGTCTAAGTCTCATGGCCCTCTATCAGAATTTGGGAAGATTAGAGAAACTTAATTTTTCACCCAAAAAAAAAACGTAAGGGGTACCACTGTCGTTTTTTTTTCGGGCCGAATTTTTGAGTTTCGATATCTCAGCTCTGGAAGGGGCTAGAGCCTCCATTTTTGCACTCAGGTCTAAGTCTCATGGCCCTCTATCAGAATTTGGGAAGATTGGAGAAACTTAATTTTTCGCCCAAAAAAAAAACGTAAGGGGTACCACTGTCGTTTTTTTTCGGGCCGCATTTTTGAGTTTCGATATCTCAGCTCTGGAAGGGGCTAGAGCCTCCATTTTTGCACTCAGGTCTAAGTCTCATGGCCCTCTATCAGAATTTAAAAAAAACGTAAGGGGTACCACTGTCGTTTTTTTTTTCGGGCCGAATTTTTGAGTTTCGATATCTCAGCTCTGGAAGGGGCTAGAGCCTCCATTTTTGCACTCAGGTCTAAGTCTCATGGCCCTCTATCAGAATTTAAAAAAAACGTAAGGGGTACCACTGTCGTTTTTTTTTTTCGGGCCGAATTTTTGAGTTTCGATATCTCAGCTCTGGAAGGGGCTAGAGCCTCCATTTTTGCACTTAGGTCTAAGTCTCATGGCCCTCTATCAGAATTTGGGAAGATTGGAGAAACTTAATTTTTCTCCCAAAAAAAAAAAACGTAAGGGGTACCACTGTCGTTTTTTTTTTCGGGCCGAATTTTTGAGTTTCGATATCTCAGCTCTGGAAGGGGCTAGAGCCTCCATTTTTGCACTCAGGTCTAAGTCTCATGGCCCTCTATCAGAATTTGGGAAGATTGGAGAAACTTAATTTTTCGCCCAAAAAAAAAAACGTAAGGGGTACCACTGTCGTTTTTTTTTTCGGGCTGAATTTTTGAGTTTCGATATCTCAGCTCTGGAAGGGGCTAGAGCCTCCATTTTTGCACTCAGGTAAGTCTCATGGCCCTCTATCAGAATTTGGGAAGATTGGAGAAACTTAATTTTTCACCCAAAAAAAAAACGTAAGGGGTACCACTGTCGTTTTTTTTTCGGGCCGAATTTTTGAGTTTCGATATCTCAGCTCTGGAAGGGGCTAGAGCCTCCATTTTTGCACTCAGGTCTAAGTCTCATGGCCCTCTATCAGAATTTGGGAAGATTGGAGAAACTTAATTTTTCGCCCCCAAAAAAAAAACGTAAGAGGTACCACTGTCGTTTTTTTTTCGGGCCGAATTTTTGAGTTTCGATATCTCAGCTCTGGAAGGGGCTAGAGCCTCCATTTTGCACTCAGGTCTAAGTCTCATGGCCCTCTATCAGAATTTGGGAAGATTGGAGAAACTTAATTTTTCGCCCAAAAAAAAAAAACATAAGGGGTTCCACTGTCGTTTTTTTTTCGGGCCGAATTTTTGAGTTTTGATATCTCAGCTCTGGAAGGGGCTAGAGCCTCCATTTTTGCACTCAGGTCTAAGTCTCATGGCCCTCTATCAGAATTTGGGAAGATTGGAGAAACTTAATTTTTCGCCCAAAAAAAAAAAACGTAAGGGGTACCACTGTCGTTTTTTTTTCGGGCCGAATTTTTGAGTTTCGATATCTCAGCTCTGGAAGGGACTAGAGCCTCCATTTTTGCACTCAGGTCTAAGTCTCATGGCCCTCTATCATAATTTGGGAAGATTGGAGAAACTTAATTTTTCGCCCAAAAAAACAAAACGTAAGGGGTACCACTGTCGTTTTTTTTTCGGGCCGAATTTTTGAGTTTCGATATCTCAGCTCTGGAAGGGGCTAGAGCCTCCATTTTTGCACTCAGGTCTAAGTCTCATGGCCCTCTATCAGAATTTGGGAAGATTGGAGAAACTTAATTTTTCGCCCAAAAAAAAAAACGTAAGGGGTACCACTGTCGTTTTTTTTTCGGGCCGAATTTTTGAGTTTCGATATCTCAGCTCTGGAAGGGGCTAGAGCCTCCATTTTTGCACTCAGGTCTAAGTCTCATGGCCCTCTATCAGAATTTGGGAAGATTGGAGAAACTTATTTTTCGCCCAAAAAAAAAAACGTAAGGGGTTCCACTGTCGTTTTTTTTTCGGGCCGAATTTTTGAGTTTTGATATCTCAGCTCTGGAAGGGGCTAGAGCCTCCATTTTTGCACTCAGGTCTAAGTCTCATGGCCCTCTATCAGAATTTGGGAAGATTGGAGAAACTTAATTTTTCGCCCAAAAAAAAAACGTAAGGGGTACCACTGTCGTTTTTTTTTCGGGCCGAATTTTTGAGTTTCGATATCTCAGCTCTGGAAGGGGCTAGAGCCTCCATTTTTGCACTCAGGTCTAAGTCTCATGGCCCTCTATCAGAATTTGGGAAGATTGGAGAAACTTAATTTTTCGCCCAAAAAAAAAAAACGTAAGGGGTTCCACTGTCGTTTTTTTTTTCGGGCCGAATTTTTGAATTTCGATATCTCAGCTCTGGAAGGGACTAGAGCCTCCATTTTTGCACTCAGGTCTAAGTCTCATGGCCCTCTATCAGAATTTGGGAAGATTGGAGAAACTTAATTTTTCGCCCAAAAAAAAAAAACGTAAGGGGTACCACTGTCGTTTTTTTTTCGGGCCGAATTTTTGAGTTTCGATATATCAGCTCTGGAAGGGGCTAGAGCCTCCATTTTTGCACTCAGGTCTAAGTCTCATGGCCCTCTATCAGAATTTGGGAAGATTGGAGAAACTTAATTTTTCGCCCCAAAAAAAAACCGTAAGAGGTACCACTGTCGTTTTTTTTTTCGGGCCGAATTTTTGAGTTTCGATATCTCAGCTCTGGAAGGGGCTAGAGCCTCCATTTTTGCACTCAGGTCTAAGTCTCATGGCCCTCTATCAGAATTTGGGAAGATTGGAGAAACTTAATTTTTCGGCCAAAAAAAAACGTAAGGGGTACCACTGTCGTTTTTTTTTCGGGCCGAATTTTTGAGTTTCGATATCTCAGCTCTGGAAGGGGCTAGAGCCTCCATTTTTGCACTCAGGTCTAAGTCTCATGGCCCTCTATCAGAATTTGGGAAGATTGGAGAAACTTAATTTTTCGCCCAAAAAAAAACCCGTAAGGGGTACCACTGTCGTTTTTTTTCGGGCCGAATTTTTGAGTTTCGATATCTCAGCTCTGGAAGGGGCTAGAGCCTCCATTTTTGCACTCATGTCTAAGTCTCATGGCCCTCTATCAGAATTTGGGAAGATTGGAGAAACTTAATTTTTCGCCCAAAAAAAAAAACGTAAGGGGTACCACTGTCGTTTTTTTTCGGGCCGAATTTTTGAGTTTCGATATCTCAGCTCTGGAAGGGGCTAGAGCCTCCATTTTTGCACTCAGGTCTAAGTCTCATGGCCCTCTATCAGAATTTGGGAAGATTGGAGAAACTTAATTTTTCGCCCAAAAAAAAAAACGTAAGGGGTTCCACTGTTGTTTTTTTTTCGGGCCGAATTTTTGAGTTTTAATATCTCAGCTCTGGAAGGGGCTAGAGCCTCCATTTTTGCACTCAGGTCTAAGTCTCATGGCCCTCTATCAGAATTTGGGAAGATTGGAGAAACTTAATTTTTCGCCCAAAAAAAAAACGTAAGGGGTACCACTGTCGTTTTTTTTTTCGGGCCGAATTTTTGAGTTTCGATATCTCAGCTCTGGAAGGGGCTAGAGCCTCCATTTTTGCACTCAGGTCTAAGTCTCATGGCCCTCTATCAGAATTTGGGAAGATTGGAGAAACTTAATTTTTCGCCCAAAAAAAAAAACGTAAGGGGTTCCACTGTCGTTTTTTTTTTCGGGCCGAATTTTTGAGTTTTGATATCTCAGCTCTGGAAGGGGCTAGAGCCTCCATTTTTGCACTCAGGTCTAAGTCTCATGGCCCTCTATCAGAATTTGGGAAGATTGGAGAAACTTAATTTTTCGCCCAAAAAAAAAAAACGTAAGGGGTACCACTGTCGTTTTTTTTTCGGGCCGAATTGAGTTTCGATATCTCAGCTCTGGAAGGGACTAGAGCCTCCATTTTTGCACTCAGGTCTAAGTCTCATGGCCCACTATCAGAATTTGGGAAGATTGGAGAAACTTAATTTTTCGCCCAAAAAAAAAAAAACGTAAGGGGTACCACTGTCGTTTTTTTTTCGGGCCGAATTTTTTAGTTTCGATATCTCAGCTCTGGAAGGGGCTAGAGCCTCCATTTTTGCACTCAGGTCTAAGTCTCATGGCCCTCTATCAGAATTTGGGAAAATTAGAGAAACGTAATTTTTCGCCCAAAAAAAAACACGTAAGGGGTACCACTGTCGTTTTTTTTTCGGGCCGAATTTTTGAGTTTCGATATCTCAGCTCTGGAAGGGGCTAGAGCCTCCATTTTTGCACTCAGGTCTAAGTCTCATGGCCCTCTATCAGAATTTGGGAAGATTGGAGAAACTTAATTTTTCGCCCAAAAAAAAAACGTAAGGGGTACCACTGTCGTTTTTTTTCGGGCCGAATTTTTGAGTTTCGATATCTCAGCTCTGGAAGGGGCTAGAGCCTCCATTTTTGCACTCAGGTCTAAGTCTCATGGCCCTCTATCAGAATTTGGGAAGATTGGAGAAACTTTATTTTTCTCCCAAAAAAAAAAAAACGTAAGGGGTACCACTGTCGTTTTTTTTTTCGGGCCGAATTTTTGAGTTTCGATATCTCAGCTCTGGAAGGGGCTAGAGCCTCCATTTTTGCACTCAGGTCTAAGTCTCATGGCCCTCTATCAGAATTTGGGAAGATTGGAGAAACTTAATTTTTCGCCCAAAAAAAAAAACGTAAGGGGTACCACTGTCGTTTTTTTTTTCGGGCCGAATTTTTGAGTTTCGATATCTCAGCTCTGGAAGGGTCTAGAGCCTCCATTTTTGCGCTCAGGTCAAAGTCTCGCGGCCCTCTATCATAATCCAGAGTTTTGAGAAGATTGGAGAAACTTGATTTTTCGCCCGAAAACTGAAAAAAACGTAAGGGGTAACACTGTCGTTTTTTTATGGGTCGAAATTTTGAGTTTCGATATCTCAGCTCTGGAAGGGTCTAGAGCCTCCATTTCTGCGCTCAGGTCAAAGTCTCGCGGCCCTCTATCATAATCCAGAGTTTTGAGAAGATTGGAGAAACTTGATTTTTCGCCCGAAAACTGAAAAAAACGTAAGGGGTAACACTGTCGTTTTTTTATGGGTCGAAATTTTGAGTTTCGATATCTCAGCTCTGGAAGGGTCTAGAGCCTCCATTTTTGCACTCAGGTCAAAGTCTCGCGGCCCTCTATCATAATCCAGAGTTTTGAGAAGATTGGAGAAACTTGATTTTTCGCCCGAAAACTGAAAAAAACGTCAGGGGTAACACTGTCGTTTTTTTTTCGGGTCGAAATTTTGAGTTTCGATATCTCAGCTCTGGAAGGGTCTAGAGCCTCCATTTTTGCGCTCAGGTCAAAGTCTCGCGGCCCTCTATCATAATCCAGAGTTTTGAGAAGATTGGAGAAACTTGATTTTTCACCCGAAAACTGAAAAAAACGTAAGGGGTAACACTGTCGTTTTTTTTTCGGGTCGAAATTTTGAGTTTCGATATCTCAGCTCTGGAAGGGTCTAGAGCCTCCATTTTTGCGCTCAGGTCAAAGTCTCGCGGCCCTCTATCATAATCCAGAGTTTTGAGAAGATTGCAGAAACTTGATTTTTCGCCCGAAAACTGAAAAAAACGTAAGGGGTAACACTGTCGTTTTTTTTTCGGGTCGAAATTTTGAGTTTCGATATCTCAGCTCTGGAAGGGTCTAGAGGCTCCATTTTTGCGCTCAGGTCAAAGTCTCGTGGCCCTCTATCATAATCCAGAGTTTTGAGAAGATTGGAGAAACTTGATTTTTCGCCCGAAAACTGAAAAAAACGTAAGGGGTAACACTGTCGTTTTTTTTTCGGGTCGAAATTTTGAGTTTCGATATCTCAGCTCTGGAAGGGTCTAGAGCCTCCATTTTTGCGCTCATGTCAAAGTCTCGCGGCCCTCTATCATAATCCAGAGTTTTGAGAAGATTGGAGAAACTTGATTTTTCGCCCGAAAACTGAAAAAAACGTAAGGGGTAACACTGTCGTTTTTTTTTCGGGTCGAAATTTTGAGTTTCGATATCTCAGCTCTGGAAGGGTCTAGAGCCTCAATTTTTGCGCTCAGGTCAAAGTCTCGCGGCCCTCTATCATAATCCAGAGTTTTGAGAAGATTGGAGAAACCTGATTTTTCGCCCGAAAACTGAAAAAAACATAAGGGGTAACACTGTCGTTTTTTTTTCGGGTCGAAATTTTGAGTTTCGATATCTCAGCTCTGGAAGGGTCTAGAGCCTCCATTTTTGCGCTCAGGTCAAAGTCTCGCGGCCCTCTATTATAATCCAGAGTTTTGAGAAGATTGGAGAAACTTGATTTTTCGCCCGAAAACTGAAAAAAACGTAAGGGGTAACACTGTCGTTTTTTTTTCGGGTCGAAATTTTGAGTTTCGATATCTCAGCTCTGGAAGGGTCTAGAGCCTCCATTTTTGCGCTCAGGTCAAAGTCTCGCGGCCCTCTATCATAATCCAGAGTTTTGAGAAGATTGGAGAAACTTGATTTTTCGCCCGAAAACTGAAAAAAACGTAAGGGGTAACACTGTCGTTTTTTTTTGGGGTCGAAATTTTGAGTTTCGATATCTCAGCTCTGGAAGGGTCTAGAGCCTCCATTTTTGCGCTCAGGTCAAAGTCTCGCGGCCCTCTATCATAATCCAGAGTTTTGAGAAGATTGGAGAAACTTGATTTTTCGCCCGAAAACTGAAAAAAACGTAAGGGGTAACACTGTCGTTTTTTTATGGGTCGAAATTTTGAGTTTCGATATCTCAGCTCTGGAAGGGTCTAGAGCCTCCATTTTTGCGCTCAGGTCAAAGTCTCGCGGCCCTCTATCATAATCCAGAGTTTTGAGAAGATTGGAGAAACTTGATTTTTTGCCCGAAAACTGAAAAAAACGTAAGGGGTAACACTGTCGTTTTTTTTTTCGGGTCGAAATTTTGAGTTTCGATATCTCAGCTCTGGAAGGGTCTAGAGCCTCCATTTTTGCACTCAGGTCAAAGTCTCGCGGCCCTCTATCATAATCCAGAGTTTTGAGAAGATTGGAGAAACTTGATTTTTCGCCCGTAAACTGAAAAAAACGTAAGGGGTAACACTGTCGTTTTTTTTTGGGGTCGAAATTTTGAGTTTCGATATCTCAGCTCTGGAAGGGTCTAGAGCCTCCATTTTTGCGCTCAGGTCAAAGTCTCGCGGCCCTCTATCATAATCCAGAGTTTTGAGAAGATTGGAGAAACTTGATTTTTCGCCCGAAAACTGAAAAAAACGTAAGGGGTAACACTGTCGTTTTTTTTTCGGGTCGAAATTTTGAGTTTCGATATCTCAGCTCTTGAAGGGTCTAGAGCCTCCATTTTTGCGCTCAGGTCAAAGTCTTGCGGCCCTCTATCATAATCCAGAGTTTTGAGAAGATTGGAGAAACTTGATTTTTCGCCCGAAAACTGAAAAAAACGTAAGGGGTAACACTGTCGTTTTTTTTTCGGGTCGAAATTTTGAATTTCGATATCTCAGCTCTGGAAGGGTCTAGAGCCTCCATTTTTGCGCTCAGGTCAAAGTCTCGCGGCCCTCTATCATAATCCAGAGTTTTGAGAAGATTGGAGAAACTTGATTTTTCGCCCGAAAACTGAAAAAAACGTAAGGGGTAACACTGTCGTTTTTTTTTCGGGTCGAAATTTTGAGTTTCGATATCTCAGCTCTGGAAGGGTCTAGAGCGTCCATTTTTGCGCTCAGGTCAAAGTCTCGCGGCCCTCTATCATAATCCAGAGTTTTGAGAAGATTGGAGAAACTTGATTTTTCGCCCGAAAACTGAAAAAAACGTAAGGGGTAACACTGTCGTTTTTTTTTGGGGTCGAAATTTTGAGTTTCGATATCTCAGCTCTGGAAGGGTCTAGAGCGTCCATTTTTGCGCTCAGGTCAAAGTCTCGCGGCCCTCTATCATAATCCAGAGTTTTGAGAAGATTGGAGAAACTTGATTTTTCGCCCGAAAACTGAAAAAAACGTAAGGGGTAACACTGTCGTTTTTTTATGGGTCGAAATTTTGAGTTTTCGATATCTCAGCTCTGGAAGGGTCTAGAGCCTCCATTTTTGCGCTCAGGTCAAAGTCTCGCGGCCCTCTATCATAATCCAGAGTTTTGAGAAGATTGGAGAAACTTGATTTTTCGCCCGAAAACTGAAAAAAACGTAACGGGTAACACTGTCGTTTTTTTTTCGGGTCGAAATTTTGAGTTTCGATATCTCAGCTCTTGAAGGGTCTAGAGCCTCCATTTTTGCGCTCAGGTCAAAGTCTTGCGGCCCTCTATCATAATCCAGAGTTTTGAGAAGATTGGAGAAACTTGATTTTTCGCCCGAAAACTGAAAAAAACGTAAGGGGTAACACTGTCGTTTTTTTTCCGGGTCGAAATTTTGAGTTTCGATATCTCAGCTCTGGAAGGGTCTAGAGCCTCCATTTTTGCGCTCAGGTCAAAGTCTCGCGGCCCTCTATCATAATCCAGAGTTTTGAGAAGATTGGAGAAACTTGATTTTTCGCCCGAAAACTGAAAAAAACGTAAGGGGTAACACTGTCGTTTTTTTTCCGGGTCGAAATTTTGAGTTTCGATATCTCAGCTCTGGAAGGGTCTAGAGCCTCCATTTTTGCACTCAGGTCAAAGTCTCGCGGCCCTCTATCATAATCCAGAGTTTTGAGAAGATTGGAGAAACTTGATTTTTCGCCCGTAAACTGAAAAAAACGTAAGGGGTAACACTGTCGTTTTTTTTTGGGGTCGAAATTTTGAGTTTCGATATCTCAGCTCTGGAAGGGTCTAGAGCCTCCATTTTTGCGCTCAGGTCAAAGTCTCGCGGCCCTCTATCATAATCCAGAGTTTTGAGAAGATTGGAGAAACTTGATTTTTCGCCCGAAAACTGAAAAAAACGTAAGGGGTAACACTGTCGTTTTTTTTTCGGGTCGAAATTTTGAGTTTCGATATCTCAGCTCTGGAAGGGTCTAGAGCCTCCATTTTTGCGCTCAGGTCAAAGTCTCGCGGCCCTCTATCATAATCCAGAGTTTTGAGAAGATTGGAGAAACTTGATTTTTCGCCCGAAAACTGAAAAAAACGTAAGGGGTAACACTGTCGTTTTTTTATGGGTCGAAATTTTGAGTTTCGATATCTCAGCTCTGGAAGGGTCTAGAGCCTCCATTTTTGCGCTCAGGTCAAAGTCTCGCGGCCCTCTATCATAATCCAGAGTTTTCAGAAGATTGGAGAAACTTGATTTTTCACCCGAAAACTGAAAAAAAACGTAAGGGGTAACACTGTCGTTTTTTTTTTCGGGTCGAAATTTTGAGTTTCGATATCTCAGCTCTGGAAGGGTCTAGAGCCTCCATTTTGCGCTCAGGTCAAAGTCTCGCGGCCCTCTATCATAATCCAGAGTTTTGAGAAGATTGGAGAAACTTGATTTTTCGCCCGAAAACTGAAAAAAAACGTAAGGGGTAACACTGTCGTTTTTTTTTTCGGGTCGAAATTTTGAGTTTCGATATCTCAGCTCTGGAAGGGTCTAGAGCCTCCATTTTTGCGCTCAGGTCAAAATCTCGCGGCCCTCTATCATAATCCAGAGTTTTGAGAAGATTGGAGAAACTTGATTTTTCGCCCGAAAACTGAAAAAAACGTAAGGGGTAACACTGTCGTTTTTTTTTCGGGTCGAAATTTTGAGTTTCGATATCTCAGCTCTGGAAGGGTCTAGAGCCTCCATTTTTGCGCTCAGGTCAAAGTCTGGCGGCCCTCTATCATAATCCAGAGTTTTGAGAAGATTGGAGAAACTTGATTTTTCGCCCGAAAACTGAAAAAAACGTAAGGGGTAACACTGTCGTTTTTTTTTTCGGGTCGAAATTTTGAGTTTCGATATCTCAGCTCTGGAAGGGTCTAGAGGCTCCATTTTTGCGCTCAGGTCAAAGTCTCGCGGCCCTCTATCATAATCCAGAGTTTTGAGAAGATTGGAGAAACTTGATTTTTCGCCCGAAAACTGAAAAAAACGTAAGGGGTAACACTGTCGTTTTTTTTTTCGGGTCGAAATTTTGAGTTTCGATATCTCAGCTCTGGAAGGGTCTAGAGCCTCCATTTTTGCGCTCAGGTCAAAGTCTCGCGGCCCTCTATCATAATCCAGAGTTTTGAGAAGATTGGAGAAACTTGATTTTTCGCCCGAAAACTGAAAAAAACGTAAGGGGTAACACTGTCGTTTTTTTTTCGGGTCGAAATTTTGAGTTTCGATATCTCAGCTCTGGAAGGGTCTAGAGCCTCCATTTTTGCGCTCAGGTCAAAGTCTCGCGGCCCTCTATCATAATCCAGAGTTTTGAGAAGATTGGAGAAACTTGATTTTTCGCCCGAAAACTGAAAAAAACGTAAGGGGTAACACTGTCGTTTTTTTTTCGGGTCGAAATTTTGAGTTTCGATATCTCAGCTCTGGAAGGGTCTAGAGCCTCCATTTTTGCGCTCAGGTCAAAGTCTCGCGGCCCTCTATCATAATCCAGAGTTTTGAGAAGATTGGAGAAACTTGATTTTTCGCCCGAAAACCGAAAAAAACGTAAGGGGTAACACTGTCGTTTTTTTTTTCGGGTCGAAATTTTGAGTTTCGATATCTCAGCTCTGGAAGGGTCTAGAGCCTCCATTTTTGCGCTCAGGTCAAAGTCTCGCGGCCCTCTATCATAATCCAGAGTTGTGAGAAGATTGGAGAAACTTGATTTTTCGCCCGAAAACTGAAAAAAACGTAAGGGGTAACACTGTCGTTTTTTTTTCGGGTCGAAATTTTGAGTTTCGATATCTCAGCTCTGGAAGGGTCTAGAGCCTCCATTTTTGCGCTCAGGTCAAAGTCTCGCGGCCCTCTATCATAATCCAGAGTTTTGAGAAGATTGGAGAAACTTGATTTTTCGCCCGAAAACTAAAAAAAACGTAAGGGGTAACACTGTCGTTTTTTTTTCGGGTCGAAATTTTGAGTTTCGATATCTCAGCTCTGGAAGGGTCTAGAGCCTCCATTTTTGCGCTCAGGTCAAAGTCTCGCGGCCCTCTATCATAATCCAGAGTTTTGAGAAGATTGCAGAAACTTGATTTTTCGCCCGAAAACTGAAAAAAACGTAAGGGGTAACACTGTCGGGTTTTTTTCGGGTCAAAATTTTGAGTTTCGATATCTCAGCTCTGGAAGGGTCTAGAGGCTCCATTTTTGCGCTCAGGTCAAAGTCTCGCGGCCCCCTATCATAATCCAGAGTTTTGAGAAGATTGGAGAAACTTGATTTTTCGCCCGAAAACTGAAAAAAACGTAAGGGGTAACACTGTCGTTTTTTTTTTTTGGGTCGAAATTTTGAGTTTCGATATCTCAGCTCTGGAAGGGTCTAGAGGCTCCATTTTTGCGCTCAGGTCAAAGTCTCGCGGCCCTCTATCATAATCCAGAGTTTTGAGAAGATTGGAGAAACTTGATTTTTCGCCCGAAAACTGAAAAAAACGTAAGGGGTAACACTGTCGTTTTTTTTTCGGGTCGAAATTTTGAGTTTCGATATCTCAGCTCTGGAAGGGTCTAGAGCCTCCATTTTTGCGCTCAGGTCAAAGTCTCGCGGCCCTCTATCATAATCCAGAGTTTTGAGAAGATTGGAGAAACTTGATTTTTCGCCCGAAAACTGAAAAAAACATAAGGGGTAACACTGTCGTTTTTTTTTCGGGTCGAAATTTTGAGTTTCGATATCTCAGCTCTGGAAGGGTCTAGAGCCTCCATTTTTGCGCTCAGGTCAAAGTCTCGCGGCCCTCTATCATAATCCAGAGTTTTGAGAAGATTGGAGAAACTTGATTTTTCGCCCGAAAACTGAAAAAAACGTAAGGGGTAACACTGTCGTTTTTTTTTCGGGTCGAAATTTTGAGTTTCGATATCTCAGCTCTGGAAGGGTCTAGAGCCTCCATTTTTGCACTCAGGTCAAAGTCTCGCGGCCCTCTATCATAATCCAGAGTTTTGAGAAGATTGGAGAAACTTGATTTTTCGCCCGAAAACTGAAAAAAACGTAAGGGGTAACACTGTCGTTTTTTTTTCGGGTCGAAATTTTGAGTTTCGATATCTCAGCTCTGGAAGGGTCTAGAGCCTCCATTTTTGCACTCAGGTCAAAGTCTCGCGGCCCTCTATCATAATCCAGAGTTTTGAGAAGATTGGAGAAACTTGATTTTTCGCCCGTAAACTGAAAAAAACGTAAGGGGTAACACTGTCGGTTTTTTTTGGGGTCGAAATTTTGAGTTTCGATATCTCAGCTCTGGAAGGGTCTAGAGCCTCCATTTTTGCGCTCAGGTCAAAGTCTCGCGGCCCTCTATCATAATCCAGAGTTTTGAGAAGATTGGAGAAACTTGATTTTTCGCACGAAAACTGAAAAAAACGTAAGGGGTAACACTGTCGTTTTTTTTTCGGGTCGAAATTTTGAGTTTCGATATCTCAGCTCTGGAAGGGTCTAGAGCCTCCATTTTTGCGCTCAGGTCAAAGTCTCGCGGCCCTCTATCATAATCCAGAGTTTTGAGAAGATTGGAGAAAGTTAATTTTTCGGGTCGAAATTTTGAGTTTTGATATCTCACCTCTGGAAGGGTCTAGAGCCTCCATTTTTGCACTCAGGTCAAAGTCTCACAGCCCTCTATCATAATCCAGAGTTTTGAAAAGATTGGAGAAACTTAATTTTTTGCCCGAAAACGAAAAAAACGAAAGGGGTAACACTGTCGTTTTTTTTTTCGGGTCGAAATTTTGAATTTCGATATCTCAGCTCTGGAAGGGTCTAGAGCCTCCATTTTTGCACTCAGGTCAAAGTCTCACAGCCCTCTATCATAATCCAGAGTTTTGAGAAGATTGGAGAAACTTAATTTTTCGCCCGAAAACGAAAAAAAACGAAAGGAGTAACACTGTCGTTTTTTTTTTCGAGTCGAAATTTTGAGTTTTGATATCTCACCTCTGGAAGGGTCTAGAGCCTCCATTTTTGCACTCAGGTCAAAGTCTCACAGCCCTCTATCATAATCCAGAGTTTTGAGAAGATTGGAGAAACTAAATTTTTCGCCCGAAAATGAAAAAAAAAACGAAAGGGGTAACACTGTCGTTTTTTTTTTTCGGGTCGAAATTTTGAATTTTAATATCTCAGCTCTGGAAGGGTCTAGAGCCTCCATTTTTGCACTCAGGTGAAAGTCTTATGGCCCTGTATCAGAATCCAGAGTTTTGAAAAGATTGGAGAAACTTAATTTTTTGCCCGAAAACGAAAAAAAAACGTAAGGGGTAACACTGTCGTTTTTTTTCGGGCCGAATTTTTGAGTTTCGATATCTCAGCTCTGGAAGGGGCTAGAGCCTCCATTTTTGCACTCAGGTCTAAGTCTCATGGCCCTCTATCAGAATTTGGGAAGATTGGAGAAACTTAATTTTTCGCCCAAAAAAAAAAACGTAAGGGGTTCCACTGTCGTTTTTTTTTCGGGCCGAATTTTTGAGTTTTAATATCTCAGCTCTGGAAGGGGCTAGAGCCTCCATTTTTGCACTCAGGTCTAAGTCTCATGGCCCTCTATCAGAATTTGGGAAGATTGGAGAAACTTAATTTTTCGCCCAAAAAAAAAACGTAAGGGGTACCACTGTCGTTTTTTTTTTCGGGCCGAATTTTTGAGTTTCGATATCTCAGCTCTGGAAGGGGCTAGAGCCTCCATTTTTGCACTCAGGTCTAAGTCTCATGGCCCTCTATCAGAATTTGGGAAGATTGGAGAAACTTAATTTTTCGCCCAAAAAAAAAAAAACGTAAGGGGTTCCACTGTCGTTTTTTTTTCGGGCCGAATTTTTGAGTTTTGATATCTCAGCTCTGGAAGGGGCTAGAGCCTCCATTTTTGCACTCAGGTCTAAGTCTCATGGCCCTCTATCAGAATTTGGGAAGATTGGAGAAACTTAATTTTTCGCCCAAAAAAAAAAAAAACGTAAGGGGTACCACTGTCGTTTTTTTTTCGGGCCGAATTTTTGAGTTTCGATATCTCAGCTCTGGAAGGGACTAGAGCCTCCATTTTTGCACTCAGGTCTAAGTCTCATGGCCCACTATCAGAATTTGGGAAGATTGGAGAAACTTAATTTTTCGCCCAAAAAAAAAAAACGTAAGGGGTACCACTGTCGTTTTTTTTTCGGGCCGAATTTTTGAGTTTCGATATCTCAGCTCTGGAAGGGACTAGAGCCTCCATTTTTGCACTCAGGTCAAAGTCTCGCGGCCCTCTATCATAATCCAGAGTTTTGAGAAGATTGGAGAAACTTGATTTTTCGCCCGAAAACTGAAAAAAACGTAAGGGGTAACACTGTCGTTTTTTTTTCGGGTCGAAATTTTGAGTTTCGATATCTCAGCTCTGGAAGGGTCTAGAGCCTCCATTTTTGCACTCAGGTCAAAGTCTCGCGGCCCTCTATCATAATCCAGAGTTTTGAGAAGATTGGAGAAACTTGATTTTTCGCCCGTAAACTGAAAAAAACGTAAGGGGTAACACTGTCGGTTTTTTTTGGGGTCGAAATTTTGAGTTTCGATATCTCAGCTCTGGAAGGGTCTAGAGCCTCCATTTTTGCGCTCAGGTCAAAGTCTCGCGGCCCTCTATCATAATCCAGAGTTTTGAGAAGATTGGAGAAACTTGATTTTTCGCACGAAAACTGAAAAAAACGTAAGGGGTAACACTGTCGTTTTTTTTTCGGGTCGAAATTTTGAGTTTCGATATCTCAGCTCTGGAAGGGTCTAGAGCCTCCATTTTTGCGCTCAGGTCAAAGTCTCGCGGCCCTCTATCATAATCCAGAGTTTTGAGAAGATTGGAGAAACTTAATTTTTCGCCCGAAAACGAAAAAAAACGAAAGGGGTAACACTGTCGTTTTTTTTTCGGGTCGAAATTTTGAGTTTTGATATCTCACCTCTGGAAGGGTCTAGAGCCTCCATTTTTGCACTCAGGTCAAAGTCTCACAGCCCTCTATCATAATCCAGAGTTTTGAGAAGATTGGAGAAACTAAATTTTTCGCCCGAAAATGAAAAAAAACGAAAGGGGTAACACTGTCGTTTTTTTTTTCGGGTCGAAATTTTGAATTTTAATATCTCAGCTCTGGAAGGGTCTAGAGCCTCCATTTTTGCACTCAGGTGAAAGTCTCACAGCCCTCTATCATAATCCAGAGTTTTGAAAAGATTGGAGAAACTTAATTTTTTGCCCGAAAACGAAAAAAACGAAAGGGGTAACACTGTCGTTTTTTTTTTCGGGTCGAAATTTTGAATTTCGATATCTCAGCTCTGGAAAGGTCTAGAGCCTCCATTTTTGCACTCAGGTCAAAGTCTCACAGCCCTCTATCATAATCCAGAGTTTTGAGAAGATTGGAGAAACTTAATTTTTCGCCCGAAAACGAAAAAAAACGAAAGGAGTAACACTGTCGTTTTTTTTTTCGAGTTGAAATTTTGAGTTTTGATATCTCACCTCTGGAAGGGTCTAGAGCCTCCATTTTTGCACTCAGGTCAAAGTCTCACAGCCCTCTATCATAATCCAGAGTTTTGAGAAGATTGGAGAAACTAAATTTTTCGCCCGAAAATGAAAAAAAAAACGAAAGGGGTAACACTGTCGTTTTTTTTTTCGGGTCGAAATTTTGAATTTTAATATCTCAGCTCTGGAAGGGTCTAGAGCCTCCATTTTTGCACTCAGGTGAAAGTCTTATGGCCCTGTATCAGAATCCAGAGTTTTGAAAAGATTGGAGAAACTTAATTTTTTGCCCGAAAACGAAAAAAAAACGTAAGGGGTACCACTGTCGTTTTTTTTCGGGCCGAATTTTTGAGTTTCGATATCTCAGCTCTGGAAGGGGCTAGAGCCTCCATTTTTGCACTCAGGTCTAAGTCTCATGGCCCTCTATCAGAATTTGGGAAGATTGAAGAAACTTAATTTTTCGCCCAAAAAAAAAAACGTAAGGGGTTCCACTGTCGTTTTTTTTTCGGGCCGAATTTTTGAGTTTTAATATCTCAGCTCTGGAAGGGGCTAGAGCCTCCATTTTTGCACTCAGGTCTAAGTCTCATGGCCCTCTATCAGAATTTGGGAAGATTGGAGAAACTTAATTTTTCGCCCAAAAAAAAAACGTAAGGGGTACCACTGTCGTTTTTTTTTTCGGGCCGAATTTTTGAGTTTCGATATCTCAGCTCTGGAAGGGGCTAGAGCCTCCATTTTTGCACTCAGGTCTAAGTCTCATGGCCCTCTATCAGAATTTGGGAAGATTGGAGAAACTTAATTTTTCGCCCAAAAAAAAAAAACGTAAGGGGTTCCACTGTCGTTTTTTTTTCGGGCCGAATTTTTGAGTTTTGATATCTCAGCTCTGGAAGGGGCTAGAGCCTCCATTTTTGCACTCAGGTCTAAGTCTCATGGCCCTCTATCAGAATTTGGGAAGATTGGAGAAACTTAATTTTTCGCCCAAAAAAAAAAAACCGTAAGGGGTACCACTGTCGTTTTTTTTTCGGGCCGAATTTTTGAGTTTCGATATCTCAGCTCTGGAAGGGACTAGAGCCTCCATTTTTGCACTCAGGTCTAAGTCTCATGGCCCACTATCAGAATTTGGGAAGATTGGAGAAACTTAATTTTTCGCCCAAAAAAAAAAAACGTAAGGGGTACCACTGTCGTTTTTTTTTTCGGGCCGAATTTTTTAGTTTCGATATCTCAGCTCTGGAAGGGGCTAGAGCCTCCATTTTTGCACTCAGGTCTAAGTCTCATGGCCCTCTATCAGAATTTGGGAAAATTAGAGAAACGTAATTTTTCGCCCAAAAAAAAACACGTAAGGGGTACCACTGTCGTTTTTTTTTTCGGGCCGAATTTTTGAGTTTCGATATCTCAGCTCTGGAAGGGGCTAGAGCCTCCATTTTTGCACTCAGGTCTAAGTCTCATGGCCCTCTATCAGAATTTGGGAAGATTGGAGAAACTTAATTTTTCGCCCAAAAAAAAAACGTAAGGGGTACCACTGTCGTTTTTTTTCGGGCCGAATTTTTGAGTTTCGATATCTCAGCTCTGGAAGGGGCTAGAGCCTCCATTTTTGCACTCAGGTCTAAGTCTCATGGCCCTCTATCAGAATTTGGGAAGATTGGAGAAACTTTATTTTTCTCCCAAAAAAAAAAAACGTAAGGGGTACCACTGTCGTTTTTTTTTTCGGGCCGAATTTTTGAGTTTCGATATCTCAGCTCTGGAAGGGGCTAGAGCCTCCATTTTTGCACTCAGGTCTAAGTCTCATGGCCCTCTATCAGAATTTGGGAAGATTGGAGAAACTTAATTTTTCGCCCAAAAAAAAAACGTAAGGGGTACCACTGTCGCTTTTTTTTTCCGGGCCGAATTTTTGAGTTTCGATATCTCAGCTCTGGAAGGGTCTAGAGCCTCCATTTTTGCGCTCAGGTCAAAGTCTCGTGGCCCTCTATCATAATCCAGAGTTTTGAGAAGATTGGAGAAACTTAATTTTTTGCCCGAAAACGAAAAAAAAACGAAAGGGGTAACACTGTGGTTTTTATTTCGGGTCGAAATTTTGAATTTTGATATCTCAGCTCTGGAAGGGTCTAAAGCCTCCATTTTTGCGCTCAGGTCAAAGTCTCGCGGCCCTCTATCATAATCCAGAGTTTTGAGAAGATTGGAGAAACTTGATTTTTCGCCCGAAAACTGAAAAAAACGTAAGGGGTAACACTGTCGTTTTTTTTTCGGGTCGAAATTTTGAGTTTCGATATCTCAGCTCTGGAAGGGTCTAGAGCCTCCATTTTTGCGCTCAGGTCAAAGTCTCGCGGCCCTCTATCATAATCCAGAGTTTTGAGAAGATTGGAGAAACTTGATTTTTCGCCCGAAAACTGAAAAAAACGTAAGGGGTAACACTGTCGTTTTTTTTTGGGGTCGAAATTTTGAGTTTCGATATCTCAGCTCTGGAAGGGTCTAAAGCCTCCATTTTTGCGCTCAGGTCAAAGTCTCGCGGCCCTCTATCATAATCCAGAGTTTTGAGAAGATTGGAGAAACTTGATTTTTCGCCCGAAAACTGAAAAAAACGTAAGGGGTAACACTGTCGTTTTTTTTTCGGGTCGAAATTTTGAGTTTCGATATCTCAGCTCTGGAAGGGTCTAGAGCCTCCATTTTTGCGCTCAGGTCAAAGTCTCGCGGCCCTCTATCATAATCCAGAGTTTTGAGAAGATTGGAGAAACTTGATTTTTCGCCCGAAAACTGAAAAAAACGTAAGGGGTAACACTGTCGTTTTTTTTTGGGGTCGAAATTTTGAGTTTCGATATCTCAGCTCTGGAAGGGTCTAAAGCCTCCATTTTTGCGCTCAGGTCAAAGTCTCGCGGCCCTCTATCATAATCCGGAGTTTTGAGAAGATTGGAGAAACTTGATTTTTCGCCCGAAAACTGAAAAAAACGTAAGGGGTAACACTGTCGTTTTTTTATGGGTCGAAATTTTGAGTTTCGATATCTCAGCTCTGGAAGGGTCTAGAGCCTCCATTTTTGCGCTCAGGTCAAAGTCTCGCGGCCCTCTATCATAATCCAGAGTTTTGAGAAGATTGGAGAAACTTGATTTTTCGCCCGAAAACTGAAAAAAACGTAAGGGGTAACACTGTCGTTTTTTTTTTCGGGTCGAAATTTTGAGTTTCGATATCTCAGCTCTGGAAGGGTCTAGAGCCTCCATTTTTGCACTCAGGTCAAAGTCTCGCGGCCCTCTATCATAATCCAGAGTTTTGAGAAGATTGGAGAAACTTGATTTTTCGCCCGTAAACTGAAAAAAAACGTAAGGGGTAACACTGTCGTTTTTTTTTGGGGTCGAAATTTTGAGTTTCGATATCTCAGCTCTGGAAGGGTCTAGAGCCTCCATTTTTGCGCTCAGGTCAAAGTCTCGCGGCCCTCTATCATAATCCAGAGTTTTGAGAAGATTGGAGAAACTTGATTTTTCGTCCGAAAACTGAAAAAAACGTAAGGGGTAACACTGTCGTTTTTTTTTCGGGTCGAAATTTTGAGTTTCGATATCTCAGCTCTTGAAGGGTCTAGAGCCTCCATTTTTGCGCTCAGGTCAAAGTCTTGCGGCCCTCTATCATAATCCAGAGTTTTGAGAAGATTGGAGAAACTTGATTTTTCGCCCGAAAACTGAAAAAAACGTAAGGGGTAACACTGTCGTTTTTTTTTCGGGTCGAAATTTTGAGTTTCGATATCTCAGCTCTGGAAGGGTCTAGAGCCTCCATTTTTGCGCTCAGGTCAAAGTCTCGCGGCCCTCTATCATAATCCAGAGTTTTGAGAAGATTGGAGAAACTTAATTTTTCACCCGAAAACGAAAAAAAACGAAAGGGGTAACACTGTCGTTTTTTTTTCGGGTCGAAATTTTGAGTTTTGATATCTCACCTCTGGAAGGGTCTAGAGCCTCCATTTTTGCACTCAGGTCAAAGTCTCACAGCCCTCTATCATAATCCAGAGTTTTGAGAAGATTGGAGAAACTAAATTTTTCGCCCAAAAATGAAAAAAAAACGAAAGGGGTAACACTGTCGTTTTTTTTTTCGGGTCGAAATTTTGAATTTTAATATCTCAGCTCTGGAAGGGTCTAGAGCCTCCATTTTTGCACTCAGGTGAAAGTCTCACAGCCCTCTATCATAATCCAGAGTTTTGAAAAGATTGGAGAAACTTAATTTTTTGCCCGAAAACGAAAAAAACGAAAGGGGTAACACTGTCGTTTTTTTTTTCGGGTCGAAATTTTGAATTTCGATATCTCAGCTCTGGAAGGGTCTAGAGCCTCCATTTTTGCACTCAGGTCAAAGTCTCACAGCCCTCTATCATAATCCAGAGTTTTGAGAAGATTGGAGAAACTTAATTTTTCGCCCGAAAACGAAAAAAAACGAAAGGAGTAACACTGTCGTTTTTTTTTTCGAGTCGAAATTTTGAGTTTTGATATCTCACCTCTGGAAGGGTCTAGAGCCTCCATTTTTGCACTCAGGTCAAAGTCTCACAGCCCTCTATCATAATCCAGAGTTTTGAGAAGATTGAAGAAACTAAATTTTTCGCCCGAAAATGAAAAAAAAAACGAAAGGGGTAACACTGTCGTTTTTTTTTTTCGGGTCGAAATTTTGAATTTTAATATCTCAGCTCTGGAAGGGTCTAGAGCCTCCATTTTTGCACTCAGGTGAAAGTCTTATGGCCCTGTATCAGAATCCAGAGTTTTGAAAAGATTGGAGAAACTTAATTTTTTGCCCGAAAACGAAAAAAAAAACGAAAGGGGTAACACTGTGGTTTTTATTTCGGGTCGAAATTTTGAATTTTGATATCTCAGCTCTGGAAGGGTCTAAAGCCTCCATTTTTGCGCTCAGGTCAAAGTCTCGCGGCCCTCTATCATAATCCAGAGTTTTGAGAAGATTGGAGAAACTTGATTTTTCGCCCGAAAACTGAAAAAAACGTAAGGGGTAACACTGTCGTTTTTTTATGGGTCGAAATTTTGAGTTTCGATATCTCAGCTCTGGAAGGGTCTAGAGCCTCCATTTTTGCGCTCAGGTCAAAGTCTCGCGGCCCTCTATCATAATCCAGAGTTTTGAGAAGATTGGAGAAACTTGATTTTTCGCCCGAAAACTGAAAAAAACGTAAGGGGTAACACTGTCGTTTTTTTTTTCGGGTCGAAATTTTGAGTTTCGATATCTCAGCTCTGGAAGGGTCTAGAGCCTCCATTTTTGCGCTCAGGTCAAAGTCTCGCGGCCCTCTATCATAATCCAGAGTTTTGAGAAGATTGGAGAAACTTGATTTTTCGCCCGAAAACTGAAAAAAACGTAAGGGGTAACACTGTCGTTTTTTTTTCGGGTCGAAATTTTGAGTTTCGATATCTCAGCTCTTGAAGGGTCTAGAGCCTCCATTTTTGCGCTCAGGTCAAAGTCTTGCGGCCCTCTATCATAATCCAGAGTTTTGAGAAGATTGGAGAAACTTGATTTTTCGCCCGAAAACTGAAAAAAACGTAAGGGGTAACACTGTCGTTTTTTTTTCGGGTCGAAATTTTGAGTTTCGATATCTCAGCTCTGGAAGGGTCTAGAGCCTCCATTTTTGCGCTCAGGTCAAAGTCTCGCGGCCCTCTATCATAATCCAGAGTTTTGAGAAGATTGGAGAAACCTGATTTTTCGCCCGAAAACTGAAAAAACATAAGGGGTAACACTGTCGTTTTTTTTTCGGGTCGAAATTTTGAGTTTCGATATCTCAGCTCTGGAAGGGTCTAGAGCCTCCATTTTTGCGCTCAGGTCAAAGTCTCGCGGCCCTCTATCATAATCCAGAGTTTTGAGAAGATTGGAGAAACTTGATTTTTCGCCCGAAAACTGAAAAAAACATAAGGGGTAACACTGTCGTTTTTTTTTCGGGTCGAAATTTTGAGTTTCGATATCTCAGCTCTGGAAGGGTCTAGAGCCTCCATTTTTGCGCTCAGGTCAAAGTCTCGCGGCCCTCTATCATAATCCAGAGTTTTGAAAAGATTGGAGAAACTTAATTTTTTGCCCGAAAACGAAAAAAACGAAAGGGGTAACACTGTCGTTTTTTTTTTCGGGTCGAAATTTTGAATTTCGATATCTCAGCTCTGGAAGGGTCTAGAGCCTCCATTTTTGCACTCAGGTCAAAGTCTCACAGCCCTCTATCATAATCCAGAGTTTTGAGAAGATTGGAGAAACTTAATTTTTCGCCCGAAAACGAAAAAAAACGAAAGGAGTAACACTGTCGTTTTTTTTTTCGAGTCGAAATTTTGAGTTTTGATATCTCACCTCTGGAAGGGTCTAGAGCCTCCATTTTTGCACTCAGGTCAAAGTCTCACAACCCTCTATCATAATCCAGAGTTTTGAGAAGATTGGAGAAACTAAATTTTTCGCCCGAAAATGAAAAAAAAAACGAAAGGGGTAACACTGTCGTTTTTTTTTTTCGGGTCGAAATTTTGAATTTTAATATCTCAGCTCTGGAAGGGTCTAGAGCCTCCATTTTTGCACTCAGGTGAAAGTCTTATGGCCCTGTATCAGAATCCAGAGTTTTGAAAAGATTGGAGAAACTTAATTTTTTGCCCAAAAACGAAAAAAAAACGAAAGGGGTAACACTGTGGTTTTTTTTTCGGGTCGAAATTTTGAATTTTGATATCTCAGCTCTGGAAGGGTCTAAAGCCTCCATTTTTGCGCTCAGGTCAAAGTCTCGCGGCCCTCTATCATAATCCAGAGTTTTGAGAAGATTGGAGAAACTTGATTTTTCGCCCGAAAACTGAAAAAAACGTAAGGGGTAACACTGTCGTTTTTTTTTGGGGTCGAAATTTTGAGTTTCGATATCTCAGCTCTGGAAGGGTCTAAAGCCTCCATTTTTGCGCTCAGGTCAAAGTCTCGCGGCCCTCTATCATAATCCAGAGTTTTGAGAAGATTGGAGAAACTTGATTTTTCGCCCGAAAACTGAAAAAAACGTAAGGGGTAACACTGTCGTTTTTTTATGGGTCGAAATTTTGAGTTTCGATATCTCAGCTCTGGAAGGGTCTAGAGCCTCCATTTTTGCGCTCAGGTCAAAGTCTCGCGGCCCTCTATCATAATCCAGAGTTTTGAGAAGATTGGAGAAACTTGATTTTTCGCCCGAAAACTGAAAAAAACGTAAGGGGTAACACTGTCGTTTTTTTTTTCGGGTCGAAATTTTGAGTTTCGATATCTCAGCTCTGGAAGGGTCTAGAGCCTCCATTTTTGCACTCAGGTCAAAGTCTCGCGGCCCTCTATCATAATCCAGAGTTTTGAGAAGATTGGAGAAACTTGATTTTTCGCCCGTAAACTGAAAAAAACGTAAGGGGTAACACTGTCGTTTTTTTTTGGGGTCGAAATTTTGAGTTTCGATATCTCAGCTCTGGAAGGGTCTAGAGCCTCCATTTTTGCGCTCAGGTCAAAGTCTCGCGGCCCTCTATCATAATCCAGAGTTTTGAGAAGATTGGAGAAACTTGATTTTTCGTCCGAAAACTGAAAAAAACGTAAGGGGTAACACTGTCGTTTTTTTTTCGGGTCGAAATTTTGAGTTTCGATATCTCAGCTCTTGAAGGGTCTAGAGCCTCCATTTTTGCGCTCAGGTCAAAGTCTTGCGGCCCTCTATCATAATCCAGAGTTTTGAGAAGATTGGAGAAACTTGATTTTTCGCCCGAAAACTGAAAAAAACGTAAGGGGTAACACTGTCGTTTTTTTTTCGGGTCGAAATTTTGAGTTTCGATATCTCAGCTCTGGAAGGGTCTAGAGCCTCCATTTTTGCGCTCAGGTCAAAGTCTCGCGGCCCTCTATCATAATCCAGAGTTTTGAGAAGATTGGAGAAACTTAATTTTTCGCCCGAAAACGAAAAAAAACGAAAGGGGTAACACTGTCGTTTTTTTTTCGGGTCGAAATTTTGAGTTTTGATATCTCACCTCTGGAAGGGTCTAGAGCCTCCATTTTTGCACTCAGGTCAAAGTCTCACAGCCCTCTATCATAATCCAGAGTTTTGAGAAGATTGGAGAAACTAAATTTTTCGCCCAAAAATGAAAAAAAAACGAAAGGGGTAACACTGTCGTTTTTTTTTTCGGGTCGAAATTTTGAATTTTAATATCTCAGCTCTGGAAGGGTCTAGAGCCTCCATTTTTGCACTCAGGTGAAAGTCTCACAGCCCTCTATCATAATCCAGAGTTTTGAAAAGATTGGAGAAACTTAATTTTTTGCCCGAAAACGAAAAAAACGAAAGGGGTAACACTGTCGTTTTTTTTTTCGGGTCGAAATTTTGAATTTCGATATCTCAGCTCTGGAAGGGTCTAGAGCCTCCATTTTTGCACTCAGGTCAAAGTCTCACAGCCCTCTATCATAATCCAGAGTTTTGAGAAGATTGGAGAAACTTAATTTTTCGCCCGAAAACGAAAAAAAAACGAAAGGAGTAACACTGTCGTTTTTTTTTTCGAGTCGAAATTTTGAGTTTTGATATCTCACCTCTGGAAGGGTCTAGAGCCTCCATTTTTGCACTCAGGTCAAAGTCTCACAGCCCTCTATCATAATCCAGAGTTTTGAGAAGATTGGAGAAACTAAATTTTTCGCCCGAAAATGAAAAAAAAAACGAAAGGGGTAACACTGTCGTTTTTTTTTTCGGGTCGAAATTTTGAATTTTAATATCTCAGCTCTGGAAGGGTCTAGAGCCTCCATTTTTGCACTCAGGTGAAAGTCTTATGGCCCTGTATCAGAATCCAGAGTTTTGAAAAGATTGGAGAAACTTAATTTTTTGCCCGAAAACGAAAAAAAAACGAAAGGGGTAACACTGTGGTTTTTATTTCGGGTCGAAATTTTGAATTTTGATATCTCAGCTCTGGAAGGGTCTAAAGCCTCCATTTTTGCGCTCAGGTCAAAGTCTCGCGGCCCTCTATCATAATCCAGAGTTTTGAGAAGATTGGAGAAACTTGATTTTTCGCCCGAAAACTGAAAAAAACGTAAGGGGTAACACTGTCGTTTTTTTATGGGTCGAAATTTTGAGTTTCGATATCTCAGCTCTGGAAGGGTCTAGAGCCTCCATTTTTGCGCTCAGGTCAAAGTCTCGCGGCCCTCTATCATAATCCAGAGTTTTGAGAAGATTGGAGAAACTTGATTTTTCGCCCGAAAACTGAAAAAAACGTAAGGGGTAACACTGTCGTTTTTTTTTTCGGGTCGAAATTTTGAGTTTCGATATCTCAGCTCTGGAAGGGTCTAGAGCCTCCATTTTTGCGCTCAGGTCAAAGTCTCGCGGCCCTCTATCATAATCCAGAGTTTTGAGAAGATTGGAGAAACTTGATTTTTCGCCCGAAAACTGAAAAAAACGTAAGGGGTAACACTGTCGTTTTTTTTCGGGTCGAAATTTTGAGTTTCGATATCTCAGCTCTTGAAGGGTCTAGAGCCTCCATTTTTGCGCTCAGGTCAAAGTCTTGCGGCCCTCTATCATAATCCAGAGTTTTGAGAAGATTGGAGAAACTTGATTTTTCGCCCGAAAACTGAAAAAAACGTAAGGGGTAACACTGTCGTTTTTTTTTCGGGTCGAAATTTTGAGTTTCGATATCTCAGCTCTGGAAGGGTCTAAAGCCTCCATTTTTGCGCTCAGGTCAAAGTCTCGCGGCCCTCTATCATAATCCAGAGTTTTGAGAAGATTGGAGAAACCTGATTTTTCGCCCGAAAACTGAAAAAACATAAGGGGTAACACTGTCGTTTTTTTTTCGGGTCGAAATTTTGAGTTTCGATATCTCAGCTCTGGAAGGGTCTAGAGCCTCCATTTTTGCGCTCAGGTCAAAGTCTCGCGGCCCTCTATCATAATCCAGAGTTTTGAGAAGATTGGAGAAACTTGATTTTTCGCCCGAAAACTGAAAAAAACATAAGGGGTAACACTGTCGTTTTTTTTTCGGGTCGAAATTTTGAGTTTCGATATCTCAGCTCTGGAAGGGTCTAGAGCCTCCATTTTTGCGCTCAGGTCAAAGTCTCGCGGCCCTCTATCATAATCCAGAGTTTTGAGAAGATTGGAGAAACTTGATTTTTCGCCCGAAAACTGAAAAAAACGTAAGGGGTAACACTGTCGTTTTTTTTTCGGGTCGAAATTTTGAGTTTCGATATCTCAGCTCTGGAAGGGTCTAGAGCCTCCATTTTTGCACTCAGGTCAAAGTCTCGCGGCCCTCTATCATAATCCAGAGTTTTGAGAAGATTGGAGAAACTTGATTTTTCGCCCGTAAACTGAAAAAAACGTAAGGGGTAACACTGTCGGTTTTTTTTGGGGTCGAAATTTTGAGTTTCGATATCTCAGCTCTGGAAGGGTCTAGAGCCTCCATTTTTGCGCTCAGGTCAAAGTCTCGCGGCCCTCTATCATAATCCAGAGTTTTGAGAAGATTGGAGAAACTTGATTTTTCGCACGAAAACTGAAAAAAACGTAAGGGGTAACACTGTCGTTTTTTTTTCGGGTCGAAATTTTGAGTTTCGATATCTCAGCTCTGGAAGGGTCTAGAGCCTCCATTTTTGCGCTCAGGTCAAAGTCTCGCGGCCCTCTATCATAATCCAGAGTTTTGAGAAGATTGGAGAAACTTAATTTTTCGCCCGAAAACGAAAAAAAACGAAAGGGGTAACACTGTCGTTTTTTTTTTCGGGTCGAAATTTTGAGTTTTGATATCTCACCTCTGGAAGGGTCTAGAGCCTCCATTTTTGCACTCAGGTCAAAGTCTCACAGCCCTCTATCATAATCCAGAGTTTTGAGAAGATTGGAGAAACTAAATTTTTCGCCCGAAAATGAAAAAAAAACGAAAGGGGTAACACTGTCGTTTTTTTTTTCGGGTCGAAATTTTGAATTTTAATATCTCAGCTCTGGAAGGGTCTAGAGCCTCCATTTTTGCACTCAGGTGAAAGTCTCACAGCCCTCTATCATAATCCAGAGTTTTGAAAAGATTGGAGAAACTTAATTTTTTGCCCGAAAACGAAAAAAACGAAAGGGGTAACACTGTCGTTTTTTTTTTCGGGTCGAATTTTTGAATTTCGATATCTCAGCTCTGGAAGGGTCTAGAGCCTCCATTTTTGCACTCAGGTCAAAGTCTCACAGCCCTCTATCATAATCCAGAGTTTTGAGAAGATTGGAGAAACTAAATTTTTCGCCCGAAAATGAAAAAAAAAACGAAAGGGGTAACACTGTCGTTTTTTTTTTCGGGTCGAAATTTTGAATTTTAATATCTCAGCTCTGGAAGGGTCTAGAGCCTCCATTTTTGCACTCAGGTGAAAGTCTTATGGCCCTGTATCAGAATCCAGATTTTTGAAAAGATTGGAGAAACTTAATTTTTTGCCCGAAAACGAAAAAAAAACGAAAGGGGTAACACTGTGGTTTTTTTTTCGGGTCGAAATTTTGAATTTTGATATCTCAGCTCTGGAAGGGTCTAAAGCCTCCATTTTTGCGCTCAGGTCAAAGTCTCGCGGCCCTCTATCATAATCCAGAGTTTTGAGAAGATTGGAGAAACTTGATTTTTCGCCCGAAAACTGAAAAAAACGTAAGGGGTAACACTGTCGTTTTTTTCTGGGTCGAAATTTTGAGTTTCGATATCTCAGCTCTGGAAGGGTCTAGAGCCTCCATTTTTGCGCTCAGGTCAAAGTCTCGCGGCCCTCTATCATAATCCAGAGTTTTGAGAAGATTGGAGAAACTTGATTTTTCGCCCGAAAACTGAAAAAAACGTAAGGGGTAACACTGTCGTTTTTTTTTTCGGGTCGAAATTTTGAGTTTCGATATCTCAGCTCTGGAAGGGTCTAGAGCCTCCATTTTTGCACTCAGGTCAAAGTCTCGCGGCCCTCTATCATAATCCAGAGTTTTGAGAAGATTGGAGAAACTTGATTTTTCGCCCGAAAACTGAAAAAAACGTAAGGGGTAACACTGTCGTTTTTTTTTCGGGTCGAAATTTTGAGTTTCGATATCTCAGCTCTGGAAGGGTCTAGAGCCTCCATTTTTGCGCTCAGGTCAAAGTCTCGCGGCCCTCTATCATAATCCAGAGTTTTGAGAAGATTGGAGAAACTTGATTTTTCGCCCGAAAACTGAAAAAAACGTAAGGGGTAACACTGTCGTTTTTTTTTCGGGTCGAAATTTTGAGTTTCGATATCTCAGCTCTGGAAGGGTCTAGAGCCTCCATTTTTGCACTCAGGTCAAAGTCTCGCGGCCCTCTATCATAATCCAGAGTTTTGAGAAGATTGGAGAAACTTGATTTTTCGCCCGTAAACTGAAAAAAACGTAAGGGGTAACACTGTCGGTTTTTTTTGGGGTCGAAATTTTGAGTTTCGATATCTCAGCTCTGGAAGGGTCTAGAGCCTCCATTTTTGCGCTCAGGTCAAAGTCTCGCGGCCCTCTATCATAATCCAGAGTTTTGAGAAGATTGGAGAAACTTGATTTTTCGCACGAAAACTGAAAAAAACGTAAGGGGTAACACTGTCGTTTTTTTTTCGGGTCGAAATTTTGAGTTTCGATATCTCAGCTCTGGAAGGGTCTAGAGCCTCCATTTTTGCGCTCAGGTCAAAGTCTCGCGGCCCTCTATCATAATCCAGAGTTTTGAGAAGATTGGAGAAACTTAATTTTTCGCCCGAAAACGAAAAAAAACGAAAGGGGTAACACTGTCGTTTTTTTTTTCGGGTCGAAATTTTGAGTTTTGATATCTCACCTCTGGAAGGGTCTAGAGCCTCCATTTTTGCACTCAGGTCAAAGTCTCACAGCCCTCTATCATAATCCAGAGTTTTGAGAAGATTGGAGAAACTAAATTTTTCGCCCGAAAATGAAAAAAAACGAAAGGGGTAACACTGTCGTTTTTTTTTTCGGGTCGAAATTTTGAATTTTAATATCTCAGCTCTGGAAGGGTCTAGAGCCTCCATTTTTGCACTCAGGTGAAAGTCTCACAGCCCTCTATCATAATCCAGAGTTTTGAAAAGATTGGAGAAACTTAATTTTTTGCCCGAAAACGAAAAAAACGAAAGGGGTAACACTGTCGTTTTTTTTTTCGGGTCGAAATTTTGAATTTCGATATCTCAGCTCTGGAAGGGTCTAGAGCCTCCATTTTTGCACTCAGGTCAAAGTCTCACAGCCCTCTATCATAATCCAGAGTTTTGAGAAGATTGGAGAAACTTAATTTTTCGCCCGAAAACGAAAAAAAACGAAAGGAGTAACACTGTCGTTTTTTTTTTCGAGTCGAAATTTTGAGTTTTGATATCTCACCTCTGGAAGGGTCTAGAGCCTCCATTTTTGCACTCAGGTCAAAGTCTCACAGCCCTCTATCATAATCCAGAGTTTTGAGAAGATTGGAGAAACTAAATTTTTCGCCCGAAAATGAAAAAAAAAACGAAAGGGGTAACACTGTCGTTTTTTTTTTTCGGGTCGAAATTTTGAATTTTAATATCTCAGCTCTGGAAGGGTCTAGAGCCTCCATTTTTGCACTCAGGTGAAAGTCTTATGGCCCTGTATCAGAATCCAGAGTTTTGAAAAGATTGGAGAAACTTAATTTTTTGCCCGAAAACGAAAAAAAAACGAAAGGGGTAACACTGTGGTTTTTTTTTCCGGTCGAAATTTTGAATTTTGATATCTCAGCTCTGGAAGGGTCTAAAGCCTCCATTTTTGCGCTCAGGTCAAAGTCTCGCGGCCCTCTATCATAATCCAGAGTTTTGAGAAGATTGGAGAAACTTGATTTTTCGCCCGAAAACTGAAAAAAACGTAAGGGGTAACACTGTCGTTTTTTTCTGGGTCGAAATTTTGAGTTTCGATATCTCAGCTCTGGAAGGGTCTAGAGCCTCCATTTTTGCGCTCAGGTCAAAGTCTCGCGGCCCTCTATCATAATCCAGAGTTTTGAGAAGATTGGAGAAACTTGATTTTTCGCCCGAAAACTGAAAAAAACGTAAGGGGTAACACTGTCGTTTTTTTTTTCGGGTCGAAATTTTGAGTTTCGATATCTCAGCTCTGGAAGGGTCTAGAGCCTCCATTTTTGCACTCAGGTCAAAGTCTCGCGGCCCTCTATCATAATCCAGAGTTTTGAGAAGATTGGAGAAACTTGATTTTTCGCCCGTAAACTGAAAAAAACGTAAGGGGTAACACTGTCGTTTTTTTTGGGGTCGAAATTTTGAGTTTCGATATCTCAGCTCTGGAAGGGTCTAGAGCCTCCATTTTTGCGCTCAGGTCAAAGTCTTGCGGCCCTCTATCATAATCCAGAGTTTTGAGAAGATTGGAGAAACTTGATTTTTCGCCCGAAAACTGAAAAAAACGTAAGGGGTAACACTGTCGTTTTTTTTTCGGGTCGAAATTTTGAGTTTCGATATCTCAGCTCTGGAAGGGTCTAGAGCCTCCATTTTTGCGCTCAGGTCAAAGTCTCGCGGCCCTCTATCATAATCCAGAGTTTTGAGAAGATTGGAGAAACTTGATTTTTCGCCCGAAAACTGGAAAAAACGTAAGGGGTAACACTGTCATTTTTTTTTCGGGTCGAAATTTTGAGTTTCGATATCTCAGCTCTGGAAGGGTCTAGAGCCTCCATTTTTGCGCTCAGGTCAAAGTCTCGCGGCCCTCTATCATAATCCAGAGTTTTGAGAAGATTGGAGAAACTTGATTTTTCGCCCGAAAACTGAAAAAAACGTAAGGGGTAACACTGTCATTTTTTTTTGGGGTCGAAATTTTGAGTTTCGATATCTCAGCTCTGGAAGGGTCTAAAGCCTCCATTTTTGCGCTCAGGTCAAAGTCTCGCGGCCCTCTATCATAATCCAGAGTTTTGAGAAGATTGGAGAAACTTGATTTTTCGCCCGAAAACTGAAAAAAACGTAAGGGGTAACACTGTCGTTTTTTTATGGGTCGAAATTTTGAGTTTCGATATCTCAGCTCTGGAAGGGTCTAGAGCCTCCATTTTTGCGCTCAGGTCAAAGTCTCGCGGCCCTCTATCATAATCCAGAGTTTTGAGAAGATTGGAGAAACTTGATTTTTCGCCCGAAAACTGAAAAAAACGTAAGGGGTAACACTGTCGTTTTTTTTTTCGGGTCGAAATTTTGAGTTTCGATATCTCAGCTCTAGAAGGGTCTAGAGCCTCCATTTTTGCACTCAGGTCAAAGTCTCGCGGCCCTCTATCATAATCCAGAGTTTTGAGAAGATTGGAGAAACTTGATTTTTCGCCCGTAAACTGAAAAAAACGTAAGGGGTAACACTGTCCTTTTTTTTTGGGTCGAAATTTTGAGTTTCGATATCTCAGCTCTGGAAGGGTCTAGAGCCTCCATTTTTGCGCTCAGGTCAAAGTCTCGCGGCCCTCTATCATAATCCAGAGTTTTGAGAAGATTGGAGAAACTTGATTTTTCGCCCGAAAACTGAAAAAAACGTAAGGGGTAACACTGTCGTTTTTTTTTCGGGTCGAAATTTTGAGTTTCGATATCTCAGCTCTTGAAGGGTCTAGAGCCTCCATTTTTGCGCTCAGGTCAAAGTCTTGCGGCCCTCTATCATAATCCAGAGTTTTGAGAAGATTGGAGAAACTTGATTTTTCGCCCGAAAACTGAAAAAAACGTAAGGGGTAACACTGTCGTTTTTTTTTCGGGTCGAAATTTTGAGTTTCGATATCTCAGCTCTGGAAGGGTCTAGAGCCTCCATTTTTGCGCTCAGGTCAAAGTCTCGCGGCCCTCTATCATAATCCAGAGTTTTGAGAAGATTGGAGAAACTTGATTTTTCGCCCGAAAACTGAAAAAAACGTAAGGGGTAACACTGTCGTTTTTTTTTTCGGGTCGAAATTTTGAGTTTCGATATCTCAGCTCTGGAAGGGTCTAGAGCCTCCATTTTTGCACTCAGGTCAAAGTCTCGCGGCCCTCTATCATAATCCAGAGTTTTGAGAAGATTGGAGAAACTTGATTTTTCGCCCGTAAACTGAAAAAAACGTAAGGGGTAAC
This sequence comes from Pimephales promelas, assembly GCF_988280905.1. Taxonomy (NCBI): domain Eukaryota; kingdom Metazoa; phylum Chordata; class Actinopteri; order Cypriniformes; family Leuciscidae; genus Pimephales; species Pimephales promelas. The sequence continues at coordinate 30,899,002 of NC_142782.1, read as the reverse complement.
ACTGTCGTTTTTTTTTGGGGTCGAAATTTTGAGTTTCGATATCTCAGCTCTGGAAGGGTCTAGAGCCTCCATTTTTGCGCTCAGGTCAAAGTCTCGCGGCCCTCTATCATAATCCAGAGTTTTCAGAAGATTGGAGAAACTTGATTTTTCACCCGAAAACTGAAAAAAAACGTAAGGGGTAACACTGTCATTTTTTTTTTTCGGGTCGAAATTTTGAGTTTCGATATCTCAGCTCTGGAAGGGTCTAGAGCCTCCATTTTGCGCTCAGGTCAAAGTCTCGCGGCCCTCTATCATAATCCAGAGTTTTGAGAAGATTGGAGAAACTTGATTTTTCGCCCGAAAACTGAAAAAAACGTAAGGGGTAACACTGTCGTTTTTTTTTTCGGGTCGAAATTTTGAGTTTCGATATCTCAGCTCTGGAAGGGTCTAGAGACTCCATTTTTGCGCTCAGGTCAAAATCTCGCGGCCCTCTATCATAATCCAGAGTTTTGAGAAGATTGGAGAAACTTGATTTTTCGCCCGAAAACTGAAAAAAACGTAAGGGGTAACACTGTCGTTTTTTTTTCGGGTCGAAATTTTGAGTTTCGATATCTCAGCTCTGGAAGGGTCTAGAGCCTCCATTTTTGCGCTCAGGTCAAAGTCTGCCGGCCCTCTATCATAATCCAGAGTTTTGAGAAGATTGGAGAAACTTGATTTTTCGCCCGAAAACTGAAAAAAACGTAAGGGGTAACACTGTCGTTTTTTTTTCGGGTCGAAATTTTGAGTTTCGATATCTCAGCTCTGGAAGGGTCTAGAGCCTCCATTTTTGCGCTCAGGTCAAAGTCTCGCGGCCCTCTATCATAATCCAGAGTTTTGAGAAGATTGGAGAAACTTGATTTTTCGCCCGTAAACTGAAAAAAACGTAAGGGGTAACACTGTCGTTTTTTTTGGGGTCGAAATTTTGAGTTTCGATATCTCAGCTCTGGAAGGGTCTAGAGCCTCCATTTTTGCGCTCAGGTCAAAGTCTTGCGGCCCTCTATCATAATCCAGAGTTTTGAGAAGATTGGAGAAACTTGATTTTTCGCCCGAAAACTGAAAAAAACGTAAGGGGTAACACTGTCGTTTTTTTTTCGGGTCGAAATTTTGAGTTTCGATATCTCAGCTCTGGAAGGGTCTAGAGCCTCCATTTTTGCGCTCAGGTCAAAGTCTCGCGGCCCTCTATCATAATCCAGAGTTTTGAGAAGATTGGAGAAACCTGATTTTTCGCCCGAAAACTGAAAAAACATAAGGGGTAACACTGTCGTTTTTTTTTCGGGTCGAAATTTTGAGTTTCGATATCTCAGCTCTGGAAGGGTCTAGAGCCTCCATTTTTGCGCTCAGGTCAAAGTCTCGCGGCCCTCTATCATAATCCAGAGTTTTGAGAAGATTGGAGAAACTTGATTTTTCGCCCGAAAACTGGAAAAAACGTAAGGGGTAACACTGTCATTTTTTTTTCGGGTCGAAATTTTGAGTTTCGATATCTCAGCTCTGGAAGGGTCTAGAGCCTCCATTTTTGCGCTCAGGTCAAAGTCTCGCGGCCCTCTATCATAATCCAGAGTTTTGAGAAGATTGGAGAAACTTGATTTTTCGCCCGAAAACTGAAAAAAACGTAAGGGGTAACACTGTCATTTTTTTTTGGGGTCGAAATTTTGAGTTTCGATATCTCAGCTCTGGAAGGGTCTAAAGCCTCCATTTTTGCGCTCAGGTCAAAGTCTCGCGGCCCTCTATCATAATCCAGAGTTTTGAGAAGATTGGAGAAACTTGATTTTTCGCCCGAAAACTGAAAAAAACGTAAGGGGTAACACTGTCGTTTTTTTATGGGTCGAAATTTTGAGTTTCGATATCTCAGCTCTGGAAGGGTCTAGAGCCTCCATTTTTGCGCTCAGGTCAAAGTCTCGCGGCCCTCTATCATAATCCAGAGTTTTGAGAAGATTGGAGAAACTTGATTTTTCGCCCGAAAACTGAAAAAAACGTAAGGGGTAACACTGTCGTTTTTTTTTTCGGGTCGAAATTTTGAGTTTCGATATCTCAGCTCTAGAAGGGTCTAGAGCCTCCATTTTTGCACTCAGGTCAAAGTCTCGCGGCCCTCTATCATAATCCAGAGTTTTGAGAAGATTGGAGAAACTTGATTTTTCGCCCGTAAACTGAAAAAAACGTAAGGGGTAACACTGTCCTTTTTTTTTGGGTCGAAATTTTGAGTTTCGATATCTCAGCTCTGGAAGGGTCTAGAGCCTCCATTTTTGCGCTCAGGTCAAAGTCTCGCGGCCCTCTATCATAATCCAGAGTTTTGAGAAGATTGGAGAAACTTGATTTTTCGCCCGAAAACTGAAAAAAACGTAAGGGGTAACACTGTCGTTTTTTTTTCGGGTCGAAATTTTGAGTTTCGATATCTCAGCTCTTGAAGGGTCTAGAGCCTCCATTTTTGCGCTCAGGTCAAAGTCTTGCGGCCCTCTATCATAATCCAGAGTTTTGAGAAGATTGGAGAAACTTGATTTTTCGCCCGAAAACTGAAAAAAACGTAAGGGGTAACACTGTCATTTTTTTTTTTCGGGTCGAAATTTTGAGTTTCGATATCTCAGCTCTGGAAGGGTCTAGAGCCTCCATTTTGCGCTCAGGTCAAAGTCTCGCGGCCCTCTATCATAATCCAGAGTTTTGAGAAGATTGGAGAAACTTGATTTTTCGCCCGAAAACTGAAAAAAACGTAAGGGGTAACACTGTCGTTTTTTTTTTCGGGTCGAAATTTTGAGTTTCGATATCTCAGCTCTGGAAGGGTCTAGAGACTCCATTTTTGCGCTCAGGTCAAAATCTCGCGGCCCTCTATCATAATCCAGAGTTTTGAGAAGATTGGAGAAACTTGATTTTTCGCCCGAAAACTGAAAAAAACGTAAGGGGTAACACTGTCGTTTTTTTTTCGGGTCGAAATTTTGAGTTTCGATATCTCAGCTCTGGAAGGGTCTAGAGCCTCCATTTTTGCGCTCAGGTCAAAGTCTGCCGGCCCTCTATCATAATCCAGAGTTTTGAGAAGATTGGAGAAACTTGATTTTTCGCCCGAAAACTGAAAAAAACGTAAGGGGTAACACTGTCGTTTTTTTTTTCGGGTCGAAATTTTGAGTTTCGATATCTCAGCTCTGGAAGGGTCTAGAGCCTCCATTTTTGCGCTCAGGTCAAAGTCTCGCGGCCCTCTATCATAATCCAGAGTTTTGAGAAGATTGGAGAAACTTGATTTTTCGCCCGAAAACTGAAAAAAACGTAAGGGGTAACACTGTCGTTTTTTTTTTCGGGTCGAAATTTTGAGTTTCGATATCTCAGCTCTGGAAGGGTCTAGAGCCTCCATTTTTGCGCTCAGGTCAAAGTCTCGCGGCCCTCTATCATAATCCAGAGTTTTGAGAAGATTGGAGAAACTTGATTTTTCGCCCGAAAACTGAAAAAAACGTAAGGGGTAACACTGTCGTTTTTTTTTCGGGTCGAAATTTTGAGTTTCGATATCTCAGCTCTGGAAGGGTCTAGAGCCTCCATTTTTGCGCTCAGGTCAAAGTCTCGCGGCCCTCTATCATAATCCAGAGTTTTGAGAAGATTGGAGAAACTTGATTTTTCGCCCGAAAACCGAAAAAAACGTAAGGGGTAACACTGTCGTTTTTTTTTTCGGGTCGAAATTTTGAGTTTCGATATCTCAGCTCTGGAAGGGTCTAGAGCCTCCATTTTTGCGCTCAGGTCAAAGTCTCGCGGCCCTCTATCATAATCCAGAGTTGTGAGAAGATTGGAGAAACTTGATTTTTTGCCCGAAAACTGAAAAAAACGTAAGGGGTAACACTGTCGTTTTTTTTTCGGGTCGAAATTTTGAGTTTCGATATCTCAGCTCTGGAAGGGTCTAGAGCCTCCATTTTTGCGCTCAGGTCAAAGTCTCGCGGCCCTCTATCATAATCCAGAGTTTTGAGAAGATTGCAGAAACTTGATTTTTCGCCCGAAAACTGAAAAAAACGTAAGGGGTAACACTGTCGGGTTTTTTTCGGGTCGAAATTTTGAGTTTCGATATCTCAGCTCTGGAAGGGTCTAGAGCCTCCATTTTTGCGCTCAGGTCAAAGTCTCGCGGCCCCCTATCATAATCCAGAGTTTTGAGAAGATTGGAGAAACTTGATTTTTCGCCCGAAAACTGAAAAAAACGTAAGGGGTAACACTGTCGTTTTTTTTTCGGGTCGAAATTTTGAGTTTCGATATCTCAGCTCTGGAAGGGTCTAGAGCCTCCATTTTTGCGCTCATGTCAAAGTCTCGCGGCCCTCTATCATAATCCAGAGTTTTGAGAAGATTGGAGAAACATGATTTTTCGCCCGAAAACTGAAAAAAACGTAAGGGGTAACACTGTCGTTTTTTTTTTTCGGGTCGAAATTTTGAGTTTCGATATCTCAGCTCTGGAAGGGTCTAGAGGCTCCATTTTTGCGCTCAGGTCAAAGTCTCGCGGCCCTCTATCATAATCCAGAGTTTTGAGAAGATTGGAGAAACTTGATTTTTCGCCCTAAAACTGAAAAAAACGTAAGGGGTAACACTGTCGGGTTTTTTTCGGGTCGAAATTTTGAGTTTCGATATCTCAGCTCTGGAAGGGTCTAGAGGCTCCATTTTTGCGCTCAGGTCAAAGTCTCGCGGCCCCCTATCATAATCCAGAGTTTTGAGAAGATTGGAGAAACTTGATTTTTCACCCGAAAACTGAAAAAAACGTAAGGGGTAACACTGTCGTTTTTTTTTCGGGTCGAAATTTTGAGTTTCGATATCTCAGCTCTGGAAGGGTCTAGAGCCTCCATTTTTGCGCTCAGGTCAAAGTCTCGCGGCCCTCTATCATAATCCAGAGTTTTGAGAAGATTGCAGAAACTTGATTTTTCGCCCGAAAACTGAAAAAAACGTAAGGGGTAACACTGTCGGGTTTTTTTCGGGTCGAAATTTTGAGTTTCGATATCTCAGCTCTGGAAGGGTCTAGAGCCTCCATTTTTGCGCTCAGGTCAAAGTCTCGCGGCCCCCTATCATAATCCAGAGTTTTGAGAAGATTGGAGAAACTTGATTTTTCGCCCGAAAACTGAAAAAAACGTAAGGGGTAACACTGTCGTTTTTTTTTCGGGTCGAAATTTTGAGTTTCGATATCTCAGCTCTGGAAGGGTCTAGAGCCTCCATTTTTGCGCTCATGTCAAAGTCTCGCGGCCCTCTATCATAATCCAGAGTTTTGAGAAGATTGGAGAAACATGATTTTTCGCCCGAAAACTGAAAAAAACGTAAGGGGTAACACTGTCGTTTTTTTTTTCGGGTCGAAATTTTGAGTTTCGATATCTCAGCTCTGGAAGGGTCTAGAGGCTCCATTTTTGCGCTCAGGTCAAAGTCTCGCGGCCCTCTATCATAATCCAGAGTTTTGAGAAGATTGGAGAAACTTGATTTTTCGCCCTAAAACTGAAAAAAACGTAAGGGGTAACACTGTCGGGTTTTTTTCGGGTCGAAATTTTGAGTTTCGATATCTCAGCTCTGGAAGGGTCTAGAGGCTCCATTTTTGCGCTCAGGTCAAAGTCTCGCGGCCCCCTATCATAATCCAGAGTTTTGAGAAGATTGGAGAAACTTGATTTTTCACCCGAAAACTGAAAAAAACGTAAGGGGTAACACTGTCGTTTTTTTTTCGGGTCGAAATTTTGAGTTTCGATATCTCAGCTCTGGAAGGGTCTAGAGCCTCCATTTTTGCGCTCATGTCAAAGTCTCGCGGCCCTCTATCATAATCCAGAGTTTTGAGAAGATTGGAGAAACATGATTTTTCGCCCGAAAACTGAAAAAAACGTAAGGGGTAACACTGTCGGTTTTTTTTTCGGGTCGAAATTTTGAGTTTCGATATCTCAGCTCTGGAAGGGTCTAGAGGCTCCATTTTTGCGCTCAGGTCAAAGTCTCGCGGCCCTCTATCATAATCCAGAGTTTTGAGAAGATTGGAGAAACTTGATTTTTCGCCCGAAAACTGAAAAAAACGTAAGGGGTAACACTGTCGTTTTTTTTTCGGGTCGAAATTTTGAGTTTCGATATCTCAGCTCTGGAAGGGTCTAGAGCCTCCATTTTTGCGCTCAGGTCAAAGTCTCGCGGCCCTCTATCATAATCCAGAGTTTTGAGAAGATTGGAGAAACTTGATTTTTCGCCCGAAAACTGAAAAAAACATAAGGGGTAACACTGTCGTTTTTTTTTCGGGTCGAAATTTTGAGTTTCGATATCTCAGCTCTGGAAGGGTCTAGAGCCTCCATTTTTGCGCTCAGGTCAAAGTCTCGCGGCCCTCTATCATAATACAGAGTTTTGAGAAGATTGGAGAAACTTGATTTTTCGCCCGAAAACTGAAAAAAACGTAAGGGGTAACACTGTCGTTTTTTTTTCGGGTCGAAATTTTGAGTTTCGATATCTCAGCTCTGGAAGGGTCTAGAGCCTCCATTTTTGCACTCAGGTCAAAGTCTCGCGGCCCTCTATCATAATCCAGAGTTTTGAGAAGATTGGAGAAACTTGATTTTTCGCCCGTAAACTGAAAAAAACGTAAGGGGTAACACTGTCGGTTTTTTTTGGGGTCGAAATTTTGAGTTTCGATATCTCAGCTCTGGAAGGGTCTAGAGCCTCCATTTTTGCGCTCAGGTCAAAGTCTCGCGGCCCTCTATCATAATCCAGAGTTTTGAGAAGATTGGAGAAACTTGATTTTTCGCACGAAAACTGAAAAAAACGTAAGGGGTAACACTGTCGTTTTTTTTTCGGGTCGAAATTTTGAGTTTCGATATCTCAGCTCTGGAAGGGTCTAGAGCCTCCATTTTTGCGCTCAGGTCAAAGTCTCGCGGCCCTCTATCATAATCCAGAGTTTTGAGAAGATTGGAGAAACTTAATTTTTCGCCCGAAAACGAAAAAAAACGAAAGGGGTAACACTGTCGTTTTTTTTTCGGGTCGAAATTTTGAGTTTCGATATCTCACCTCTGGAAGGGTCTAGAGCCTCCATTTTTGCACTCAGGTCAAAGTCTCACAGCCCTCTATCATAATCCAGAGTTTTGAGAAGATTGGAGAAACTAAATTTTTCGCCCGAAAATGAAAAAAAACGAAAGGGGTAACACTGTCGTTTTTTTTTTCGGGTCGAAATTTTGAATTTTAATATCTCAGCTCTGGAAGGGTCTAGAGCCTCCATTTTTGCACTCAGGTGAAAGTCTCACAGCCCTCTATCATAATCCAGAGTTTTGAAAAGATTGGAGAAACTTAATTTTTTGCCCGAAAACGAAAAAAACGAAAGGGGTAACACTGTCGTTTTTTTTTTCGGGTCGAAATTTTGAATTTCGATATCTCAGCTCTGGAAGGGTCTAGAGCCTCCATTTTTGCACTCAGGTCAAAGTCTCACAGCCCTCTATCATAATCCAGAGTTTTGAGAAGATTGGAGAAACTTAATTTTTCGCCCGAAAACGAAAAAAAACGAAAGGAGTAACACTGTCGTTTTTTTTTTCGAGTCGAAATTTTGAGTTTTGATATCTCACCTCTGGAAGGGTCTAGAGCCTCCATTTTTGCACTCAGGTCAAAGTCTCACAGCCCTCTATCATAATCCAGAGTTTTGAGAAGATTGGAGAAACTAAATTTTTCGCCCGAAAATGAAAAAAAAAAACGAAAGGGGTAACACTGTCGTTTTTTTTTTTCGGGTCGAAATTTTGAATTTTAATATCTCAGCTCTGGAAGGGTCTAGAGCCTCCATTTTTGCACTCAGGTGAAAGTCTTATGGCCCTGTATCAGAATCCAGAGTTTTGAAAAGATTGGAGAAACTTAATTTTTTGCCCGAAAACGAAAAAAAAACGTAAGGGGTACCACTGTCGTTTTTTTTCGGGCTGAATTTTTGAGTTTCGATATCTCAGCTCTGGAATGGGCTAGAGCCTCCATTTTTGCACTCAGGTCTAAGTCTCATGGCCCTCTATCAGAATTTGGGAAGATTGGAGAAACTTAATTTTTCGCCCAAAAAAAAAAACGTAAGGGGTTCCACTGTCGTTTTTTTTTCGGGCCGAATTTTTGAGTTTTAATATCTCAGCTCTGGAAGGGGCTAGAGCCTCCATTTTTGCACTCAGGTCTAAGTCTCATGGCCCTCTATCAGAATTTGGGAAGATTGGAGAAACTTAATTTTTCGCCCAAAAAAAAAACGTAAGGGGTACCACTGTCGTTTTTTTTTTCGGGCCGAATTTTTGAGTTTCGATATCTCAGCTCTGGAAGGGGCTAGAGCCTCCATTTTTGCACTCAGGTCTAAGTCTCATGGCCCTCTATCAGAATTTGGGAAGATTGGAGAAACTTAATTTTTCGCCCAAAAAAAAAAACGTAAGGGGTTCCACTGTCGTTTTTTTTTCGGGCCGAATTTTTGAGTTTTGATATCTCAGCTCTGGAAGGGGCTAGAGCCTCCATTTTTGCACTCAGGTCTAAGTCTCATGGCCCTCTATCAGAATTTGGGAAGATTGGAGAAACTTAATTTTTCGCCCAAAAAAAAAAAACGTAAGGGGTACCACTGTCGTTTTTTTTTCGGGCCGAATTTTTGAGTTTCGATATCTCAGCTCTGGAAGGGACTAGAGCCTCCATTTTTGCACTCAGGTCAAAGTCTCATGGCCCACTATCAGAATTTGGGAAGATTGGAGAAACTTAATTTTTCGCCCAAAAAAAAAAAACGTAAGGGGTACCACTGTCGTTTTTTTTTCGGGCCGAATTTTTTAGTTTCGATATCTCAGCTCTGGAAGGGGCTAGAGCCTCCATTTTTGCACTCAGGTCTAAGTCTCATGGCCCTCTATCAGAATTTGGGAAAATTAGAGAAACGTAATTTTTCGCCCAAAAAAAAACACGTAAGGGGTACCACTGTCGTTTTTTTTTCGGGCCGAATTTTTGAGTTTCGATATCTCAGCTCTGGAAGGGGCTAGAGCCTCCATTTTTGCACTCAGGTCTAAGTCTCATGGCCCTCTATCAGAATTTGGGAAGATTGGAGAAACTTAATTTTTCGCCCAAAAAAAAAACGTAAGGGGTAACACTGTCGTTTTTTTATGGGTCGAAATTTTGAGTTTCGATATCTCAGCTCTGGAAGGGTCTAGAGCCTCCATTTTTGCGCTCAGGTCAAAGTCTCGCGGCCCTCTATCATAATCCAGAGTTTTGAGAAGATTGGAGAAACTTGATTTTTCGCCCGAAAACTGAAAAAAACGTAAGGGGTAACACTGTCGTTTTTTTATGGGTCGAAATTTTGAGTTTCGATATCTCAGCTCTGGAAGGGTCTAGAGCCTCCATTTTTGCGCTCAGGTCAAAGTCTCGCGGCCCTCTATCATAATCCAGAGTTTTGAGAAGATTGGAGAAACTTGATTTTTCGCCCGAAAACTGAAAAAAACGTAAGGGGTAACACTGTCGTTTTTTTTTCGGGTCGAAATTTTGAGTTTCGATATCTCAGCTCTGGAAGGGTCTAGAGCCTCCATTTTTGCGCTCAGGTCAAAGTCTCGCGGCCCTCTATCATAATCCAGAGTTTTGAGAAGATTGGAGAAACTTGATTTTTCGCCCGAAAACTGAAAAAAACGTAAGGGGTAACACTGTCGTTTTTTTTTCGGGTCGAAATTTTGAGTTTCGATATCTCAGCTCTGGAAGGGTCTAGAGCCTCCATTTTTGCGCTCAGGTCAAAGTCTCGCGGCCCTCTATCATAATCCGGAGTTTTGAGAAGATTGCAGAAACTTGATTTTTCGCCCGAAAACTGAAAAAAACGTAAGGGGTAACACTGTCGTTTTTTTTTCGGGTCGAAATTTTGAGTTTCGATATCTCAGCTCTGGAAGGGTCTAGAGGCTCCATTTTTGCGTTCAGGTCAAAGTCTCGCGGCCCTCTATCATAATCCAGAGTTTTGAGAAGATTGGAGAAACTTGATTTTTCGCCCGAAAACTGAAAAAAACGTAAGGGGTAACACTGTCGTTTTTTTTTCGGGTCGAAATTTTGAGTTTCGATATCTCAGCTCTGGAAGGGTCTAGAGCCTCCATTTTTGCGCTCATGTCAAAGTCTCGCGGCCCTCTATCATAATCCAGAGTTTTGAGAAGATTGGAGAAACATGATTTTTCGCCCGAAAACTGAAAAAAACGTAAGGGGTAACACTGTCGTTTTTTTTTCGGGTCGAAATTTTGAGTTTCGATATCTCAGCTCTGGAAGGGTCTAGAGGCTCCATTTTTGCGCTCAGGTCAAAGTCTCGCGGCCCTCTATCATAATCCAGAGTTTTGAGAAGATTGGAGAAACTTGATTTTTCGCCCGAAAACTGAAAAAAACGTAAGGGGTAACACTGTCGTTTTTTTTTCGGGTCGAAATTTTGAGTTTCGATATCTCAGCTCTGGAAGGGTCTAGAGCCTCCATTTTTGCGCTCAGGTCAAAGTCTCGCGGCCCTCTATCATAATCCAGAGTTTTGAGAAGATTGGAGAAACCTGATTTTTCGCCCGAAAACTGAAAAAAACATAAGGGGTAACACTGTCGTTTTTTTTTCGGGTCGAAATTTTGAGTTTCGATATCTCAGCTCTGGAAGGGTCTAGAGCCTCCATTTTTGCGCTCAGGTCAAACTCTCGCGGCCCTCTATCATAATCCAGAGTTTTGAGAAGATTGGAGAAACTTGATTTTTCGCCCGAAAACTGAAAAAAACGTAAGGGGTAACACTGTCATTTTTTTTTCGGGTCGAAATTTTGAGTTTCGATATCTCAGCTCTGGAAGGGTCTAGAGCCTCCATTTTTGCGCTCAGGTCAAAGTCTCGCGGCCCTCTATCATAATCCAGAGTTTTGAGAAGATTGGAGAAACTTGATTTTTCGCCCGAAAACTGAAAAAAACGTAAGGGGTAACACTGTCGTTTTTTTTGGGGGTCGAAATTTTGAGTTTCGATATCTCAGCTCTGGAAGGGTCTAAAGCCTCCATTTTTGCGCTCAGGTCAAAGTCTCGCGGCCCTCTATCATAATCCAGAGTTTTGAGAAGATTGGAGAAACTTGATTTTTCGCCCGAAAACTGAAAAAAACGTAAGGGGTAACACTGTCGTTTTTTTATGGGTCGAAATTTTGAGTTTCGATATCTCAGCTCTGGAAGGGTCTAGAGCCTCCATTTTTGCGCTCAGGTCAAAGTCTCGCGGCCCTCTATCATAATCCAGAGTTTTGAGAAGATTGGAGAAACTTGATTTTTCGCCCGAAAACTGAAAAAAACGTAAGGGGTAACACTGTCGTTTTTTTATGGGTCGAAATTTTGAGTTTCGATATCTCAGCTCTGGAAGGGTCTAGAGCCTCCATTTTTGCACTCAGGTCAAAGTCTCGCGGCCCTCTATCATAATCCAGAGTTTTGAGAAGATTGGAGAAACTTGATTTTTCGCCCGTAAACTGAAAAAAACGTAAGGGGTAACACTGTCGTTTTTTTTTGGGGTCGAAATTTTGAGTTTCGATATCTCAGCTCTGGAAGGGTCTAGAGCCTCCATTTTTGCGCTCAGTTCAAAGTCTCGCGGCCCTCTATCATAATCCAGAGTTTTGAGAAGATTGGAGAAACTTGATTTTTCGCCCGAAAACTGAAAAAAACGTAAGGGGTAACACTGTCGTTTTTTTTTCGGGTCGAAATTTTGAGTTTCGATATCTCAGCTCTTGAAGGGTCTAGAGCCTCCATTTTTGCGCTCAGGTCAAAGTCTTGCGGCCCTCTATCATAATCCAGAGTTTTGAGAAGATTGGAGAAACTTGATTTTTCGCCCGAAAACTGAAAAAAAACATAAGGGGTAACACTGTCGTTTTTTTTTCGGGTCGAAATTTTGAGTTTCGATATCTCAGCTCTGGAAGGGTCTAGAGCCTCCATTTTTGCGCTCAGGTCAAAGTCTCGCGGCCCTCTATCATAATCCAGAGTTTTGAGAAGATTGGAGAAACCTGATTTTTCGCCCGAAAACTGAAAAAACATAAGGGGTAACACTGTCGTTTTTTTTTCGGGTCGAAATTTTGAGTTTCGATATCTCAGCTCTGGAAGGGTCTAGAGCCTCCATTTTTGCGCTCAGGTCAAAGTCTCGCGGCCCTCTATCATAATCCAGAGTTTTGAGAAGATTGGAGAAACTTGATTTTTCGCCCGAAAACTGAAAAAAACGTAAGGGGTAACACTGTCGTTTTTTTTTGGGGTCGAAATTTTGGGTTTCGATATCTCAGCTCTGGAAGGGTCTAAAGCCTCCATTTTTGCACTCAGTTTCAAGAAGATTGGAGAAACTCAATTTCGAAGCAAAAAAAAAAAGACAGTGTCTTTCTTTTTTTTTGTGTGCGAAAAAAAAGTTTCTCCAATCTTCTTGAAACTCTGGATTCTGATAGAGGGCCATGGGACTTACACCAGAGTGTGAAAATGGAGGCTCTAGACCCTTCCAGAGCTGGGATATTGAAATATTTATAATGGCATAAATGCTACGTGGGACCTCGATATCTCAGCTTTGGAAGGGTCTAGAGCCTCAATTTTTGCACTCAGGTCAAAGTCCCTTGGCCCTCTATCAGAATCCAGAGTTTCAAAAAGATTGGAGAAAGTTATTTTTCGCACCAAAAAAAAAAAAACGACAGGGGTAACACTGTCGTTTTTTTTTCGGGTCAAAATTGTGAGTTTCTCTAATCTTCTTGAAACTCTGGATTCTGATAGAGGGCCATGGGACTTAGACCTGAGTGCAAAAATGGAGACTCTAGATCCTTCCAGAGCTGAGATATTGAGATCCCACATAACATCTATGCCATTATAAATATCTCAATATCTAAGCTCTGGAAGGGTCTAGAGCCTCCATTTTTGCACTCAGGTCTACGTCCCATGGCCCCCTATCAGAATCCAGAGTTTCAAGAAGATTGGAGAAACTTATTTTTTAGCACCAAAAAAAAAAAAAACCACAGGGTACACAGTAACACTGTCGTTTTTTTTTTTTTTTTTCGGGTCAAAATTTTGAGTTTCTCTGATCTTCTTAAAACTCTGAAAGTCTCATGGCCATCTATCAGAATCAAGAGTTTCAAGAAGATCAGAGAAACTTTTTTTTGCACCGAAAAAGTCGACAGGGGTACATTGTTTTCATCATGACAGGAACTTTATTTAAAATGTCCATCAAAAAAAAACAAAAAAAAAAACTGTTTGAATCCCCACTCAATAGATTGCAGGTGGGATTGTGTCCACTTGCAGTTTATTTCATGAAGGCCGGGGTTAGTACTTTTAAAAAATAGTGGATTATTGGACAAAGAGTGGGTTTGTGGACAGTGGAATTATGGGATGGTGGTTGGTGCCACAGACTCAGGGGCCCCAGCTGAGTGCAGATACATCGTTTTCATCATGACAGGAACTTTAATTAAAATGTCCACATAATTTATTTTTCAGCTAGGCTCAAAACTAGGGTACAAAATAGCCTATTACTTATTCATTTTGATGTTTTTGAATGTAAAAAGCAAGCGAACATCATAAGTAGACCTCAGACAACAATATAAAATTTAAAAAGCCAGTTCATGACCCCTTTAAAATTTGAACCCAACGTCAACTTTCACTTTCAACTGTAATTTTTTTAATTACATTCTTTTAACCCAACATGGGTTTGTCCATATTTGACCCAAATTTGGGTTGAAACAACCCAACATTTTTTTTAGAGTGTGTGCTTGCTGTGGGCTATTTCCTCAGGCAAATTGGGGAGAGAGGAAGTGTAATGTAAACTATGTGAAAAATTGAGTTTTTTTAAACAAAGCATGAAAGCATATTCTAGTAAGCCCCAAAAGCAAGACTTGGTGAAAGGGCATAAGAGGACCCCTTGAAGCTGCTGTCAGTGCTGTGTTGAGGGTTAACTCAACTCAACCCACAGGTTCATGTGTTCAAACACATCATCGTACTGTACGTCTGCATACAGAGGTTATTTGCAATATATATGCATGCCAACATCATTTGCCCAGTTAACATGTTGATCAAGGTGGTTATTTAATAACATGCACTTAAAAGATTTACAAACCGTATTGTAGTCCTACAACAAGGAATTTATTAATTAGCCTTTTCACATTGTACACTGGCTAAAGTTGTTAAATCATTCATTCAGCTTTTGCTAAATGATTCACAGCACTGAAATGAGGTCGGACTGACTTGCATGCGGCAGGAATTTTCCTCCTTACGGTCATGCACTTATCATCAGTATTCTGTGAGTAATTATTTTAGCTGTTGATATTAAACAGATGAATGCTTGGTCTATTTCTGTCTACATACCACAGCTCAAATATGGACCAAAGTCTCATCAGAGTCGTGAACCCAGTGAGGAGGAACAATACTTACAACAACATCCACAATTGGCTGTGTGTGTTATTGCAAACTCACACATAAATAGGCTGTTTGTTTTGAGTTGTGTGTGTTAATTGAACGAGCTCAGTATATGTACAGTGTAGAACAGGGGTGTCCCAATTAAACACCTAAAACAGCTATTCAAGAGCTTAGACATACACACTGTCTGGCCAGAAATCACTGTTTGCAAGAATCCAGCACTCTGTAAATACAAGATTTGACCAAAAATGTATGCACCTCTTGATGGAAACATCCAGTGGTGGAGGAAGTACTGAATCTCAGTACTTAAGTAAAAGTACAAATAACCAGATAAATATTTACTTTAGTAAAAGTAGAACACAATGACAACCATAAGTAAAAAGTACCTGATTTTAAATGTACTTTAAGTATTAAAAGTAAAAGTACTTGCATAACAATTTATTCTCTTAATGACTATTTTGTAATGATTAATAAAAAATTTAATTCTAACTCATTCAACCTAATACTCCTATAATGATGTTCAATAATGATGGAAAAAAATGTTGTCACCATTTCTGAAACAAGCTTGCAATTAGGCAATATACACATCATGCTTATCCTTACTATATGGTAATAACTATTTTTTGGCATTAAACGCGATTCATTTATGGTGTAATTCTCAACCTCTTGGCTTGCCATAATCCTAACCAAACGTATATTACACACGGTGTGTGTCCTGTGCACGTAAAAACAAATTTTCGCGTATGAGTTGTACGAAAAACACACTGCGTGCGAGACGCATTTAGTGTGACTGGGTTGATATACTGTATCTATGGCAACCAAACGTCACTGGTGAGACAAACGTGCAACGAACGGACGGTCAGATTACATTTTGGCGGGGGAAAAACTGATCAGAACATGTAACAGAAGTTGTAGAAATGTAGTGGAGTAGAAAGTATAATAATTGCTGCAAAATGTAACAAAGTAAAAGTAAAAAGTATGCACTATTTATTCTACTTAAGTAAAGTAAAGATACATGAAAAATGTACTCAAGTAAAGTAACAAAGTATTTGTACTTCGTCACATTCCACCACTGGAAACATCACAACATTTATTTTCATCTAGATGCATAAATATTTCATCAAAATCTTGTATTGGCATTTGTGGTTCAGATTACATGATTTTTTTTTTTGTTGGTCTATTTAATAGTTGTTTATTTTTCTCCTGTTTTCCAGTTTCCTCTATTAAACCCAGTCATGCTGCGGGATGTTTTGCCCCTCAGTTGTGCTGAAGGAGTGTGTTCCTTCAGGAAAGTGACGTCAATGGGGGACAAAATCAGTTTGGACTGCACAAAATGCTTTGAAAGACGATTGATGACAATAACAGACTGAACCATTTTAACTGCATGTCGATCAGATAGTACTCGGACGTTTAGATCAGATTTGTTTCTCTATTGCGTTCTGTTATGTAACTAATTGTGCTTAATTACTGCTTATGCTTAATTGCATTAAAAATGACGGCACAACCCATTTAAAAACCTTGTGATGTACCATAGAGAGCTAATATTAAAGGTAATATTCAATGCAAACTTCTTCAAGTCGTATAATCCGTGGCTGTTTTTGTAGCGTGCTGTTTTTGTAGCGTGCTTTTTTTCGTCATCATAGGTAACTTGCTGGTGTGTTAAAGAGAGTGGGAGCTCCAGGACTGAACAGCCAACTGTTCCAAGCTCTGGGCAGAAATAGAGCAAAGGAGCTCAGCTAAACATAGTCAACAAACTTCTGCCAGCCACAACCCGGCTTAATATGGCAGCTGCGCTCTCCTGACAAACAGGCATTTGTCTTTAAAACCAGTCTGAACCGCATGAGAATCATGACTGGCCCTCCTGCCCGCTCCGGTGAACAGGCCTGACACACACACACACACACACACACACACACACACACACACACACACACACACACACACACACACACACACACACACACACACACACACACACACACACACAACAACTGCGCCGCCAGGAAACATGATGTGATCATCTTGTGGACAGTAAAACTGATACTCATTTATATACAAACTGCGCTAATGCTGATTAAATCCAATGGGAATTACTATGGATCTGTAACTCTAATATGAAAGAATAGTCCGAAAAATCTAATTTTATGAAAGGAAATTTTTTCCTCGTTTTGTTTTTCCGGTGAGAATCATATTTGATAAATCGGGCTTTTATGTCAGTTGCCCAAACTGAGCAAAAATATGTTTCTGATATTTAGCCGATAGATCGGTCAATGAGATCTTAGTATAACAGAATACTTGCATTAAAAATAAATAACCAGTTGTGACTCTATATCTTTCAAAAAGTATATTTAAAGGAGCTGTGTGTAAGATGGTGGCGATAATAACTGGTACTGCAATCACATTCAAATTAGGGCGTATCCCCCCTTTCCCCTTGACTCAAGGTTGCCAGATATGCTGCAGGATCCAGCAGGAAGGTAGGCTGCTACAAGAAGATTCCAATGGCAAGTGACTAGTCCTACACAGTGAGTTTTTTCTGTTAATTATTTATTTCGGACTTTGTCACGAAGTATTTCGGCGAGTTTTTTGGGGTTTCGCAACGTTAACTTTTTTTTTTATACGATTCCGACACGTTTGTATCTGCAGCTGTGGTAACTAGAGAACAGCTGGCAACCCGAATGCCAACACTACTGAGTCCGTGATTGGTAGATCGGCGGAGGGTGACGCATCAGATCAAAACACAAAATGACAACATCAACACCAGTCGAGGGCTGCAACTGCACTTTTTAATTGACAATATCCTGACCGGACTACTGTTTTCAGTGATACAAGTATTTAAAATTAACATGATAATGAAATTTATGATTAATTGAAATAAATTTCTTGCATACAGCTCCTTTAAATGCTTGATTTTATGATCAAAGCTCTGTAGTATATATATTTTTTATGGGTGCCAAAATGATGCAATGATGTTCATCAAAAGCCTGATCATATTTGATGCATTTTGAGATGAAAATCATGTCTGGATAATGAAGTTCAGTCCAATTTGTGTTCATGTTGAAATATTACTAAAAATATAAATGAT
The DNA here is from genome assembly GCF_988280905.1 of Pimephales promelas. Taxonomy (NCBI): domain Eukaryota; kingdom Metazoa; phylum Chordata; class Actinopteri; order Cypriniformes; family Leuciscidae; genus Pimephales; species Pimephales promelas. Next base: position 30,881,649 of record NC_142782.1, on the reverse strand, counting down.
GTTATGTGCTTTTGACGTTCTTTAACATTGGGATACTGAAATATACCATCTTACGTAATCACCCGATCAGTGTTTCAATTGCGGAAAAACTTTGAAAGGCTTGTAAACGTCACCTGAAAAATGTATATGTATACACACGCAGAACAACCCACATCTGTAAATGAGACAAGAACAAGAAAGCACATTTTCCATGGAGTTAGTTTATTGCCTTTTGTTGCTTTGATTTGGGCAGGTGGATCGGCACAAGATCACAGTGTGGAGCATGAAGCCCTTCTTACACGAGAGGGATCCTGTTTGATAGATAGGACACTAACATACACAGTACAGTTACCTTAGCTTTACTATTGTTAGATTTAAAAACAGACTACCATGGTTACATCACAGTGTGTTACAAAGCACAAGAATGAAAGACTCAATGAGCGTATTACCAGATCGACTGTGAAGTTTCAAGACAGTATCATCGCCCAAAGCTTTGGACTCTCTCATTAGAAACATATTGCATCTGTGACCGTCTTTGGAATCAGAGGCTAATTGAGTTATTAAATGAATGTTCATTCATCTGTGCTATTCACCATTTCCTTTAAGGACTGCATGTGTGATTTTCTCGACAAACGACATCGTTCGGCAAACCTTCAGTGCAAAGATACTGTCGAGAACATTTGGCAGAGCACACAAAATGACAAAAGAATTTCTTGCTTTGTTAACATGTATTTTTCTAGATAAACATTTATACTTAATCACTATTTAATAACTGATCTACTGACCAACCCAAGCTCTTATTTGGATGGAAAGAAAGACAATTTTTCTGATGGTAAAAGTTGACTTTGATTCTTTTCGGACTAAAATCGGACTAAACGGTTAAAGAGTAAGGCCTTTGGTAAACCAGTAGCTCCTAATGCGTCTAACCCGGTCCTCAGAGATCTGAGGGGCACTTAGATCATTTCATTCTCAAAAGGCATTTTCAACTTTCAACTATGGGAATCAATAGATTGGGCAGGGCGAAATATTTGATGACCCATTTGAAGGGTAAATAAACTGATGCTCGAATTTTCCACCAAACCATAGAACGCAGATGTTTAAAGTGGGAGAAGAAATAAGCAGAAATGGCTTCTCAAATTGAAACGGTTTGCTCAGCGAAAACCAAATGGAGCTGGGTGGTCTGCAGAAAATACTGGAGTTTTACACACACACACAATCTAAAACATTGAACAACTGCAGCACTTGATATTTCAAATAAAATCAGATTCATGTGCTATCTGTTTCATATGTCTCCCTGCAACTGCATTTCAGAAAGAATTCCCACTCCCTGTTATCATCTTTATCAAAAGTACATACGGCATTAAACGGTAAAATATAACACACAGATATCATTTATATTTATATGCATATAAGCAAAATAATAGCCTTCACAAAATAAATCTCTGATTTATTTTACAGCATGTAAATCACAAGAAAAAAAAAACAAAACGCTTTCTAACACGATTAAAAAGTGCTAGCAGATTATTTTACAACAATGTGCAAATGTATTCTGAAGCCTTACATTATGTAGTCTAATTTGTACATTCTGAACACATCTATAACGCCACAATGATTTAGTGTTTGAGTCGATTCTCCCACAGGGCAGAATTCCCACAGGTCGGAATGAGGCCGGTTTGTCTTGGTATAATCTTGGCTATTTGTCCATGGGTTCTCAACTTAAGACAAATAAAGGCAAAGTTTGGCAACTACGTGTCTATTGTTCAGCAGAACGACAGAGACCAAGCGTTCTGCACCGGACATTGGCAAAAAAAAAAAAAAAAATGAAAAAAAAAAACGTGGTTGTTCTCGGTGGAAATGTTATTTTAAATTGTCGTTTTCAATTATCTGGCAACTTGCATTCAAACTAGGGCTGTGCAATTAATCTAATTTATGATAAAATCGCGATGTGAGCATGTGCAATTTCTAGGGCGGCCTCCAAATAGTCGACTAGAAGAGGCTTAAGCCTAGTTCACACTACATGATTTTAAGCCCGATTTGCAAATGGTTGAGCTCGTCGACAGGTCAGGGTGTTATCGCGCGCAAATCGTGGGGGATTAGCGACGCTCGCCAATCTGTTCGCCAACAACGCATCAAAGACGCTCGCAGACGACTCGCAGACCCAGAAAAATATCTAGCATGCTAGATATCCTCACGTGTTGTCATGAGCTACAACCAATCAGAGCAAGGCAAATCTGCGTAAATCCTATTTTTTCTTTCTTTGCATTTTTTCTCAGAGCAAATCACCATGCAAACAATTTGCAGCGCTAGTTTCCGTCTGACGTCCATATTCGCGTGTTGAGTTCTTCGTCTTGTTCGCTGGGAATTGGTCATTTCCAGTTCTTTTATCGCACGATTTTTCGCGACAAAACGTGGTTTGTTGTAGACAAGATCTAGAATTTTTTTATGATATAATTGTCTAATACTCGTTTTATTGAGTTTTGTATATGATGTTCATCGTGTTTTCTTTCGTCTCTCCAGATAACCCACATTGACGGAGAGTGTTTTGTACCTATTTTGTTGATTATCCATATGTATCTATGTTAAACCTGATTACCTTTGGTTAATTGATTGTTTTTAACCTAAGTAGATTGATTGATTGTTCTCTGATTTAAGGTGGGGTGTTATTTATAATCTTTCGCCATTCTCATTGTGTGTGTTACTTGGCCCCGAAGAAGACCATTTGTGGGTCGAAACATGTTGGCTTGTAACTTTTTATAATGAAATAAGCCAGTTTCAATAAAGGCTTTTTAACCTTCGCCTTCTCCTCATTATCCATTTGTTGAGTGCCTGGGACCTGCATGTTGTTTCATAAGATCTAGAATCGTTGGGTGACAGAGTTGTTGTCAACTTGTGTAGTGCGTTACCTCCCTGTTGCGGATCAATCATGTTGTGTCGTGTGGTGTGAACAGCTCAGCAACTTGAACACTCTGGATTTCACAGAGAGCAAGTCATGTAGTGTGAACCGCACAGTCCAGCCCGACGTTTTAAAATCATGTAGTGTGAACTATGCTTTAGTTGACCAAAATTTTAGCAGTCGGTAATATGCAGACAAAAAACTCCACAGGAAGTGTTGGTCATGTAGTCTGCGCAGGACAGATGGTTAACAAAGGGTTTATGTAGAATGTCGGGCAGGAAATCTAAACAATCTCCTATCACCCATCAACTTCAAATATGGCTTATTATCATTGGAAACATAGCAACTTTACATAACTAAAATGTGCCGGGTAATTTGCAAGACCTGTCAAACTATCATTGCGGCAAAACAGAGTAGGGGCCATTCAAACAGAACTGTTTTTTTTTTTACAAATTGAACTTCTTTTAACTTGAGCGCAGTCATACTGCAAAAGACAGGAACGCAATGGTTAAAGACGTCCGTCAAGCGGGTTTACATAGAAAAACAACAGCTTATCCCAAAACCAGTAGAACAAAAATCCATAATACAGTACATGCTATTGCGAACCGCGCAACATTCGGAAAAAGTTCAAAAAGGCATAAAAAACAACCAACGCTGTCATGCACCATTTATGCAAATGTATGGCGCTCGCAAAGTGTGTAAGAAACTATTGTCTCAAAATCGTAAAAAAAAGAGTTTTGTTTTGTCTATATTGTACAGCCCTAGTTCAAACTGTGAAATTTTAAATTGTTAGTTAAAGCTACAGGAATCTTTACGATAATGTGAAACTTTACATTAAGATTTTAAAATCATAAAATAAAGATATCATAGAACATACTAATACTGGCACTCAAAATGTAGGACTGAAAATATTCGTCATGAAACATTGTTTGCAACCAATTTGAAATCAGTAATGTGATTTTATTGGTTGCGTTATAAAAAAAGGGTGTTTCATGTTGACTAACAATTCAATCCTAAACAGAATGCAACATTTGGTTCACAAGCACCTTAGGGAAGTGCCACGTCTTCATTTGAAAGCCAGCCTGTGTCTAATAAAAACTCTCTAGATCACATCAAGCTCGCGATACATTTCAACTCAACTATGAAGATGTTGTTTTTTTATGGCAACCGAAACCATCTCCTGACAAACTTGAAGAGAGATGGAAAGTCACGCTCCGTTTGGCACATACAGTAAACGCTGTAATGTCATGCACCAGGTATTGAGGTCACCTGTCTCAGATGAAGACACATTGAGAAAGCGAGAGAAATTTGCAAAGACATTTAATTTGATGGCTAGATCTGCATCTATTTTTGCTGATCCGTTAAACTCAGCATCGTTTATTGAAGCATATATTTTAGTTTATGAATTTGGGAAATTTATCACCATTGTTCTGGATGTCATTATGGGCCAATTTAAGTCAAGGTTGCATTTGTAAAAAAAAAAAATGCTCAGATTTGATACTCGTGTGTCAATGCAAAGAGACCCTTGTCATGTTCAGGAAAGTTGCCTGTGGGAATTCTGCCACTCAGTCAAATGAAGTTATAGGCAACACTATACTGTCCCCTCCCTCCAAAGACACGCTGATTTCGTTCTGCAAGTCTTGAACATTGCACATCTTTTTCTTTTTTTATCATGTATAGACTGCAGTTTGAACGGGTGGAAGAGGAAGAACATCTGGTAATGTGCATGCTAGAGGATCTGAAACATATGTAACCATCAATATCCATCAGCTGTTTTAAGACTGTAAGATGATTCAGAATTCCATAAAATGTCAAATAAATACTGAGGATTTCTTCAACCAGCTTGCCTTAGGAGGGTTGTCGTAAGATTTCCCTTTTGATCTACATAACACTCTCAAAAATGATCACCTTGTTCTCCTCCGTTCCAGGAGACAGAGAGGTCAGGCTTTTAATGTCAGTGTCAGGGGCCATGTATTCGAGGTGATGGGCTCCCCACACTGGTTTGGTCAGACTTTCCCAACGCTGCATGAAAAACAAAGGAGACAACCACAAATAAGCTTAGCTGTGACAATTACAATGAATGACCATCAAACTAAGCTTCTGATTTTTAAGTTTAGAGTGTCAGCAGGTGTTTCCTCAATATCCTACATTATTTTCTAAGGGGTGCCACTGCGAATATGGTAATGCATGCAAATTTTGGGTAATTTATTTATAAATCAGGCCCTGACAGACGTTTAACAAAAGCAAAAGTCATTTGTATTGTTTGTACAGTCATTGTTTTTTCCAACCTTTTTCGCAATTGAAATAAAGCATAAAAATTTTAGATGATGCTAAAGAACATACCAAAATTTTAAACGAAAACTTGAAATATAAAGAAATTAAAAGTGAAAAAAGTTAATTTCAATGCTTTGTCACTATTTATTTAATCTCACAATTGTAAGAAAAAAAGTCAAGCTTAAATAGATGTTTTCTGTCAAGCTGCTTTGAAACGATGTGTATTGTGAAAAGCGCAATACAAATAAATCTGTATTGAATTGTTCTATTGAATTACTGCAGATTTAAATTGACTGTGTGTTGTGCAGTTTGAAAAATAGGAATATGATTGTTTTTAGTCCAAGCGAGACGAGCAGAGAGAACTATTGGATAGATATCCCTCTGGCCAGTGGGCCATTCATGCAATTTGCTAAATCCCAAAATAATCTTTCACGATAAAACACAAGTCTAATCACAACTACATGACATCCCTATTGTTTTCCATTTTTTCTCCAGCATCCTGTGTTAGTTTTCCCACAACATACATCCCACAACCCTGCGTGTTTGGAAGCAAACACTGAAGCATTGTGGTCTATCTGCATAGGAATGACAACCACTAGCCTAGTTACTATAAATACAGACGTTGTTTCTCATGAGTAATTCTGATGCTTTTCAGTGAGGTAACTGACCCATAGTCCAACTCCAATGACACCCAACGGCTGTATTACACTGCAGATTTTGGACTGTTTGCATTAACTGCTGTTGCTTTATGCGTTTTTGGGGTTGACAGTGTTAGTTTGGATCACTTAAGTAACTCTTATTATATTATAGCTAGTGCATGGGTATCAAAGCAGCGGTTTGAATAGTGAAATGGTTGCAACGGGACACACCTCTCTGAATGTTCCCTTGGATCCAGCGAGTTTGTACACGAGGCTAACGGGGATACAGAGCATGGAGGAGAGAGCCAAACACCATCCGATCACCTCTCCCCACCACGGGTACACGTACACATTATTGTAGGTCAGAGGTTTGTAGTTCAGCAGGTGAAATAGGAAGATAGCCTGAGGACATACAGAACAATGGCACCCATCTGATTAAATCATTCAGGCATTAACATGTAATTTTCTATCATTGTAATGGCTGACTCAACCTTTTTTAAGAGCATGAACAGGTGGGAGTATTTTCCAGCACTCACCATGCAAACACATGGAGTTATAAAGGACCAGCACCACTTTATCCACGGGAATGGCCGGTAACCGATCATACGAGCAATATCGTCCATGAACCTGTCAGCACCTGCACACAGAGGCATGAAGTCAGCACTCTTTTGGGCGTATGTGGGATTAGAATAGTGTTTGTGTCAGCACAGGGTCCTACATGCTATTTGCATCTCCTAATGCCTGCAGTACTCAAGATAAACTGATGAGACATGAGAACGTTGCATGAAGGGATTCTTACCATAAACCCACGCGACAACCACGCATTCCCAGAATGCTTGCCACAGTAGGGTCATTCCACTGGCTGAGTAGTAGTCAAAAAGCTGGAAGACGTACATCCCTCCCTGGAAACGCAAATATATGAAGAAATCATACACTTCATATTAAAATGGACCCTATTTGACTAAATGTCTAACTAGATACCGTGATACTTTTTTTAGGATTCTTTGATAAATTAAAATTACAGCATTTATTGGAATATAAATATTTTGCAACAATGTAAATGTCATTAATTTCATGTATAATCTCAGTATTAAAGTTAAATCTCATTTACGATATATATATATATATATATACACACACATATATACATTTTTTTCAATCTTTGCAATTCGTCATCAAAATTTGGGACATAATCAAAACCTGATTTTTCTAGAATTTTCCAGAAATAAATATTAAATAAATTTCAAAACAGAAAACTTTTATAAAATTCTATTTTATGTAACAAATAATATTCCATAACTGGTTATGGGTAAATGGGGTGCAGGTGATAAATGTTGATTTGTAGTTTCTGATTATATTATCGTTTGTATTATATAACTATGATCATGGTTACATTTCCTGTAAAATATTTTCCCAAATTCAAAAAGTAATATTAACCAATAATATCACAGTTCACTTTTCACAATCCAATCAAATCCCTAGTTCCACCCTATAATATTCCCCATTCAATATTTTTTTTTTTACCCTAAAAAGCCAACATTATCAATGGCCAAATTAATCTGCAGCAGTCAGGTGGTACAGCGGTCACGTGGTACAATTAAAAGCTCTCAGAAAAATCCTAGCTTACAAGTTGTGAGGATGTGAACGCTTTTTACAATTTGGAATCTCATAATCATGGTAATTACGACTTGGCGTGAAAGCATCTTAAATCATAAAATGTAAGTGTAACAAAACACGATGTTGTTTCATTATTTTCAGTGAGATTCTTTGAAGTTACTTTTCACTTTTGACTGAATGTGAGCTTTATGAGTCATATCACTCCCACATACAGTAACAATTTTTCATGGAAGTTCAGCCTCTGGATGATAGCATGACGACATAATATCCAGTGAAAGGGCTTGGGATAAACCATTATATTCTTATCTGACTAATGGGGGGGTATAACACTAGCCTGGTCGAACACATTTCATATGTACAGAGAGTATGGCCACTCTCCATTGAAGGTGGGTACTCTGTTGAAGTTTAAAACTATTGGATCTGCCATAACCAATCGCTAACGTTTGGTTGTGGCGTATGTCTACAACTCAAACTAGCGCACTTCAACATCATCGTTCTCAGCCCATAAAAAAAAAAAATTATATATATATATATTAAAAATACTAAATTGGGTTTTCAAAATTTTAGAAAAGCCAAGAATATACAGCAAACCAAGATGTAGTACTGAAGGAAAATGAAAATTGAGTGGAAGTACGTAAGAGGGCGGAGCCAGGCTAGTATAACACCTCTGACAGTGTCAGGTGTGAGAATATCAGCATTTTCACAAACACTTATAAAGGGGTGTTTCATTAAGGGGACTAACCTGTGTAACCATGGAGAGATCTATAATGAAGCATAATAAACAGCAGATCGCCACAGCGATTTCGCGCTGAAAGCGCATGTAATACTTTCCAGGGAAAAGATCAAGAATGCCAGTAACGAAACCCTCCACACCAACAAACTGTGGAAAAAACAAAACAAAATATCAGTCAGATGTGCTATAAATGGATTTGCTTTCAAATATTTTCAGTTGTGTAGTGATAAACAGTATGAATCACAAACACACAAGGGCGATTCTATACTAACTGGAAAAAAAATTACCTCCATCAATTAGAAAATTCAATTTCTTATTTTTATTTATTACACCACACACCATCTTTTAGCTGTTTCCATGTGAACTGACCTGACTGTCCAGTCCCAGCAGTAGCAGCATGATGAAGAACAGTGCAGCCCACACCGGAGCCACGGGCATCATTGAAATGGCTTTAGGGTACGCTATGAACGCCAAACCAGGGCCTGCGGGGAGAAGAGAAACATGAGAGACGCGTCACCACGGGCTACAGGTCGCCCGCAACTCGGACACACATACACATACAGCACCAACGGAACAGAGAGAGACAGAACTGAATAAAAGAGAAAGAGAGAGTATGAGAGATAGAAGCACCTGGATGAGGTGAAACGAAGTGATAGCTTGTGGAAAAAAAGGGGACGGAGGGATTTAGTTTGTTCCTATTTTGTATTTTTTTTAATTTTTTTTTTGCTGCTCAAGGCAGGTTTCAATTAACCATTTAGTTCTTATTAATGTCTAGCATTTGTGCATTTCAGTCTAATGCTTTTCTTTGGAGATGAACCGTAATGTAGTGTAGGCAGTGTCTCATTAGAGGCCTGTAAGTGCATGTTAACATTGAGGGCGTCTAAATCTATCATCTGCTACAATACTGGTAAGTATCACAGCACACTGTTAGTTCACGGTCAGACAAATATAAAAAGCTGGTTAAATACAAATTTGAGTCTTGAGTTTGTCATCTGAAACATCTGTGTGTCCTAAAATATAAAGGGACACAAAAATGAATAAATATTAAATGTAAACTAAACTGAGCTGGCAATCAAATGACATTTATTTCTGAATTTTGGTCTAAAATTAGCCATTTAACCATTTTAACTATGGTTAACTATTTTAATCATAACAGAAGCTAAACTAAATACTTAAAGGGGTCATATAGTATGCTTTTTATCATTTATTTAATTCCCCCGACACTGCTTGTAAAAATACTTGCAAAATATCTGTAGTTTAGTTCACGATGATGATATAAGGGTTGTGTTTTTGCTGGTTTTGCATGTAAGACTTCTATGTATGTGCCCTCTTTGCATGTAAAACAATGGATTTAAGCTGCTCCATCCATCAAAAACAGCCTCTTTGCAAAGCCTGAATTACATAGTGACAGATTTATAAAACATTTTGACTGTTCAGAAATGAAAAGTGATCAGTCGCTGTTGAGATTGAGGTTTTTTATGCTATACAAAACAAGAACAGCACATGGTTTAACATATTTTCTGTATATTTTACTCTACTTAGCTCTTCAGGTGTTTAGGAATGACAGTATATATATATATCATACTTTGACATTATTACGTTATTATGACTGGATGCGCCATGTTATAAGCATCACTGATGTGTCAGTTGTGTTGAGTTCAGAAAGACAGTTTCCATAGATAATCAAACTGCTTTGTCAAAAGATCATGTAAAATTAAATTTCTCACTATATGACCCCTTTAAGAAACTGTAGAGGTGGGAAATTCATGCATTGCTGGCGATATATTGCCAATGACACACTGTTTTTACATGACTTTACAATAAATATGCCTGTCATGATCATGAATTCTGTCGGACAATTAAAGGAGCTATATGTAAGAATTTTAATGTATTAATCGCTTTTTGTATCGGCATTTGCTAAATCTTGTAACGAAACTTAAAAAATGAGACCTTTCCCGACCTCCTAGGTTGTCTATGGAAGCCTGTAGACTGATTTTTATGTAAAGGACTTGGGGCGGTTTTGCAGGGAACATCCAAAGGATGTGACGTTTATGTGAGCTCCCGAGAGCCTCTCTTCCGTTCATCAATGCTTATACAATGTTCAGGATAATACCTAAACCAGTGTTCCCCAACCCTGTTCCTGGCGGCACACCAACACTGCGTGTATTCTTTGTCTCCCTTATCAAACACACCTGATTAGGGCTGAACGATTTTGGAAAATAATCTAATTGCGATTTTTTTAACCAATATTGTGATTGCGATTTAATATGCGATTTAAAAAAAAAAGTTATTTACCTTCTGTATTAGTCGACAAAGACAAGCAATAAATCATTGTACAGTAGGGATGGGAATCTTTAGATAGCTCATGATCTGATCTACTTTTTTTCTCTTAAAATATGCATTTAATTACATGTGTAAAAACACATACTTTAAAAAAACATTTAATTAAACCAATTACATGTTAAGAATTTTAAATAGGCTATATAAAATAATATAGCTTCAAAATATAAAAGCTAGTAAATAAAGAGAAACAAAAAAAACAAAACATTACAAGCAATAAAGAAAGAGTGGTCTCAGTATTTAAAAGTAGTCTGTCTGAATGTTTTTCATTCAAGAGCTGGAGTGATTTCCCCTCAGTTTAAATACGATATGCTGCATTCACACTAATGCATATATCTCTTTTCAAATTGTAAATGTGGTTTGTCCTGTTGATTTAAGATATAACTGACCGTGTTTACATTAATTTCACGTCATAAAAGCATTTTGACATGCAAGTACATTACCAATGAGTCACTCACGGCCGCATGCACGAGCGCTCTTCACAAAGCACGCGTTAGTATTTTAAAATGAAAGCAGCCTTCTCAGTGATTTTCATGGTTTTAATATATAAGCCGACTGCATTCCAAAAGACATAAATAATGCCTCTGTGAAGCATTTGTAAAGAAAATTCCCGCGGGAGAGAACGCGCACTGCAAGTGTAACGTTATAACATCAAGCAAAGCGGCAAAACCTGTTCAATGAAGCCCGCGAATGTCCTTGTAATTCGGTTCTGTCCCAAACTTTATGAAATAACGTTAGCTACTATGTTTTGTAAGGTTCGAGCGGTGTCGTAAGCAGATTCAGAACCCGGTTCGTTTCTAAAGCACGCGCAGCGTCATCACGCATCTCTGTTTAAAAACTATAAGCTCATACTCGATTCTGAAATTCTCTGAATCGATCCAGGATTGTTGAGGAGAGAATAAATAACACAATATCACATACATTAAAAATAAACTGTTCTTTTCTGAACGCCTGGCCGCGTAGCGTGGCAAGTTGATGCTTTATTTTGCAGACTGCTTTTCTCTCGCGTGTCACGTGACCAGTGTAATCGCAGCTCTTCATTCATATGTTCATCATATCGCGATTTTATCGCAAATGCAATTAATCGTTCAGCCCTACACCTGATTCAACCCATCAGCTCATAATCGGGTGGGTTAATGAACTGATGGGTTGAATCGGGTGTGTTTGATTAGGGAGACAAAGAAAACGCGCAGTGTTGGTGTGCCGCCAGGAACAGGGGTGGGAAACACTGACCTAAACAACCATTCTGTACTGTAATTTCAATGTGTCATACAAAGAAAGGGATTCATGTAAACTAGAGTCCAAGATAGCCAGATTACTGGGCTCGACAATAAGGACTTCCCGGTGTGGAATTGTAACTTGCCCGATCGCCAGAGCTGAGTTGTCGAGAAAGTTTATCAGTTGAACATATTTTTAAGTCGGGTCAATTTAAACATTCACGTGATTTTTAACCATTCAGATTCAAGTGAAAGAAGCTGTGAAAGAGAACTTTGGCACACTGTTGAGCCAAGTGTATGCGCACACAGAAAACAGCTCTCTTTTGCGTCTACATGCACTTGAACGGAAAAATACACACAACAAAGTGTCAAAAGGTCCATCTTGGGAGTATGCACCTAAACACTATCGGTTATGTCTTACTTGAACATAAACAGATGAGAAAATGCATGTGTAACAGTATACTGGATCCATGCATTTGGTCTTAAAGTGACAGCAGCCTAATAATAAAGTCTGTGTCGTCTGTGTCTTTTTAAATAAAATCAGACAAAAGACAGAGAAAATCACTCACTGCTCTTGACTGAATAACTTTTGTAGCTTTAACAAGGATTAATATATTAATCCTTGTTAAATTATGCAATTTTTAATCCCTATTTAATTTATAATTTCTATATTTAATTATTATATTTTATTCATACAATCTATAGTAAAGTGAAGACTATGCATGTTGTGTTATGTTTGATTATTCAGTTTCTACACCTGAATACTGTTAGACTTACCTTTTATTTGTATTAATAGTTTATTTATAACTATTTTTTGAGCTGTTGCTTGTAACTTGTTTATTTGTTCTTAGAAATTTTTTAACTTTATATTAGTTACGCTAATAGTTTTTGCTGGGATATTGAAATATGAAGCAATCAAGATTTGTGAAAATGTAATGGTATCTACAATTTTGGTGGCTTATTTATTCGAATAAAATGTGCCATGGGTCAAAACAACAAACATATTTATTTTTTATTTTTGTGAGGCCAGTGAAAATTTTGGCCCAACCAGGCCAGTAGAAAAAAACGTCCGTCTATACAGTCTGAAGTCTCAAATGTACTTCATAACCAAACTATTATAAAAGTGTAATTTAAATCACCCTTTTGGTGGCCGAGAGAGCGTTGTGGTCTGTGCTATTTACAGAGCGTTTCTGTATTTGGTTGTGTTGTGAGTATTTGAAGCACACGTGTTGTAAAACTGATGTAGATGTTTTTCTATTTGCATGCGTCTTCTTTAGTTGCAGCGTTTTGGGCTCTCTCGGCCACCGTATGCCTCATCTATGGACATAATGTCGATGATGCAGAGCTTGTGCAAACATATCCACATCACTGTGATCAGTTGGTTTCTTAACTGCTGCTTTCTCACTGCTGTCATTTTGTTGAGTGTTTATTTTGTTTTAGAGGAAAACGCACAGCACATATTTACGCTGCAAAGGTATTTCCAAATGTTACTACTAATCGATGAGCGAAAAAGAAAATTGCATTAAGTATATAGGGGCCTTGAATCAAATTCAGTCTCTTCTCACTTGTAGGATTACGCTACTTGTGTATGAGCGCGAGCACAAGCAATAGTTGTTTGCTGCAGTTCAATTAACGGCCACCGGTGTCGCTAATAACAAGGGTTTCTGAATTCTACATATAGCCCCTTTAATTGTCATTCAGATAATTGCGATTAATAATTCAATTCAGTTGCGTTCATGTCACTAAGAGTGTAAGCCTAATATGAATAATAAAATAATAAAATTATCAAAAGTTATTGTTTTACTTGGAATTATATAATTCAATAATAATTTTATGATAAAATAGGCCTACATAATATAATATTAATATAATATAGTCTGATTAAACCCACAAACTCTCATTTAGTATGAGGGATGACCTTTGACTATCTTTGTTTACTTAACAGTGTTTTTTTTATTTATCCTTTGGCAAAATGTGATAGAAATATAAACTGCACTATGATTGCGGGTATCTCAATTAACTTTGATTAGATCGAATAACCATTATTAATCAATAATTGAGGCAAGCCTAACAACAAATATATATACAGTATATATTTAATTTGATGGCTGATAAATGAAACCACGATACAGGGAAATTTAATGGAAATACAAGGTGAAGAGCAAGAAGAAGGATGTGTCTTATATTAACGTCAAGTGACTGTTCTATGAGATTCAACACTGAACTGCACTGAAGTTTTTGTGCTGACAAAAGTTTGGAGAATGTTAGTGCCAGACATTAACATGTTTCTATTGTGTTGGGGTTAAAATAGACTGAGTTTACAGCTTTTCCACACTTTGGCTTTGTCTCTCAAGATGGATGACCTTAATTGTGAAATGGCGCTAGGCTACGCTGTGCATGTCGGGCCTGCCTGTGTCGGCAGACGCTCGTAGGTGCTGACTTTAGGGCTGGGCTGTAGTAGTGGTGTAAATGCTAACATTAGATATCAGAGGTTTACCTGCGTTGGCAGACTGCTCCAGGACCCCTCTTGAAATCGAGATGTGCACATCTCAAGAGGCAAAGTTCCTGGTTAAATAATCCTTAAATTAATACTTAAAAAAGCCAAAATATAGATATAGAGATATAAATGAATGAATCACAAGATATATAATATATATACGGGACTGAAGACAATCAAGGAAAACTAGTCAAAGCATCAAATTTATGACGGGGAATCTGGTTCGCTTTCTAACTGTAACTGTCATCCGATTGTGTGCTGCAGGAAAATGAAAAATAAGAAAAAGCCACAAACAATGTGTCAATGGTTTCCTTCTCAAAGTTGTCTGGAAATACAGCACACCACAACCCACTCGGACATCACGACAAACCCACTGACACAAAAAGACTCCTTTAGACCTCAGGATTTGTTTCTAAACATCATTCTGACAGACAACACACTAGAAGACAGGGACCAACACACACACACAGATGAGATTTCACACACTCTCACTCATTCTGACAGACACACATTCAAAACATGTCTGTGTGTGTGCATAAGTGCATTCTGGATGTATTCTTAAAGGGGTCATATCATATTTTTTTCCCCTCGTTTATAATGTTTTTGTTCTGAAAACATCACATTTCATAATTATTTTCATCTTCTTTTATCAGTAGCAATAGTTTGGGTTTTTGATTCCTGAAATTCAAGAATGAAAATCATTCATTTTCAACATAATTGAGCTAAATAATGACATTATTATCTTTTTAGAGATGCTTAGCCTGCTTTACAGCTAAAATTGTATTTGTTGCAAATATTAAGGGCCAGATTTACCAAACATTAGCGTGAGAGCGCAATTCCATAAAAGTGCCCATGGGAGTGGAGAGTTCTGCGAATTAAAAAACAGACGCAGCCGGATGATCGTCTTTTGATAATCGAAAAGATAATCGTCAGCGTCTGGTTTAAGACATCCTTTGAGTGGTAAATAATGGTGCAAACAAGCTCAAACCTTAAACCTTTACCTTAGAAAATAACCTCTCTTGATTCATTTAAATACTCTCTCCTCCCATAAATTTTGCTCCTAAAAATGCATAAGGTCAGCCACAAAAATAATCGTGTCCTTGCCTTTTCAGCGCTTATTTTTACTGCATTTCTTTATTAAATCCTGACAGTGTTTTTTTTAAACCAAATCATTTTGATGACAGACTTTGGCGTTTTAGAATGTCCAAACCAACATTTGAGATGCTGTGCAATAAAACTGATCCCCTGGTTAGTCCAGTTATGCAATCACATCCTCCGTTGAGGCAAAGTCAAGTACGTTTTGTTGCGCATTGAGAGATTTATAAACACGTTTCCATACTTGTTTATGTGCATGTCTTCTTATTGGATGAAACATTTTCCACCTCAATTGAGCATTTTTAGAATTTATGTGCATCTTAGTGTTTCCATTTTTGCATAAAAATAGGTGGATGGAAACATTGTGAAGCTGCTAAATAAATGTGACTTGACTTGATTTAAATTCAATCTCTTCCATGAGTTTAAACCTAGCTACATTCAATTTCATTTGGTAATTTTTAATATTTACATTAAACTTGGCATTACGATAATCCTAGTGAAAAAGTGTAAGGACATGTGGTCCCTCATGATTTGACCCCTTTAAAACATGCAGTTCACTGCTAGGATATCAACAACGCATCAAAGCTGCGATATGAAAATTCATTAACGCCAAGGACGTGAGGGTCAACTTTATATGAAGTCAGTGGCATCTTGCCATGTTATTCAAAAATGTTATCACTTCATAAGTCATTTAGTCTTTCTGCATAGTCTCTCCTTCAGGCCAAGAACATGCTGTCCTTTACTGAGCCTCAACAAACCAGTGCACCGCTTCTGTGCCGCCGCAAGCTCAAACTGATTTTAAAAATGACAGTACTAATTTACTATGCAGGAGAAAGAGTAATACCATTAACACAAAATGCAGCTCAGCAACAATTGAAAAACTGTACAGGTCTACTGAGGTTAATTTAGGGGGAGTCTTAGGTATTTCTTCATACCTAATTCAAATGTTTAGGAGGTTAAACTATTTAATTTTTATATCTTTTGCACACATTAAATTTCATGCCCAAAAATTCATTATTCATTATGATATAGTTCATTTTACGGAATAAAAATCCTGTTAAATGCAAATGCATGCAGATCTGAAGTTTCTATCAAATATCATATTTAGTTCTACAGAAAACTCTGTTCGGAGCATGACGTGATGTTCACACGTTTCAAAAAGCCAGATTGTAAAATGTTGCAAATGACCAGGTTGTGTTTGTTTTTTTTAAGAGAAAAAAATGGTATTAGCCAGCCTTTATTAAAAATAGTTTCTTATTTAAATCCTTTACAGCTTTATTGTCATGAAATAATATCTTAATTATGCTAATGTGGAAATATGGATATATATATATATATCATTAGCATAATTAAGATAGTATTTCGTGACAATAAAGCTGTAAAGGGTTTAAATAAGAAACTATATATATATACATATATTGCTTTGAAACTATTTTCACTCAGAAATGAGTAGTAACAGTAAATTTCACAAATTGTTAACAAGAAACACATTGAATTAAATGTGAAATTTTGAAGTAGAAATACTGAACAGAATTTTCTAATAAAACATACTCTAATAACCTTTGTTTTCTTAAGAAAAAAATGAATGAAAATGAAGAAGATGGCTAAAAAAACATAAATGACCTTCAACTAACCGTCACTTTTTGGGTATTTAGAGAATCCCGAAATCTTCAAAGGGAAAAACGCTTATGGTGTGTATTTTTTCTTTTAACAACAGATTTTATAAAGACATTTATGCATATATGCAAGACATGAATCTAGTGCCATTTCTGGAGGATGGTCAGGTTATGTGCAGATCATTAGTGATAACTTTATACAAATATAAATGTGACAGGTGGCCAGGTTTTCACACTTTAAATGTGAAACATGTAGGCCAATGTGTTATGAGCGTTACAGATGAGCGTTAAATTCATGCCACATGCTATTAGTCTAGTCTGTGATGAATCATCAGTATTTCACTACAGGTAACATAAACATAAGATTAGACTTGAAATGGCAATAAATGTCTGCTTTTATGTGTGCAAATTGAGGGATTGCATTCTGGGAATCATGTATTCCTCATAAAATGTTTGTGTTCATGTAGGACACAGCATAAAGGAAGAAGATTGCACTAATTGTGATAGCAAAACTCACAAACATACGCACTTACACACACACACACACACACAAACACATACCTTCATTCAGAATAGAGACAGACAGACACACACACACACACTATTCTACCCAATACAAAAATGAGTGACATACAACTGTGTTAATTCATGAACCATTATCTGTTATTTACCATTATAAACTTAACACACACACACATAAAACGAACTGCTAATTGTCTGCTACCTTTCACATTAATATGACTAAGAGCAAATAGCATTGTGTATAAATATAAACACGCTCTTCATTTATATTCGGTTTTCAGTGATATTGTCAAAACAACAATAAACATTTACAGTAATACACAATAAAACTCACATATCACACTGCATTGAAATTCATTTACAATAGATTATCGTCATCATAGCACATGTTCATGACTCACACAATGCATGTTTCATTCATTTTCAGCAGATCTTTCTTGCATTAAATATTGATCTCATAAATGATTTACAAGAACCAGCCCCAGGTCAGAAATGCTTATGTGAACTAAAAACAAGTACAAGTGAATTATTGAACACCTGCATTAAGAGGCACGTTGTTTCAGGCCTGGAACTAACATCAGGGCTGGGTGGCGCACACACATGAATAAGCTTTAAAAATATACACGAGTTTGTCTTACTTTCCAATATAGTGCATACATAAACGGTCACCAGTATTAAAGTAAATGACTGTGGACTCTTACCCGATTCAGCCACTTTAGAGATGTCCACACCTTGCTCAGAAGCCATAAAACCCAAGATGGAGAAAACCACGAAACCAGAAAAGAAACTGGTGCCACTATTAATAAAAGCCAGAACAAAAGCATCCCTGAAAAAAGAAGAAAATAACATTAACTACGGCTCGGTTGTGGCATGTGTGTGGTTGTGTAACACATTTGATGAAGCATTATGTACTGTATGCGATGAACTATAAATGCCTTAAAATGCATTCATAATGTATTATAATAATAATGCCACATTACTATCAATTATGTCTTCTATATTGCATTAAATAACATGATTTCATGATTTCAGAGATATCATGTACTTTAATGCACAGAACCTTGAATTGGTACGTAAAATATATAACTGTGGTTACATGCACTCAATTGTTTTCAAATAAAGGGCTGTCAAACGATTAATCGCGATTAATCGCATCCAAAATAAAAGTTTGTGTTTACATAATATATGTGGGTGCACTGTGTATAATTATTTTATATATATAAATACACACATGCTTGTATATATTTAAAAAAAATATTTTCATGTATATACTGTATATAGATTTATATATAATTTATATATATAATATATATATTTTTTTTCTTAAACATACATACATGTGTGTGTATTTATATATATATATATATATATATATATATATATATACACACAACATAATTATACACAGTGCACCCACATATATTCTGTAAACACAAACTTTTATTTTGGATATGATTAATCGCGATTTAATTATTTAAAATGATTATTAACTTAACTATTTCATAATCAACAAAACAAAACAAAATTAATTATTTCATACTTAAAAATAAAAAATATAAATCATTAATAAAATATTTAATGGAAATATTTATATTAAGGCTTGTTTTTATTTTGTAGTTAATAACATTCATTTCTAATTGAACACATTTTTATCAAGAGTTTACAAAACTGCATAAGTTTTCTTATAAGAATAAGGCTTTAAAAATAGTGCAGAATCTTCATCAAAATAAATTCCACTTCTTACCGAACTTTGTTCGTTCACTATTTTATATTGAATTTTCAAGATTATGCATATTTATACCCTGCTAAAGTGCTTTGTACATTAAAGTCCAAGCTAAAAACTGCTGATTCAGTGCATCTGGAAATTTGAGATCTATTTAAGTAATGGCTGTTTGCTCTTTGCCAGCCACACAATCCAGCTTCTTATAGCACAAGGTCAGGGCTCTCTGATTGGGTGAACGTGCTAGACACAACGTCTTTTGAAAAGAAAACACACACTGGTTCAGAAAGATCGCAAGGCGGCATAACAAAATGTGTCCTTGTCTCTTCAAGGCTGTGATGGAGGCTTACTTATAACAGTCATTGTTGAATCTGTTATAGCTGCCCAAGGCGGTGAGGGCTCCGAGCCCGATAGCGTAGGAGAAAAAGATTTGAGTGCCGGCATCGATCCAGACCTGAGAGAGACGGAAAGAGTAATGGCTGTCAGACAAACAGATGCACTGAATATGAGCTCAAAGTGACACCAGGTACTCTGGAGAGAGACATAAAAGTCAAGTTTAAAAGTGCTTAGAAACACTGTTTCAGACCATTTCACAAGATGTAAACAACACTGGTCCAGAAGCACTTCCTGTTTCAGTTTTTTAACACTACATAAAAGCTGGGGTAAAATACAACCAACAGAACATTTAAAACTGAATCAAAAAGTTAAACAAACATCTTTAAGATGTTTTCTTTACATGTGAAATAAAGAAAACAGTTACAAACTGAAACAGGAAGTGTTTCTGGACCAGTGTTGTTTGTATCTTGTGAAAAGGCCTATACTAGAGGGAGAAAAGTTAGAACGAGTGAAGAGTATTGAATTACATTCACATTTATTCACTTGAGTAAAAGCAGGTGATTTCATCCAAAGAGAGGTATGAAGCTAAAGGAGAAACCTAAGTCTCACCTGTGCCTCTCCTAGCTTAGACCAATCAGGTTTGACATAATACAAGATCCCATCATAAGCTCCAGGAAGAGTAACGCCCCTCACCAGGAGAATAATCAGGACCACATATGGGAACGTGGCAGTGACATACACAATCTGTGAGAAACAAAAAAATAAAGACACAGACATTTGAACAGTTTTCATTGCATATAACTTGCTGCTTAGCTTATTAACTTATTATTTGCAGTTGCTAAGGCTATTATTGTTAATATTGCTAATATTTTAGTGGAGTATTTCCAGCATAATCATTAAACTTTGCCACAAAACGTCACAGTGCCCAATTTGACTGGTCTCGTTTTTATTAAGGATTTAAAAATAATGCAGAATCTTCATTAAAATTAGGTTTAAAACATAAAAGCCAGACTTTTAGGTTATACATAAATCCTAAAAATTTCCAGGTTGAAATAATAAGAAAAAAATCTGTATATATAAAGCTGGAGGAGAGAACATTACCTTTAACTTAAGGCTATTACTATTTTAGTGGGTATTTGAAACATAAGCATTAAGTTGTGTTTGTTGAGCAGAGATATGCAACTATTTCTCGAAAATATCAGAATTATCAAAACACGCTTGCAATGGCCTTGCAATGTCCTGAAAACACCCACAATATGCTAGGATGGTGTTGCATGAGAATATATATTTTATATTATATATTCATTCACTCACACAATATTTTCTTCATAAAATGTAAAAAATAAAGTTATTTCAATAAACGTCCTTGTTTGCTAGTGATTTTGGCAGTCATTTACGTGCATTTAAGAGCATTTGCTAGACTGATTACGATCACATAAAATCTAAAAACATAATCTAGTTTAAGCCAATATTATCTGTAGATTTAGATCAGGGAATTTGCTGCGTTGCATCTCTAAAATACTTTTTATCTCTCAGGTCTCAGCGAGGACAGTGTTAGTCACATGCTGAGCATTCTGTCATGTGAATAAAGCTGAGAAGCAAGTCCCGCACGTCTCACTGCCTTCTGTTATCAGATCATTGCTGATTTTTTTTTTAAAAAATTTAGCAAGGAGAGGTTTATTGATTCAGTGGCTGGGTCCAAACGGTGTGAACTTTGAACTCTGACAATATGAGACGGATAGCTATCATTTAAATGAGACCTGCTCATTCCAGCTGTTGCTGGTTTATGGATTTGGCTCACATTATATGGTCTTATGAGTCTTGTAGTCTTCAGTAATTGCTCCACATAGACACATAAAAGTAGGACAGCCATTCTAGATCAAGCCCGTCACATTAAAGCATCGCACCCTCCGCTCAGCCCCAGCTCTTCACAGACTTAGATTGTTCTTTCAAAACTCTCTCCTGAATTCCCTCAGGAAGGCGAGCTCAACTCAAAAAGTACAATGCTGCCCAGTTACAACGAAAGCACGGTCACTGTTTATGATGTGCTGTGGATAGGATGTGCTTTTTGAATTCTCCACGTCATTCTGACATCTTTGTCTGTCCACAGTCCAAAGCACCCATGTCATCTCTAGTAGTCCTACAAGAACAATAATGAATCCTGACATATAAATGAAAAATGCCCCAATTACCTCTAAAACGCATTGATCAATAATGATTGAATTAGCCTATTATGATTATTCATAAAGGATCATGTAAGTGATGTCTGGAGTAATAATTGGTGAAAATTCAGCTTTGCCATCATAGGAATAAATTCCATTTAAAAATATATTCAAATAAATTAAAGTTATTTCATATTGCAATTTATTTTGCAAAATATTCCTGTTTTTTGCTGTATTTTTGATAAAAGTAATGCAGTCATAGTGAGCATAAAGACTTCTTTCAAAAAAAAAGAAATTTACCAACACTAAACTTTTGAATGGTACTGTACAATACCATAGTATTCAAAAGTTGTATTTTAATATTTGTATTTTAATAATAGATAGCTGTCTGATGCACAGCCCTTTAAATCAAACACTTCAACTAAAACTCTGTTACCAGCTCAGACTTTAAGATTCAGTCCATGCCGCTTTCAAGTTGCAGAAATAGATCTGAACTAAAAATACTGGCAGTATACAAACTCTGGTCTAATTCCCATGAGGCCTGTGAATCTGGGGTAATCTGCCACTTAGTATTTGTTCCCCGCAATAAATAATCAGATTTTGAAATAGCCAATTACCTCACTGTAACACTGGCTTATTGTGTGTGTGTGTGTGTGTGTGTGTCGTCTGAATGAGTTTGACTTAACGCTTACTCGCAGTGTCCTTTGAATCAATGAAAAAAATCAGAAATGGGCAACTAAATATTTAAGTTTAGATAACCTAAATTCCATTATTTACCTTCTTTAACTGTTATGTTACTAGCTTTGAGCACACACAGGAGTAACACAGCGGGGGTGTGTTGTAATACGAGAATGACCTTCTACACAGTAATACGCAGCAGGAATAAAAATAAGTTATTATATTACTAAGGGCTCATATGACCCGCCTCCCGGAGAGAAAATAGGCTGTCGGCCATCTGTACAAGCACCTTATCACGTCCCACTGCAGACACCGGCTCGTGACCGATCAATCTCAGAGCGCCTCCCTGACACGGCATTTTGTAATATTTCCCGCCACACGCCCATAGCAAATAATGTTGCTATGGCTACCTTTCTGCCTCACTTCAGCACTACTGTGACAGAGCAGCAGTGGGTGGAGCTATGTCAATCAAGGTTACACAAGAAAGTCACATTGCACTTGAGCTAAACAAGGGAAATGAAATAAGATGCATTAGATGCAGTCTTTGACATCATATTTTTATGAATTTTATGTGAGGCATAACAACACGGCAAGATTACATAAGAGCATATGAAATGATTTGCAGTGTGCATTAAAGTTAAGCTAATTAAAGATTCAGATAAGATAAAAATGTTGGTTTACTAGGAATATATGCTCTGTTCCAACTTCCAAAACATAGTGAGCTGTTAGTGAGTACATTGGCACAGAGAAAGTAAACAATTACTGTAGCGTTTGAAAGTTATGATGGTTTTTAAACCCTAAGCATTTGATGTCTTTCTTCAATCAGTGATCAAAATACAGTAATATTGTGAAATATTATTACAATTTAAAATAACTATTTTATATTTTAATATATTTTAAAATGTGATTCAAATTTTCAGCATCATTACTCCAGTCTTCAGTGTCACACTGAAGTGGTTTTTTTTTTGTGGAAAATGTGATGCTTTGTTTTCAGGATTCTTTGATGAATAGTACAAAAGAACAGCATATTTTGTAACATTATAAAAGTCTTTATTGTTTTGATCGTTTTAATGCATCCTTGATGAATAAAAGCATTTCTTTCAAAAACAAAAGTTAACGGACCCAAAACTTTTGAATGGTAGTGTGTTATTAATGTAGCTAGCAATTTTTAGTGGCTAGTAGCTTCCCTAATACAAGTAAACATTGAGCTCTGACGGTTATGTAACCAAGCTTAAGATGCAGTGCAGGTATTTGATTCTCTGCTGTCCATGTGACTGCTTTTACCTGTCTTCAAGGTTCACACGTGTAATGAGAAGCACTAAAGAAAGAAAGATAGACAGAACGAGTGTCCTCACCTTTCCCGTTGACTTCACCCCCTTCCACACACAGAAGTAAACCATCACCCACACGGCCATAAGACACAGCACCATTTCCCAGTTTATCTCGCCTGGCTGGTCCAGCCCATCCGAGATGTTCAGAACCTTGTTCCTGAAATGGAGATAAACATTCATGAATGAAAGCACTGTATAGCACTCACAAAGTGTTGCTTCATTGCAGGTTTTATTTTCATGTGTAACTACCTAACTCATATGAAGCTCGAACTAATCATGAGCCGTTCTGAACGGTCAATCCGTGTGCTCTGTGAACAGATGTCCTTCCAAATCTGAGATTTCACCTTGCATAGCCATTATGAAATGCCTGTAGATTCATAAACCTCATACACAGATCCAGATTGTACAGGCAGCACCACGTGACCAAATGTAATGCCACAGGTTCATTATAGGCAGTGAGCGAATTATGTGTTTAACCGGCTCTGACATGTGGGATTAATTAACGGTACATCAACATGTCCGAGGAAGAAAAGGCAGTTCAATTTTAACAACAAAGTAGGTATCAAAGGCATTTCAAATATTGCAGAGAGAAATGAAAGGCTTAAAAAACAATCACTCACTCCCAAAATTCAATAATAGGGGAACGCCCATTAGCAAGCTCTTCGCACGTCATGTTGCCAAATGTAGAGTTGCCAATGGTGCCGTTGTGGCAGTCGGAGTGGCGGAAGATCTCAATGCAGTTCTCCGAGTTCCATGGGTTTTTGCAGGTGGACCAGGGCAGCGTGGAATTGAAGGACTTTATTAAGTAGTAGAAACCCCAGGCAAGTACCATGATGTAGTACGTGTTACAAAAGAACACAATGACCATGGAGGCAAAGCCAAGTCCTAAAACAAACCAGTAAAAGACAGCATGAAGCAGCACTCGCAATGCAATTAACTCGAATTAGTTAAAAAGAAACCCCTTCAGGTGAACAGTATCCCTTATATAACATGTACTGATGAATCATGAATTCAGACAGTAAATCGAGTAAAATTTGATTGCAACTACAGAATGGTATTTTTACCCTTTTCGTGATAAAATATGTATATGTTAATTTGAAATGTATCAGAATACAAAGTCTAGATATTATGTACAGATGATATTAGGCGATAATATTTTAATTAAATAAATAAATAAATATAAATATAAAATTTATAATATAATAAAATATATATTTCATAAATATAATTTAGATATTTTATATATAAAACTATTGTATTATATATAATTTCATTTATATATTATTAAATACAAAATATTACTACACATAAAATAGCTACTTCAAATGTGTTCTATTTTTAATTTATATATATATATATATAATATATTTAATATATAATATAATATAATAATAGGATTCAAATGATAATATATAATATAAAATTAAAATTAAATAAAGAATGCATGCGCAATGTTTTAAGGAATAATCTAAAAAAGCATCATACCTAGCTAAAAAAAAGTAAGGTAATGCATAAAGATGTAGAGCAAACCTTTAAAAAGAGGGGCAATGTTCCACACATTGATGCTTCCAGCTTTCATAAACTGACCCAGCGCAATCTCCAGGAAGAATATCGGAATGCCTCCCAGAAATATGAACAACACATAGGGAATGAGGAACACTCCTGTGAACACACAGCAATAGAGAATGATAATGACAACATTGAAAGACATTCACAACCTACGTAAAGTTATTGCATTTTGATGCAAGAATAGGAATAATTGTTAGAAAACATGCACTTCCAAATCATTCACAATCAGACAAGAAATGTGTAATAAAGGTTTGATTTGAAGGTCAAGCACTTGATGTGAAATACAAAGAAATGCATTTTCCATTCATTCGAGTCATAAGATGTCATAATGCACCATTGTCCAATAAAATAATACCTAGAAACATAAAAAGAGGTCACATGATGCATATAATGCCAATTAACCCCCCCCCCCCCCCCCAAAAAAAAAAAAAACAACAACTTGCATCTTTAAAGTTTACAAAACAGGTGACCATTTTAACTGAGGGAATTATCTGCTATTTGTGCACAACACCTTAACATGTTAGCACGTCAGATTGGATTTGACTGCTGCTGGCAGCATTAGCATTCATCATGCGGCCTGTGCAGCAGTACGCTGACGCGTCGGCAGCAATAAACCTTCGCTCCACTGATCTGAGATTGACAGCAAAAGTAGCGGCTTAGTGAGGGGGTGGGTCGCCGGTGTGATGCAGATTATCCACTGAAAACAGAGGTGGCATGCTCAATGAAAGTCTTCTTGATGACGTCACCCGCCAATCATCGGCGAGGTGACTGCAGGGGAGGATGGGTGCATGTGACAGACAGAGAGATAGAGAAGGATACGATGGAAAAAAAAGGCAGAGTGGGACGCCGCAATACAAAGTGACAAGCTTACATAATGCTAGCTCTGCAGGCTAGCTGCTACACGGCCAATTTAGAACTAATGCAAGCCAGATTATCTAAACAAGCCATAAAATAACAACCCCGGTTGCTAATTTTAAAACACTGATATGAATGAAATCAATGGTTTCTTTGGGAGCACTGCCCAGTGCCCAGCTTCCATTCAGAAAACAACAGCTTTCGTTGGGACTCGTGACTCAGAAAGAAGCCTTTTGATGAACTGCCTACAGAAGGAAACGCCGAACACAATGTGCTGCACAGATCTGCAGACTGCAGCTGCTATGCGAGTCTATTCCTCTGTGAAAGAAAGGAAAATATGCATATGTGGGCTAGGGTCGGGGTGATTTGCAAACAGAAGAGAACACCGTGGCAATCCCCCCCCCCGTGAGTGGATGATGCATGAGAATGTGACTGCGTGTCAATGCGTGGACACGTACACAGCTACAGCGGAATAAAACAAGAGTGACTCACACACACACACACACAGTCTTGCGCGTACTGCAGTGGCTGACGTCGTGCGCATAGAGCACCTGACTCTGTATCAGCGTGTGCTCAAGGAATCATTTCAGCGTTTCAAGACCAAGGCTTCCAATGTTTAAGTTATTTAAACTTAAATTACATTAATCCGACTTAAAAAAAAGTTGATTTTTGTATAACTTAGAAAAAAAGTGTCTAACTTATTTCAATGAGTTGAAGCTATGTAAAAACATTTGTTGTCATAACTTACTGATGATATAATATTTTTACAGTGTAACAATTCTGAAAATTTTCAATCAGTTGCTCGCTATCATCAAATAATAAACCCTGCTGGAGTATTTTGCAATAATGACTGAACACTGACGGTATATTATCCCTTACTTAACTCCCACTAGCTCACGACTAGACACCAGGTGTGGAGAAAATATGTTAAGCTTTCTATTCTGGATGGGCTAAAAATGCATTGATGGTTAGCGATCGCAACGGTGCTGAAACCTGTTAGCCAGTTAGCGAAATTGCCATGTGAAGCCCCGCTGAGAAGTTCACATCATCCTGTAAAGCACACCCGGGACGAGCTTTCACTCCTTTCTAACGAGCTACCCTTAAAACACAGGCAGAACTGATTGGATTCTTGGGTATAAATATAGATTCCCACACCTCCCCCTTACAGAACAGATGGATATGGACACTCCGTCAAGACATATGGCTCACTCCACTAAGAAGAAAATGATATTGTTTGCATGCATTTCCAGGTGAAAATCAACTTCAGCATCAGTACTGTCGGCTAGCTAGAACCACATGTATTTGAATAAGAAAAACACTATTTTAGAAATGTATGTTGGATTAATAAGTACATTATTAATTTCAGTCCCTTTTTGGCTTTTTGGTAGACTCTCACTTGCACCTACATACTGACATATACATTTTTTAGGGCTGCCCACTGATCTATATAGAGATACTGTGTATACAGTAGCTGCATATGACAAACATCAAACTGAAAACAAAACGAGTTTATCCAGATCGGACAAAGTTTAGAGAGAGCAGAGAGATCCAGTGAGAAAGCGTTTGACATTACTGCGAGATCTTGTGAGAAGCATTCAAATTCAGCACAGACTGGTGCCGAAATGGAAACCAGGAGAAACATTGTGCCACGAACAAACAAGTTATAGAAGCTATACAAGCTTTATGAGTGCGCTTGAGAACTTTTAAAGGCTTATTATTATGATTTAGGCTAGGATTTCTTTGTAATGTAGAACAATGTCATTAGCAAATTATAATATAATATTCGTATTCATATATTCTTTCTCTGCCCTGAAACTCAAAACCAATTTTGATGGTTTTTATCACCTTGTTTAAGATGTTTAAGCCTACAAAAACAACAATGATTTCAAGGATAAAAGAACATGGAAGGTTTGGCTCATGTTTGGGGGAAATAAGATGAAAATGTATGTTGTTTTACGTTCCTTATGCAAATCTTTGTGTAAAAAGAGGAAAAGTTATGCTTCATACTTAAGGTTTATTCAAATCCCTAACTATAAGTATTAGCAGTTGGGATGGTGCTCAAGAATCCCTAATAAATGCTCTAAAACAAGAATATAGCAACTAGACTATTAAAACTACACTGTAAAAAAATATTGTTGTTTTAACTTAAAAAAGTAAGTAACCTGGTTGCCTTAAAATTTTAAGTTGATTGAATTGGAAAAAGTGAGTTAATACAATGAAGGAGATTAATTTAATCACCAGAAACTCAAAATAATAAGTTATATCAACTAAATAAATTATTTAAGTTGATTTGACAAAAGAAAAAAATGTTGTGATAACAAATCTTGAAAATATTTTTTTTACAGTGTACTAAGCGCAACAACAAAATTTTCAGAAAAATTAAATAACACAAAGATGGATTTACGGAGAATCTAATACACAACGACTGGACCCTAAAGCACCCACGGTTAGGCCCCAGTCAGAAAAAAGGGATTAAAAGATTAAAAGACGCTCTTCTTAATCGCCTGTCCATGTGGAGAGAGGAACTGATGTCAGTGAGGCAAGACGCCAACATGTCCTTCAGTGCTGGCATCACTGGCCTTCTCATGCCCAACCATTGATAAGCAGACACATTGAAACAATGCACACTTTTAAGTGTCGTTTGCAATATAGGAATTTGAAACTACTCCACTTTATAGGCTTGGAAATGTTGGAAATTACATTTTGCCAAAATTTTACTGGTATTGAAGATCATGATATGAAAATAATATTAATTAGGGGTGTGGCGATAATCATGATGTTTAAAAATGAGTTGTATATGATTATGGAACATAAATAAACCAATAAATAGGGTGCTCGAGTGTAATGTAAGTTTCATTCATAATCGGCGAAAGTGAGATTCACAGAAGTAATAAAACTTATGACTTTCCAGAAAATCCCTTATATGGACAAAGGCATCCAGATATTGCTGCAGCTGAATAACATGACCTCATTAAATACTAGATTCTACATCTTAAACATGTATATATTATCGATGCATTTTAAAAATTATTGCGACGTGGACGATTCTGCATTGATAGTCATAGACCATAATCAATTACAGCCAACTGACGTTTCTCTGATGTCATTCCCCATATCATTCCTTTTAATCTTGCTACTCGCAACGCAACTCGCAATCTTGCTACTCGCAAGATTAAAAGGGCGGAGGCAGACGAAACACAAAAGCGAGTAATAAAAAAATGCACCCACTATTTTAAAATTTACAGCGTGTGAGCTTGAGTGTGTGCGTGCACCTGCGTCCAAGGTTGCGAGCGTGTGCGTGCACGTATGTACGAGGCTGTATATGTGTGCATGCAAGTGTGCGCAGGTTAGTGCGATTGTGTTTGTGTGAGTGTGTTGTAAGCGTTGCAACTTAAGTACAGTTGACAGTTTCATCCACTGTTAGTATTTATAGGGTTTGTTGTAAATAGGGATGCACGATATATCGGCCACGTTATCGGCCGATATATGATCATTTTTAATGTTATCGTTATCGGCCCAACAAGAACATTTAGCCGATATCTAAAAGCCGATAAATAATGTATTATTTCCTTCTGCTGAGGCACTTTAGATGAGCACTGTTGAACATGATGCTTTTAAATTGCTTGAATTACGATTGAAATCACTTTAAAATATAGCTGCAAGCAGCAATACCGGGGCCAAGCGCAAAGACGACAAAAAGACAAGCCAACATGTGTCAGACCAACTGCAGCAAGATGCAATTGAAGACATTTAAAGATTAATTTAGACAAAATGGTTTAAAATACAAATACAGTAACTTATAAAATGATTCAATGGTTTATCACTTTCGAACAATAGGTGGCGCAGTTATGAAATCGATACCTTGTGTTCAGAGTGAAATGACAATGACACATACAAAGTTTGGTGTCAAAATGTGAAGGCATTGCAGAGATAAAGCCTAAACAGGCATTTTGGCAGCATGCCTCAAATTTGATGCTGTGGTATACAAAAACGGTTTTGTCTATCGTCACGCAATCCATAACTTTTATTCGGCACCGTCTGGAGATGATACGATTCAATTTTTGTGAAAATCGGACAAACGGTCTAGGAGGAGTTCGAAAAAGAAGGTTTTTCAAAGAAATAAAGATGGCGGACAGGAAGTTTAGCTGATTATGCAAAACCTGATATCTATGTTTTCGGCATAGCCCAAGGAATCTATTAAGATCAGTTTCATTGCAATAGGCAAATTTGTTCAAAAGTTATTAGCGTTCTCAGAAATTAATTATAACTTTTGACCAACAGGTGGCGCTGTCTCAAAATCTTTTGAGTACCTTCAGGGCATGCTGCTTATGGCACACACTTAGTTTCGTAATGTTAGACCAAAGCATTTGTTTAGTATAGCATTGTATTTCACAAAACTGTATTGAAGTCAAGGGGAATTTCACGTTTTGTTCTATTATAGCGCCACCAAGAGGCTCAGTCCCACAATTTTTTTTATGTGTCCTCAGAGTGACCCCATACATATGTGTGTCAATTTTGGTGCAAATATCTCAATTCGCTTCCGAGTTATAAACATTTATATGAAAAAACACGTAAAAAATGACTGACATGACTTTGTTTGAATTTTACTACCCCTTACTATCAATATTTTCGCATTTGGGCATTAGCGTTTGGTTAACAAGCTATGATTCCGTGTTTCTGACGGTGGTTTCGTCTCGATCGGAACAGCGGTTTCGAAGATATCGCCACATGTTTTTTCCGCGCTAAATCGCTACGCTACGCCATCCGTGAGACGAAACCCGACATATTTGGTATCGTTGGACTCGGCAACGTTTTAGGACCTCAAAAAGATGACTCCCATGAAAATAAGTGTACCACACCCAAAGTTATAAGCGTTTGGAAAAAAAAAATTCACCACTAGGTGGCGCTGTTTCGAAACTTCTCAGGCTCCTTCAGGGCATCGTACTGATGACCCATACCGAGTTTCGTAACAATTCGTTAATGCGTTCAAAAAATACAGCATTTTAGCACATAATTCAAAATGGCCGACAGCCAAAATGGCCGATCTGGGAAAATTGGATATCGGTCGACTCGGCATGACGCCCTGAATCTAACGAGACCAAGTTTTTGACCGCTCTCAAAAATTGTCTAAAAATTTTGGTTTAAATTTATCGGCCAATATATCGGTTATCGGCTTTCAAATATAAAGAATTATCGGTTATCGGTATCGGCCAAAATTGTCATATCGGTGCATCCCTAGTTGTAAATGGTCCTTGAATCTAGCCTGGTTAAAACCAGACCATTCTCAGTTTGTAACTGAGTTATGGTCTGGCAAAGCTTCAAAGACAAATCATTTCCGAAACGAGCAGACAATCTGATTAGCTACTTGCTCTACTTTTTTTTTAAATTAACAGCAAAACAACTATAAGTGAATGTGCTTTCCATTATATAAATCACACACAGTAAACGAAACCTTAACAAAAAAAACTTTGCAATGAACTTTGCAATTTAGACACGCAAACTGCGTGCTGGTATGGTGAGACCTACTGTCTATGGGTGAGACGTACATGCTCGGGCAGATTCGGCTTGAAGTCGTTCATCCTCGGACGCGGCGCCGCTACAAAAAAAGCCATGCACACAGCCAAGCGGAATTGGGTCGGTCTTGTGCACCGAACGCGGGCTTGAATGAGCTCTTTGCCAGACTAACTTTTAGAGCAAATCTAAATTTGACGGAAGTTGTCTGGGTTTTCCCAGGCTTCCTTGAATCTTGAGACCAGTGATGATTTACACCCATATATATATATAGAAAGCATAAATGGAAAGCAGATCAAATCTAATGCAATGCATATATACAAACAATTCAGAGTCATGTTTCTTAAAACGTGACATTTCCTAAAAAAAATTGAATACCAGGAAGATGAAACAATCTGCTTTGTTTGTGTACAATCCCAATGCCAGATTGCTGTTAAAGACTGTCAGATCGGGGAGATTTTAGAATGGCTGTGATGCCGTATTACAGACGCAGCGGCCAAGGACAGGTAGAGGGCTTTACTGCAGAGATCATAAATCTACTATGTGGCCACCATTCTGTTCAGCTTGGCCTCTCTTAACTCTGATACACCGCCACATAATGCTGTAACGTGGCAACAGAAAGACTGGACTGTGTCTGCATCTCACATGCACATTCTCTATACGAGTTAGCGACACCACAGTGTTAAATTTGAACAGCTCAATGAAAGATTTGTAACCTTAGATAGCAGCACAGACAGAAGAGTGAGCTGAACTGATTGCAGAGCTGTATAAAAAAAACAGATAAGGCAGCTAATGTGACCTATGACCTCTACCATAAAATCTTGCGGCTGTTTGCTATGAAATAACATAATCTTAAATTGTTAAGGCAACAAACTGCAAACATGAATTATAAGAGATTTGACCTACAGATTAACACAACAGAGGGTCTCTTAACTTTTAAGTGGTTCACATCAAGATCTTTAGACTGTTTTAATATAATCTGAGTTCTCTACGGGGAATTAGCAGACATACACTACAGGTGCGGAGAAATCTCTTGTGAGGTCCATGGGAATTAAATTAGCTCATGAGTGATTTGGCTAGAAACGGATTAGCAACACTGTATCAAACCTGCAAAGTCTCTAGATACAAACAACTGAAGTTATGGAGGGACGCAGAGAAACACTGTCTTTGAGGCTTTAGCAATTAACCCGATATGTTAAATTAAGTGTTCACCCAACAATGAAAATGTACTATTTACACATCCTTAAGTCGTTCCAAATCTGTATGACTTTATTTCTTGCGTCAGTGTTCTTATTCTTAACTAAAAATAAAGCATTTTCCTTAATGGAAATAAAGCTGAAATAAAATTCAATATAAATATTACATTAAAAAAGTAAAATGCCACCTTGGCAACTAGCCTAATTGAAATATAATAAGTTGAAGTACTAAAATTACTGAAACTGAAATCAAAATAAAATACAGATATGAAAAAGTAATAAAAATGTCAAAAGCGCATAATTCAATTACTAAAACTAAAAAAACACTATCTTGCATGGAGCAAAAAAGGGGTGTAAAGTAGAATATCAAAGTTGATTTATTCCAATGAAAGTAGATCTCAGAGATAAAATCGTCATAAAAGTATCATAAAAGTAGTAAATAAAACTCATGTTTCAAGTCCTCCAAAGTCATATATAAATATTTTTTGGTAACTTTCCAATAAGGTCTCATTTGTTAAGATTTAATGTGTTAACTAACATTACCCCACAATGAGCAATACATTTGTTACAATTTGTTATTAACATTAGTTAATAAAAATTAAACTGTTTATTGTTTGTTCCCAATGCTCACAAATGCAACATTTGATTTTAATAATGTGTTAGAATTTATTTTTTTTTTAAACTAAGATTAATAAATGCTGTAGAAGTATTGTTTATTCTTATTTCATGTTAAGTAGTTGGCGAATGTTAACTAATGAAACCGTATTGTAAAGTCTTACCATATTTTTTTTGATAAGTCATTATTTATGAAAATCAGGCCTTAAAAGTCTTGCCGGGTCGTGGTCAACATTCACTTTCACTGAATGAAAAAGAGAAACTTGGACATCTCCTTCTAGTGATACAGATTAATAACAGTAAATAATCATTTTTATTTTTGGGTGAGCTATTTTTTTTATACATTCGAAAGAACAAACTTGACCTGTGGCTAAATTTGTCTTCTGAGAGTGAGTAAAGTAAATATCACAAGTATCTCACAGACTCAACCTGTGAACACCGAGTAAAAGAATGTGTGACATGATCCGTATTTACCGTCCTTTTGCCAGCAGGACCGTTTTGGCCTTTGAGAGGTCTCATTTGATTTGGCAAAACAATTCAAGATCCTTTCAGTTTTACAGACAAAGACGACACAGTGTGCTTGGAAACCTGTACCAGGACACTCTAATTCTGTTACCTTAGAGATCCTTGTTGGGGGTAAAGAAAGTATTTGAGCATGAACTACTCTAAGAGTCAGCCAATTCTCAGTAGACACTCATGCATCTCATATTTCTCAAGCTGGCACGTCTGATTTGAATTTCTTATTGTTTTGGGAAGAATTGATGGTCTTGGTGAAATGTTCCCAGCAGTCGGTTTCCATCACCTTTCCCCTCTACCACAGGTGGTGGAGATTTCAGATCCAAAACACACTGACATCTTCTCTTTCTAAATAACCAGAAGACAATGAAATCAAGTTATCCGTCAAGACCTTGTAGAACTGCAACCCAAGTGCTAACACAACATTGACCTAGTCTTGACATTTCGCTCACAACAGGGATTCAGGGCAGTGCCAAAGACAAACACTGCTTTTAGACATGAACATTGCTACACATATTCAGGGTAACGTTATACAACTTGACAAGATGTTTTTAATTCTATAAGTGAATAGGACAATATTGGAATTTTCCCAAGGATGGTGGGAGACGATCCAGATTAGCATTAAATTCATTCTGTTTGCCATTTCTTATCATTCTCTCTAATTAGGATCTAACGAGGATGCCGCTATTAAGCAAGTTATTCTATAAAGTGATTTGCAACTATATGTGTACTGTAATCAGGATTCGACAATGAGGCTAATGATGTGCAAATGATCCATGGCTTCATCTTTAATAAAGGTAATTTTTCATTAAAGAGGAAATATCATGCTCTTTTACAGAGTCTTGATTTTGTTCTTAGGGTCTACTTGAATATGTTTTCATGCTTGAATGTTCAAAAAACATGATTTTTCACATATTTTACATTTTGAGTGCAGCACCCTCTTCTCAGTCTGACAGTATCGCTCTGGGGTGCGTTTCCCGAAAGCATCGTTAGCCAACTATGGTCGCAAGTTGGACGCAATTTCCATTGAACTCTATTGGTAACGACGGAACTTGCGACCATAGTTGGCTAACGATGCTTTCGGGAAACTCTGTTTAGTTCATGCCTCTATGAAGCCATTCCTTCTGAAAAGCGAAGTGTACTCTGATTGGTCGCCTGGACCAGTGTGTTGTGATTGGTCAACCGATTTGAGCATGCTTTAAGCATCACAACCGTGAGTTTCAACATACTACTAGCACAACTCAACTAGGGCTGTCACAATATCAGATTTTTTCCAACACGTTCTCATCCTAGGGCGTCATATAGTGACGCTTTTTGAAATTTCGTCTAAATCCAACACACATGGCACCGTTTAGCATCAATATAACACGCACAGAGCTTTGTTCGGTTATGGGTAGGTTTAGGTCTGGGGTAGGGTTAGACCACTAGGAGGCGCCCCATATATCTGCGTCTCATATTGACGCTAAAGGGTGCCATGTGCGTTGGATGCAGACGAAATGTCAAAAGCCTCAGTATCTGACGCCTTGGGATGAGAACGGGCAGATTTTTTCACACTGCGGTTATCGTGGCCAAAAGAATTCATGGTAATGATATATCGTGAGTTTGCGTACTTATTTTGTGTTTCACTTTCTGTTTTAGCCAATGAGTCACACCATTACATACAATAATTACAACAATTGAGACTCTGGCTTTCTCTGGGTTCTTTGACACTGCCACAAGAGAGAAAATACTGTCTAAGTTCCACAGTATTATAAATAAGCTCATGATGCCTTTGGACTTTAAACATTGTAGACTAATTTAGAAGCTTGCCGTCATAGCGCAGCTGAGATCTGAACAGCACACATTGCTATTTGTGTTTAAACTAAACTAATTTGAGCCTTGCCAATTTAAACTTTCAAGTGCAAGAAGACACGAACAAGAACTTGAGCGCTCTATGAGAAGATTGTGTACGCGGCTACGCGCCCTCATCCGAAACGTGTTTTTAATGTAAATCACACAACAAAAGACAAGGAAATCACTCGCTGCTCTTCACTGAATAGCTTTTGTAACTTTTATAATGATTAATCTTTATGTATTTCCTACAGTGAAGATTCTATGTTGTTTTTACGTTTGATTACATGATACATTTTCTGTACCTGGAAACTTTTGCAGTTGCTTGTATTTGAATAATTTGTTCTTATTTATCCCATAATACAAACTGAACCGTACCGAAAAACTAAAACCATGATAAAAACTGAACAGTGAGTAATTTAAATCAATTACACTCCAAATTCCCATCCATCAAGACAAAAAAAGTATGGGCATTTATTCAGCAAATACTGGACGGCATCCAGAGCGCTGGGGACACGGGGAGACAGCTTCGTCATTCAGGCAAACACAATGGATCTCTTTCTAATGGGGTCTTAAATTGTTACGCAGACTCAGCCTTCACATTCTATAGGCATCAGAAGATGACTCATAGAGCAAAAAAAGAGAGTCAATGGCGAAACAGTGGCGATAATGATGAGAGGCCCACTATGACTACTAATGCTACTCGAATCCGTCATTAGCCAGCAGCAATCACCCTGTTATGTAGCCAGAGACTGTAGCAGGGTTGAGCCTGGCCAATACCGGGATGGGATTCCTCCTGGGAAAACCAGGTTGCTGCTGGAAGAGGTGTTTGTAAGGCCAGTAGGGGCTCACTGTGTGGTCTGTGTGGGTCCTAACAGCCTAGTAAAGTGATAGGGAAGCTATACTGTCAAAGAGCACCGTCCTTCAAATGAGACGTTAAGCCCTGGCTCTATGTGGTCATTAAAAATCCCAGGATATCCTTCGTAATAGAGTAGGGGTTTAACCCCGGCATCCTGGCCAAATTTGCCCATTTGCCTCTGTCCATCTTCTAAGCCCCCATATTATATACAGTATATCCTGAGTGTCGTCTTCACTTCGTCTCCTGTCCAGCAATAAGCTGGTGTGGTGTGTGTGGTGGTCTGGCGCAATACCGTCACATCATCCATGTGGATCATGATGCACAATTGTGGTGGTTGAGGAGATTCCCTCCTTCTATGTGAAAAGCTCTATAAATGTAACTACTAGACAACGGCTATGTCCCAAAGCCTAATAAGCTGACTACGTAGACAGCATTTTGAGCTTAGGCACCTCTGTGTTTAATAATGTGATGTTGTTAGCCAAATTAAAATTGCACTAAAGCTAAAATGACACTATTTATATAATTGTTTATAAACACACACATAAAAAAAAAAATCACATTTATTTTTTCAATTATACTTAAATATACAGTATATGATTTGAAGAAGACATTGAAGATTCAGGGTTTTATCTGACAAGATTTGTCAGATAAAACCCTGAATTTGATCTTAAAGCTATTTTTGTCAGGTCATGTGTGACTGCTAACGTTTGCATAGCAATGTGTGACCTCTACTTGTGCTTTCATGCATTGCATTCATAGAGCATTTTCACCTTCAATATCCATTTATAGCTGCATTTGCCACTCTGAAATACAAGAGTACAACGTAGACAGTTCAGCAATTAATGAGTGCTGATTTCAGACACTAGTCTAAAGTGAAAAAAAGAAAAGAAAGCCATTAAGCCAAACTAGATCATCTTACAAACATTCGATCCAGCACGTACTATGCGCACTTCTACTTTCTATGGCTAAGTCATGAGGAACTGGCGTACCGACAGATTTGACAAACACACCAGCTTTATAATTATCATTAACAAACTATACAGTTAAAACAAAATAGTTTGAAATGTCATTAAACTTTAATTCATTCTGTATAGTCACTTAGTGGCCACCCCAAGTATTTAAACTGAATAAAACAAATAATGCTAAAGCTTTTCTCAAAACTAAGCCATTTTTAAAAGACATGTATTAACAGTATATCTATTGATCATTAAAAACACACTAATCAACTTTAAAAGCAAAACTTTGCTGGGAAAGTGTTTGTGCTAGGCTCCATTTTCTTTTAAATAAATTTGGTTTTGCCATTTGGTTTGTTTTCTTTCTTTTCTAATACATTGATATTCCAATTATTAACAGAGACAGACCAATACCAATATTCATTTCATCACTAATTTATAAATTCATTATTAAAGATTATAACATTGATGACTCTCACAGTGTTCACAGCTTCCTATTTTAAGGTATTGTTCGCATTTTGCACAGACACTGGGTGCATGAATGAATGAATGAACGAATGAATGAATGAGTCAGATCACACACACACACACACAGGAGGTGTCTTCCACCACGCAAATGACGTCACAGAACAGTGACGTCTAATCTAAAGGGATCTGAATGTGCTGCAGAGAGTCTTAACTTACCTCCACCATTTTTGTAGCACAGGTACGGGAAGCGCCAGACGTTCCCCAAACCCACGGCGAAGCCCACACAGGACATGATGAAGTCCATCTGTCTGGTCCAGGTCTCTCGCTCAGGGTAGCCCTGCCTCTTCTCCACCGCAGATATGGCTCCAGTGGCCGCTGATACGGGTCCCCCGTTGAGGGTCCCATTGACGCCTTGATGCGCGTTTCCATTGGGAATGAGATGGCCCTTCTTCTCCTCCACCAGGACCATGTTCAGGGCGCAGTCTGCGTCCAGAGAGGATTTCTCCATCTCTCGTGTAAACAAAGCAAACCAACCTCCTCACGAGACTCGAGAAGGGCTTAAATTAGCAGTCAAAAAATAAATATTTGATCTCTTATTGTTTCTGGACTAAGTCAGTTTCAGTTTTTTTTTTTTTTACACCAATATGTCCCTTTTGTTCCTCTTTAGGTGCACAGGATCTGGTCCTTTATCCTTTTATTTAATAAAATCAGCTGTTATTCTTAACGAATTTTTGTATAATATTTTTTTCCGTTGGCAGTTTGATTTTCTCGGCGAAATTGGCAACGGTTTTGTTGGTTCGTTTTTATCAAAAAGCGCGTTTGTAAAATAAATAGTAGACTTTAAAAGAAAAAAAGACACCGCTTTAAAACAGCACCTTCAAAAACAATCCACGAAACACTTAAAGGTGAGTCTGAAGAATCGCATGGGAACGTGAATCTCTCAGAGAGAAGGCGACTGCGGAGACGGTAAAACCAAAGCGGCCCTAGTCGCTCGCGGATCAGATGAATGTAATGGAATTACATTCACGAATTGATCGCCTAAATCTCTTCAGACCATCGTTCTCATCGCTATTAAACACTCAGAATGTATAAATGAGACGCTATTCGGTGTCTACAGGAGGTGCGGCTGCTGCTGTCCCTCTGCGTGCTGCTGACTGACTGAATGATGCGTACGCGCGACGCCGCTCGGTGTTTTAACGGGCTCGGTAACGTCATTTGAAGCTCATCCCTCCCCCTCAGTCCCGCTTAAGGAAAACAGGGAATGGAGAGCTCACGTACGCCGCACACTACACACTGTATACTGCGTACTACACAGCAAGTGCGATTCTAGCTCAATGGCGCAGCTGCGCGAGATCAGATGATTTTCAGTGCAGTAGCCTATGATCGCCACACAACGCATTTTAAAATCATTTAAGAAGAATAAATCAAGGACAGTTCAATGCGATGTGACTTATACAGAAGAATAGATTGATGTATACAATATTTTGTCTTTTCCAAAAATCTAAATGAGAACCACACAAAATTAGCAAATAAAAAGTGAATTATCAAAATAATTAGAAAGGCCCGACAAATAAAAAAATAATAAAAACAGCTTGTTTTCAAACACTGTTAAAATAAATATTAAAGACTCGAGGAGCTGAAATAGGGGGATGGGGAGCAAAAAAGAGCATTACCCATCATCAAAAATCTGTAAAAAAAAAAAAAATGATTATAAATGAATTTAGAATTCTTTTACCATTACATTTCAAATGAACTATGCTAGCTGTCAACCTTAAATAATAAAACAAATACTTATATAATATAATACAATATAATTTTAATTGTAAAATAAAAAAATACATATTTTTAAATATATATATATATATTTTTATTTAGTCTTTTGGGACTAGAAAGACATCTTATCTGGGAAGGGACTTTTTTGCATGCGGGCAGTCTGTCAGTAGGTGTATGGTATAGCATTCCAAACATACCCACAGCAGGCCACGTAGTGCCGTGAGGACTATTATTCATAAAGTACACTCATGTTTTTTTGTTTTTTTTTTGCATTTCAAAGTACATAAGCCTCTGTCTAACCACATGAGATCCTGTTCCATCTGGAAAATTACAAACTTCCATGAATCACTGCAGAGTTTTTTATTGATTTGACATCAAGAGCGATAACACACAGACAGACACACACACACACACACACACACACACACACACACACATATATATATATATATATATATATATATATATAGACATAATTCGGTTTTATCTATTTTACCGGTTTCTAGTTATTGTTAACTGCAAGAAAACTATGGTAACTTGTTATTCACAATAAGTGTAGTGAAGACAATAAGTAGACACTCAGTCTATGTGGTAGTCTTGGATTTATCACCAAGTTCACTCAGGTGTGTCGGCCAGAACACCTCTTAAGGCTAAATGTTCCAGAGTATGAAATAAAGAGTGGAGAAATACTTCTGATTCTGTTTCTTTATTCCTCTTTCTTGTAATTCTCTGAACATGTGTTTGTGTGGTTTCTATAAAGAGAGAAACAAATTACAAATGAATAAAGCAAACAATAATCAGCATATGCAGTATATCTATTAAACTCTAATACTGTAATGTAAAGATTCAAACACTTATTATAAAGGATCCTCAGATGTTCTATTATAAGTTAAATTGCCACTAACATAGACATCACTTACTTCTTATAATACTCAACCACAAAGTACTGATCAATCCTAACAACAAATATAAAGGTATTTTTACCTTTGGGGCCTTTTCTACAATAAGTAATTAACAATTTCTAACACTGTAATCCATGTTAATTTATGATGGATTAAAGGAAGGGTAGACAATTTCTACCCACGAGAGGGTAGCAATTAGCAAGCTAGCTTTGAAAGCATGTGATCCCACCCTCCCTTCTCCAAAGCCGTCTCCAAATCCGACCTCCTTCAAAACACATGAACCGCCAGAGCAGAGTCTGCAAAGCGCCATGAAAGATGGCGTTAAATTAGCTTATGTCTTAAAGAACATTACATTACAACTACTTTGTATAATAGACATAAACAACTTATAGAGCTCTTACTTGTACCACCTCACTGCTGTAGATGAATTTCGCCGTTAATAGTGTTGACAGAAATGCATAAATCCGAGTGAACGGCTTCGGGTTGAACATCACGAGTTGCCATCTCTTAATTATGGTCACAACACGGTGTGAACGCAGCTTAAGCTCTTTGTTTTGTTTCAGGAGGAACTGTAAAAGACAGATGCTGTTTGTTTGAATTGCTATGGTATTTTGGTGGGAACTGGATGCCATGGTCATTTTTGTATAGCCTATTTATACCAAAGACGGTAGTATTGAGTAATGCAGTATGTCTCTGTTGCTTTTCCTGAGGCTATTAAAGTTTTATTAAAGGTTTATTTGTCCAATGACATGCCTACAATTTTCATAAACCTGTTTTTGGACAGGTTATAAGATTCTTAAAACCCAAATTCTAAGAAAACCACACATGTACAGTTGGAGTGAGTCATACTGTAAACATCTCTGGATCATATTAACCCTAAAAATGTGGCAAATTACAGCGACAGGTTCTGCGAAGTGTATGTGGCTGCTCCCCTGAGATGGTTCGAAGAAAACTCCTCATCTTATCTTTATGATGAGTGATTTGTGAACATTGTGAGGCGAACTATTTTTCCTCATTATTGAGCCAAAATTGTTGCGGACATAGATTGATTCCAGGGCATGTGATGAGGACATGAACTAATGAACAATACTTCAGCATTTATTAATCTTAGTTAATATTAATTTCAACATTTACTAAAACGTTATTAAAATTTTATTATAATAATTATTAAAGGTTGTATTTGTTAAAATTAATGCACTGAACTAACATGAACAAACAATGAACAGCTGTATTTTTGTTAACTAACATTAACAGATAATAACAAATGTTTTGCTCATTGTTAGTTCATGTTAGTTAATACATTAATTAATGTTAACTAAATCAACCTTATTGTAAAGTGACACATACATCATTGAACCGCAATCATGATATATCCCAAGGCTAAAAACTCAACCTAGCCTCAATTTCAGGAAATTATTATGCAACCCATACATGTATATAAGTGTTGCCTTGAAGTTTCACACTACAACAGTATTGCAACATGCTAAATTGTAAAGCAAACAGAATCGAAGCGGCTACAGCCTTCCTTCCACTTGACTGTTGATCAAATCTAAACTGTCATCATCATGGTAATTTTCACAACTCTGAGTCTGAACAAACACCATATTGTAACTAAGTCTGAGATTTAAAAAAATGGAGAAGGAAATAAAGAAACCCTGGTCATAAATAACTTACAGTTTTCATGTTGACTCACGCATCAGGTTGAACACAACCCCACATATGTTAAAATTAGACAGCTTTGCTCTCTGTAAACTTTAAAATAGCTTCTTCTGCCATATTTCTTCTTCCTAGGCTGTTAATTCACTTGGCCACAATATAGGACCTATTATGCTTTTTTACATTCTCAACTTGCTTTGGAGTCGCTCCAAAGGCAGTAATTCTCTATATCATTGCGCATGCAGTTTCTGAACTCCCTGAAACGCCTC
The DNA here is from genome assembly GCF_988280905.1 of Pimephales promelas. Lineage (NCBI taxonomy): Eukaryota > Metazoa > Chordata > Actinopteri > Cypriniformes > Leuciscidae > Pimephales > Pimephales promelas. The sequence goes on along the minus strand of NC_142782.1, from coordinate 30,839,029 downwards.
CGTTGCAGTCTTGAGTTTTCTTCCGGGAGGGTACACATCACAATATCTCTCATTTTAATCCCGCCCAAGGTATAAACAGGCAAGAACTGGTTGAGTTGTGTCAGTATCCAGTAGTGTTTTGCAACTCACAGTTATGCTAAGAGATGTGACATTTGCAAAACATGCTCTAAGCGCTTCACCAATCACAACACACTGGTCCAGCCGGAACAGAGTTACTGACAGACTGGGAAGAGAGGGGCTGCAACCATCAAATACAGGTTTTACAAACATTCAAGCATGTAAACCAATCGCAGGGCCCAAAAAACGAAATCAAGACTATGTAAAAGGGCATACATGTAGGTCCTTTTTAACAAACCACTATGTCAGAATCCTCTTCCCTTTCAGAAAAACTGTACAAACTTGTTCCATTACATGTGCAGTGTGTCACTGTGGCAGTGCTGTTAAAGGGACAACTTTGTTCTATTTATCCGTAATATTAAATACTGTCAGACAGCTTCCTTATAGCCCCTAAAAGGAGCATATTCATACTTTAGAGTAACTATTTAATATAGGCCCACACTGAAAAATAACATGATATCCTATAAATGCCCCCACTCCATATTTTGTCTGTTTGTTAAATATCTCTGATTCATCAGCTGCTATGTTTTATGTAAATAACCAGAAGAATAACAAGAAGTTGTTTCATTATCAGTCATTGTGGGATGTGGAAATGAAGCCTCATTAACGCACTGAGGCTTTCCCTATACAGCACATCTAGAAATTCGAGTGTTGAAAACAACGCCATCTGCTGGCTACTACATAATAAAGCAGCCAAAAGCCTGTGAAAGAAGCTCCGTAGGATGACATATCCACCACGCACGTGTGTGATGACTTTCTCTCTCTCTTTGATAAATCCATGAACCCATGCAAGTGTGGCAATAAATGTCACAATATGATGTAATATAAAAATAATGTACACACTAAATTTGCAGTATTTTATTTGCGGAAATAATTGAAAATCTTCGACTGACTGTGTATTTTAAAATGTAATTGAATAGATTTTACTCATAAAATAAGATCTGGGGTTCGAACTTCGAACGCAAAGCGAATAGCGCAAGTGATTGGAGTTGGGCAGAAAGTGAGGTTTCGTTTGCTACCCGTTCACGTGACTCATTCAGTCAAAGGAAAACACTCCCCGACACGCGGCTCCACTGGAGATTTTTCTGTGCTCGATTCATGCTACGAAGGTAACACCAATATCAGTCACACTCACAGCATGGCTATGTCGTTCCATGCAAACAAATAGGGCTTGGGCGTCGTGATGTCATTATTGGCGTGGCGTCCATGTTGGCAGCTTCGCGCATGTAAACATACAGGAAGTCGAACGAGGAGAAGCAGCAGAGTTGGGATAAAGAAAAGAAAAAAAGATGTTAAAATCCATAAAAAGGTGTGGAATTTACCGGGATATGTTAAATGAGGAAGCCAGGGACCGGTATGTGGACTAAACCGGCACTTTTAACAACGGTTTGGATCCATATGAAATTTCCAACAAAGAGTCGGCAAATATCCCAAGTGACTACCGTGGCTCAACTATATGTTCATCAAGCGACGCGAATACTTTTTGTGCGAAAAAAACAAACAAAAATAACGAGTTTATTCGACTATTTCTTTTCTTCCTTGTAGGCCAGAAACGAGACTTCCTTAGATTTCCACGACGCATGCGCGAGAATTGCGATCTGAAGTAGTGTAAAGCAGATTGCAATTCTCGCGCATGCGTCGTGGAAATCTAAGGAAATCTCGATAAACATATAGATAAACATATAGTTGAGCCACGGTAGTCACTTGGGATATTTAAACATTTTCTTCATTGACTTTCTGGGCCGTCAAGAGGCAGTCCCTTAGGAGCCAATGTGGTAGTTATACAGCTCTCAAATTTAATCAAAAATATCTTCATTTGTGCTCCGAAGACGAACGAAGGTCTTACGGGGTTGGTACAGCATGGGGGTGAGTAATTAATGACTTAATTTTCATTTTTGGGTGAACTAACCCTTTAATAAACTAGCAGCTAAGTGGAGCGCAGTTTACCTTTGTCCGGGTTCGTAGCCTACCTATGCTCCTATTGTTTGTTGGAAATTGCAAATGGATCCAACCCGTTAAAAGTGCCGTTTTATCCACATACTGGTCCCTGGTTTCCCTATTAAACGTATCCTGGTAAATTCCGCATCATTTCAGGGATTTTTACATCTTTTTTTATTTTATTTTTCCCAACTCAGTTGCTTCTCCTCATTCGACTTGCTCCTCATTCGACTTGGTATGTTGGTTTACATTTGCAAAGCTGTCAACATGGCCGCCACGTACCAGAATGCAACGCGGCGCCCAAGACCTATATACATATTAGCTACATGATAAATAATGGTTAAACGATTACAAAAATTCCAAGGGATAGTTCACCCAAAAATGAAAATGCTGTCTTTTACTCACTCTTAAGTTTTTCCAAGAGTTTCTTTCTTCTGCTGAACAAAAAGGACAATATTTACTATAAGGAAGTCAATGGGGTCTATCGATTGTGGTTACCCATATTCTTCAATATCTTCTTTTGTATTTAGCAAAAAAAAAAAAAAAAAGAAAAAGAAACTCATACAGATTTGGAAAAACTTGAGCGCGAGTGAATAACAGCATTTACATTTTTGGGTGAACTATCCCTTTAAGGTTTTAAAGTGTCTTGTTTAACATTAACGTTACACGTAATCCTTTGGAATGAGTTGGCAGCAGAAGTCACAGAACAGAACGTAACATCATAATTTCATACGAGTAAACAGCATTTAGTAAGTGTGGAAAACATTATGCAATTGACATAGGCTAACAGCTGAATACAAGATAATCAAAATGTTAATGCCATGATTTCAATATTCAAGAATTAATTTGTACATCTCTAAAGTTTTAGATGCTGTCAATAAGTCAACATTGTAGGCTACGTTTTAGATGCTGTCAAAACGATAATATTGTACTTTTCAGTTTCTATGTAAATGTAGGGTGACATGGGGTAAGATGAACACCCATCCTCACTTTAATTTTTCCCAAACAATAGATAAATTTCACAAAATTTCATCTCAGCACTTTTGATGAAAGGCTACGTAACTTTTTTTTAATTTTGTCATTTCATCTGAATATCAACATTTGTGAGATTTAGTCAGCTGAAACAGTTTTGAGGTTAATTCATCTAATTTTGTGTCTCTGAACAATTGTGATCTATGACATTGTATTATGTGTTATGTTAAGTTTTTTGTCTACTGGTTAATTGTGGGCACATTCATGTTTCAAGATTTGTGGAATAAAAGTTATAGATTTGAAAGAAAAAATATTTTCAAAAATATATATCACCCCTTCCCTTCCACCCCCTATTATTATTTTTTTAAATGTAATATTTTTTATAATTAATGGGTTTATGATTTAATATTTCCATTACAAGTACATTTCAGACATCTTTGCCTTCATTAAATATAGGTTAATTGAGTGAAATCGTTCAATTTGATTTCACAGTGTTTTGTGATATATCTTCAATTGGAATATGGGCAATTAAATATGTAAATATTCATATGCCATTTAATATTATTCCCTTTCAGATAATTCTATTTTACTGGGTTCTGCGTTGTCTGTCACCGGTTATTCAACTAAACTGTCAAAATAAAGTTTTAAATAGAATAGTTGATTTAGTATTTTATATTAATTACACTTTAAAAACATAATCCAGGGAGGGCTTCTTACTCCAGTAGGGAGGATCTTATACAGATTTGTTAATATTTCAAATTTTGGGTTCTATATGAGAAAATTGAATGCACGCATAAAAAGTGGCCTGCACATTGGAGCCCTCTTCAGAAGTGCATGTGCGCAGAAGTCTTTGTTAAAGCCAAACGAAGTAAGCTCTGGGCCTCCAGGCACGGGTGAGCACTATACGATTGCACCTTCATGTTTCTATCTATCTAAGTTTAGTTTAGAATAGACCCCGTGACTTCAGGAGCAGCTGCCGTGCAAAGGTTATGGCCCTTTTTTATAGCGTCTTAGAAATAGCAGCTGCGTGGAGTCATAACCCAAGCATGACCATCACCCCACAGCCTTATACTGCTCAGACTTCGATTAAACAGTAGAATAATGACACAACATGTCAACCATGACAAGTGTTTTATCCTATACACAACCATTCAAAAGTTTGGGGGCAGTAATATTTCTTTTATTCCCTTTAAAAAGAGGAAGAAATGAATAGATTCATTCAGCAAGGATATATTCAATTGATCAACATGTGACGGTAAAGACATGGTTACAAAAGATTTCCATTTCAAATAAATGCTGTTCTATTAAACTTTCCAGTCATTCATCACCCAAAAATGTGACAATTGTGTCATCATTTACACACCCTCAAGTGGTTCCAAACCTGAATGAGTTTCTTTCTTCTGCTGAAAACAAAAGATGATCATTTTGAAGAATGGGTAACCAAACAGTTGATGGGGTCCATTGACTTTCAAAGTACTATGGAAGTCAATGGGCCCATCAACTGTTTGGTTACCAACATTCCTCAAAATATATTCTTTTGTGTTCACCAGAAGAAAGAAATTCCTGAAGGTTTGTAACCACTTGAAGGTGAGTTTGGGGAGAAGAATCCCTTTAAGCAGCACAAATGTCTATTCTCCAACATTGATAATAATAAGAAATGTTTCTTAAAGGAGTAGTTCACTTTTAGGCCGTGTGTCAAAGCGTTTTTCCACGCGCCTGGCGTACGTTTTCAATTGTTTTCAATGGGAGCACCGCGTTTTTTAAACGCCATGAGCGTAACGAGGCGCTGGGCGTTTTAAACACGCTGAAGCGCCGAGCACCCAACGTTTTCTACTGGTCACCGAGAGTTGAAAAATGTTCAGCTTTGGATAAAATGCAGCCCTCATCACTGTCACTTTTTTAATCGAGCGAATGGGCTCTATGCACGGCGTTATTTCCGGTGAAGGATTAAGGATGCTCGATAACTTCCGCCGATCATAGAGTCCAATGCAATACCGAGAATTTATATTGAATTTTATACTCCATGGTTATACTAATGAAACGTTAGTCACAAAAAACAGATAAAACAGACACCCCTCGTTGTGTTTATGCTTCTTTTTAAAATTATATTAAATAAACATAACTATATATAAAATTACATCTAAACGTATGTACGTTTCGTTTCAAAGACGGGAGGACAGTAAATATTGAAGACTCTGCCATAATCCCGTTTTCTCCGGTTTTCCTCCGCTTTAATCTACACAACCGGAAATGGACGAGCATCCTTACGTCAAATGCGGAACTTATGCGTGCATATAGCCCATTATGCGCCGAAACCTCTCACACACACAAAAAGTGTTTTACTCACACCCAATGATTCACAAACAAACTCAATGTGGTTTGTAAACACAAAACATCACTCACAAACTAATGCATATTGTTCTGCAAATAAAAAACGTACCTATCAAACAAATACAGTTTGTTTTACATATACATAGAAACGTATTTCTTCAATGACAAAAATATCTTTCAAGTACAAACTAAAATCTTTCAAGTACAAAACAAAAACCTTCAAGTATAAAGCAAGATTCTACAAGTACAAAACTAAATTCTACGAAAAAATGTCACGTGACTTTTGGCACTATTTATGGGGGGGGGGGGGAATCAATTTCGCGCTATAGTCTCTCGGGACTCGGAGAAACACTGATGTGAAACGCGTGCTCGCCTTTGCCCATGGGAAAATGAGCGGTGAACAGGTGTGTCTTACTTTATCTATAATTAACCTTATTGAGGTTTTGGGAAATGTTTATTATATAGAGAGAAATCCACATTAGCACTTAGTAACTTAGTAGCACTCATAAGGGAATCTATAAGCTGAAAGCTCTGCCATCATGTTGCTTTTTACATTTTTGTAAAAACATTTAATTTACTGAATGAGTCTTTTTCTTTCGTTCTCCATAAATTAATGAGTTAATTTCCATCCCTGGTATGGAGTAATGATCTTGAAGGAGGATTTCTCTGTATGACAAACTGTTACAACATGTCACGTCACACAACATGTCAGATGCTTGACAAAAAAAATAGTTCCAGTGTAGAAAGATGACTATTTACATATTCAGACATGGAGTCAATGTGAGTCAAAGTTAGTCAATGAGGTTATCAACCGCTTATCACATCAGACATATTTACAACTAGTCAAGACTCATTTGCATAAGTGGGGTCAAATCATTTTGCAATTGCAGCACATGCAGTGCCCACATTATCGGCTGTAGTTCACGGTGTTACTTTATTAAAGTAAACAGCTGGGGGTACAAATTGTTCCTAATATTCAGGTCAGAAGTTTAATATGCCACAGATAAGGAATAGCACAAAAATCAATACGACCATTCATTTACAGCCGAACGGTCACGCCTTGAACGGCTCACGGACGGTCTTACCCTACAGCGCAAGATTGTTTACTAGCACACTTTCACAAAAACAACTTTTTACTTCTCTTTCTAAGTTTCAATCTGACCTTTCCAGACATTTCTATAATTACATTTCCTGCAAAACAGTATCTCCCTGTCTTGAAATGAAAATAATGGTTTCAGTTTTGGCACTGAGTATTTTCTGTAGGCTATCAATGATCAAGTGACAAACATCAGCGCTACTAATTGGATTCACTAAAAATGTAATCAGAAGTATTGATTTCCTGAAACATTAACAAAACACTCTCCCTGTCTTCCATTGGTCAGCAAACAGATAGTTGGCTGAGTCAGTGTTTACACAAATGCTTTTCTTATAAAAGAGTCTCTCTCTCTGCTTATCAAGTACTTTAATATCCAAAGTTAGCCAGCGGTAACATGTATGTTGACATGCTGCATGGTAGCAATATTAGAGTTCTATTTAATATAGCAATATTACAGGGTGGTTTGTTTTTTTATTACAAAAAAACATGAAAGGAGAGAGACCGGTCATATCTGGAGACCTTTTGAACTTTCTATTCATCAAAGAATCCTGAGGGGAAAATGTGTGTGTGTGAGTAATCGCACAAGTGTGAAACGCACAATCTGAGACAATTAAGCAGGCAGGTTGTTGAGAACATTGCTGTGATAATATTCATAAAACATATTTTGTAATTTGTACAGTGACTGCTGGGGGATCATGGACATCCTGTTCAGGATCACACAAGATTGAAGGCAAGCCAAAGCTGCAGCTTCCTGTGGACTCTGAACATTACGTTCAGTTCTAAGGTTAAATAGCTTCAACACTGTGAGATTCAAGACTGACGAGTAAACAAACACCACCAACTAAAGGTCCAAGAGTGTGTCTTTTTAAAGGGGATAGGCCTATATAATGAAAAACAGAATTTTCTGCCCCACCTGAGAATAACAGAATGTGTGTACTGTTATGCAATGGTACGCCAATCATAACAGAGGTCAATTGCATGTAGAAATCCTGAAGGGGCAGAAACAAAACAGACTGTTGAACACTAATGGTCAGAAACAGGGTAGAAAATGTTCATGCAAATGGAAATACAGATCTTTTGAAAGAATACTGAATCTCCTGATCAAAACACATGCGAAGAAAATGCACAAACAGGCGATCTCATATGCAACCTTATGCATATGTAAAATGACGTGATCATCAACATTAAAAAACATATATATCAAAACTGCCTAATGTTACAGAATGAAACATCGACAGGATAAGACTGTGAAGCTTTAGAGGGTGTTGATGATGGACTCAATCTGCTCCTTCTGTGTTTTGATTATTGTTCTGAATATGAAATTTTTGACAAAAACACAATTTTTCTTTTTCTTTTTTGTACGAAACTTACCCACATTCAAGTGTTGATATAAAAAAAGAATGCATAAAGTTAGAATAAAAAGTTTTTTTTTCCGTGATGAGCAATTTTATGATGGATAGATGCACTTTTATGGACTTCAAAACAGAAACGGCCATTCACTGCCATTTTACAGCTTGGACGAGCCTTGGAAGTGGGACATTTTTTAACATAACTCCGATTGTATTCATATGAAAGAAGAAAGTGATATACATCTAGGATGACTTGAAGGTGAGTAAATCAATTTTCATTTTTGGGTGAACTAACCTTTTAGGATCTAATATGACCCACTATAGTTGGGTAAGGGGCAGTCAGTCTTACTTTTCAGTATCAAATTAGACCCATCTATGTTTTTATATAACGGATAAAAAAATGTTATGAACCGTATTAAAGAATAATAAAAAAAAGATGTCCAACTTGTAAGACTGTCCTGACAGTGTACACAGTGAAAAAATATTTTCAAGATTTGTTATCACAACATATTTTCTTTTGTCAGATCAACGTTATAATTTATTTAGTTGAGATAACTTATTATTTTGAGTTTCTGATGACTAAATTAATCTCCTTCATTGTATTAACTCACTTTTTACAGTTCAATCAACTTAAAATTTTAAGGCAACCCAGGTTACTTACTTTAAGTTAAACCAACAATATTTTTTACAGTGTAGTAATCACAACATTTTTTTCTTTTGTCAAATCAACTTAAATCATTTATTTAGTTCAGATAACATATAATTTTGAGTTTCTGATGATTAAATCATTCTCCTTCATTGTATTAACTCACTTTTTCCAGTTCAATGAACTTAAAATTTTAAGGCAATCAGGTTACTTACTTTAAGTTAAACCATCAATATATTTTTACAGTGTAAGAGGATTTAGGGCAATTTTTTTTCTGATTTCTTTCACCAAATACAGTCATATTTTTGCATAATCAAAAATGTAGAAAAATAAACTGTTCATGAAAACTGACATTTTGTGTGTGTGTGTATATATACAGTATATATATATATATATATATATATATATATATATACACACACACACACACACACATTCGAATTATAGAGGAAGCATGCATATGCTTCGGTATGAGTAATTACCTTCCTTTGTGTTCCACTCCCTTCACCTTCACTCTCTATGTAAAAAAAAGAAAGAAACAAAAATAAGATGAAATAACTATAAGACATTTATTTTTGTCTCTAGACAACAATAAGTTTCTCTAATAGTGTAGTCCAGGGGCCCTTTATTATGGGATTAAAGTTAATCAAGGCTTCCCTCTGGTGGTCATTCTCTATTTCAACACACAGTAGTGGAATATGAGAAATACAATTACTTTGGTGCAACGTTCATCGACAAGAGATGCCTGTCAAGAGTTTTACTTAAAAAATCTTTAAAAGGTACAATTTTATCACTTTAATTATTTACCAAATAAATATCAAATCAGATTTTATTAATATTCTGCCTAATATATATATTTTTGCACATCATTTTTTGTTTGGTAAAAGCCTGGCATGATGTCTCAATATGTAGTGTATGACTAATGTCAAGTCACATTTCACCTATTTACCTTCAATACCTTGTTAGTAAGCGTATATGGGCCAAAGCACACAGCAGGTGAAAGTAACCGTCATTCAGGGTTTATGAGTGAGTGTGTGTACAGTGTTCACAGACGTGTGGAATGATAATACTCGAGTGGAAAACCCCTGTGCCCATACAAGGAGAGCTGCGAGAGCTCTGGATCTGTGGGAGCATTACTGAAAACAGCCTCAATAATGTAAACAGACACTGCGGCTTCTGGCGATCTCAAGGCATTTTAAAACAAACCGTAACGCTTTCAGTTCAGCAAAGCCTGACTGTAATGATGAAGAATGCTTATTTAATGTGCAGCCTATCAGACAATGTTCATCTGTTCTCATCGTACATTCAAGAAACCATTTGAGGACGTCTGAACCAGTCTTAAGGGGCCTGTTGTAGTTTGACCAACCCACCCCTCCTCTATCGCCATGACTTTTTTTTTTTTTTTTTACTTCTTTCTCTTGATATTTTTTTTCCCACACCACTTTCTCTCTCTGCTCTCTGTGCCTACTCTCCTTTTGTCAATCTCTTTTCAACGTCAACTTCTCTTCTAAAGCATGTGGGCGTTTAAGGTCATCGGTGTAAAATGAATGTGATTTTCGATTAAAGAGCAGAGAGGCTGTTGGGAGTTTGGTGACGTGAACAGAAACGGTTGCCTTCCAGATTTTCACAGCAGGTAATTGAGCTTTGGCTTAGATCTCTTTTCTAAAGGGTATTTTGGGGGAGAATATCACTGATTATTGATCTACTTTCAATGAAAAATATTCTTTTATTTGTAAATGTGTCAGGAGCAACTGAACTGAATTGAGTCAAGGTTTTTTGGTAGAAAATAAGAAGTTGTGTTAATGGTGTCTTTTTATTCCAAGGAAATCAAACATCAAGGCGTTGCGTTCATAACTGTTTTCCCAGCAGAGCTTGTGCGAGGGGAAAAGAAAATCTGTCAAATCTCATTGCTAGTCATTGAAATCTCCAAAAGGAATCAGAATTTGGCTTTTGCACGTAATGAAAAGCATATTCTTTATTGTAGAGTGCATGCAAAATGTGTTGCTTCAGGCTTAGAAATGAATGTGCTGATGATTTTCAGTTCAAATTTGCATGTACATATTAGTGTTGTGTGTGTTTATGTATATAATATGCAGCTCACACCTACCCTGCATTACCATGCCTCTATTGAGAGATCTTCGGAAAAAAGATGACATCAATGCT